>NC_136491.1:54807990-54875490 GCF_053919585.1 Euprymna scolopes
CTAAGATACGTCAAGGCAGGATAAGCTGCTTCTAGTAGCTGTTGCCCAGATGCGGCAACATTACTCTATCCTTGGACGTACTTGACTCTCATAAAGATAGAAAATTGCATCAGCAGTTAGATGTCTACTCAAGGCTGTAAAACGATCCCACAATTTTTTCAGCCGTCTCGGCAACGGATTAAATGTACGTGGTCCATCTCAGATCAAGACATCGAGCCTTTCAAAAACGATAACCATTCGTTTCAATTGATCTCAGAGGGGTAGCAGAGCGTAGATCATGTAAAGATAGAAGGTTGGCTTAAGATGCATTAAAATCAGCTAATTCTCTTCCCATTGCACGACGTGATCGAGATCAAAGAGGAGAGAATCAGAGAAAACTTGGTCGCTTACAGTTTTTGAAGTGTTACCATAAATGGTACTGTCGTCAGCATAAATGTCTTAGGATAATCCTAGAATGTTAATTGGGGAGGTCATTGATGTAAACAAGGAAGAGAGTTGGGTCCAGTATGGACACCTGAGTAACTCCAGTATTAATACTGTGAGCTTCTGATTTCTGCCCATGAACCTATGAAAGAGAAATTATTTAATAATGTAAATGATATCCCCAGTTATACTGTAGCTGGAGATTTTGTGGAGTAGACCTTTATGCCATACTCGATCAATTGATTTGTCAAGAGCAATTACCCTGGGAAGGACGCCTCAGTCGATAGATACGTTAATCTTATGAGATAAAATGTTAGCACATCTGTTGTTTATCTAGCAGAACGGAAACCATATTACATGTCACCGAGGAGATAGTTATTACAGAGGTTATGCACTACTTCTCTATTTTACACACCTTACAGAAACTTACTCATAACGCAAACGACAATGATTGGTCTGTATCTAAACGTAGAAACTGATCACCTGAATTTTTAATACGAACCATACTGATGATGTTTTAAAGGTTATTGGGAAGCAATAGTTCTAATGAAAAGATTTAAAACACTGTGTAACAATGGGAGCAAGGTCTGGTTGAAGCTTTTTCAACACTATTAATCAGAATGTCGTAAGGCCAGGGATCGAGGATTTTTATTAGCTTGGCAACATCACTCACACATAGCGTATTTTCAGACACTGGAGGAAATGCGGGTATTTACGGCCCTGGTGGTATAGGTTGGAATTTGCTGCAAAGTTCTTGGCAAAGAGTCTGGCTTCGTTTGACGGTGACATGATTACCTTGTTCATAGATTATAGTTGGAATAGCGCACACGCTTCTATTTAGTAACCTGTTTGTTATTTGACAAAACTAGTGGAAACCAAACCGCTGGCCATATACTTTGGACTTGGCTGACTGAATATACAATACCCTCGGTTCCTTATTCATTTTTTTACAGTTGTTGCTTGTAGTCCTGAAGGTAACTTTTGTCTCAGTAGATCTCCTACGTTGGTAGCAATGGAAATAGTAACTTCTGTGCGCAATGTCAGCAGCCCATTTTTGAGAGAATTACGGTTGGCTGTAAGAATTTTGCTGATTTTTTGGATGACATAAAGCGGACTATACCTACAATAAACATTTCTGTCCAGTCTGATAATATAGAGGACACATTCTATTTAAACATGGAACACATAGGTAGATCTGATTTTTCAAACAAAACAGTAGACGTGTGCGAATGTCTGCCTAGGATTGTAACATTGCAATAAAAATGATTACCTTGCGATTGATCCCCTGTCAGCGATTTTAGTCGAAAATTTTCGTATTTTATATTAACACTTCTAGCATATTTAACAACATTATCTTTAGCATTTTCTTTAATTTCCAACAATTTAAACGGATATTAAATAAAGATGATGACTCATTGCTAATGCCAGATAACTATGCTATTATCTCATTAAATGTGGAATCTTTTAAGTTTTGAAGGATGTAATTTGAACATCTTTAATGTTTTACTGTGCCCAACTTGCGAAGTAGGTAACGTATTTTAAATGTTTCATCCACTTGTTTCAAAACGTATTCTTTCATCGCCTATACCAAGAAGTAAAGTTCTGCTTTAGATCAGGATTGAATGGATAATCTATTATTGTGTTTGCCATGGTGTACAGCGACATTGATTTCTGTATGTCTATCAATCGTTTGTATGACTGAGCCGTCAAAGTTTCAATTAAATTGTTTGGAGCTTTAATAATTCAATATATATTTGCGATAATTAGAATCCATGATGCAAATAATTACGATTGTTTTTATTTACGTTTGCCCACATTTCTATTTTTACGTTCGTTTCCCAACGTGTTTGTGTGTTTTTTTTTTGCATATTAAAAAATGTTAGTATCTTTTTAATTGTGTGGTCACAATAAGATATTGTGAGAAAAGTAACTTTGTCTGTGGGTTTGTGAATATTGCGAAAAGAGAGTTTTATTTCCGTTCGTGCTGCAAATAAATTCTCCTGCGCAGTTTTTTTCTTTAATTATGTAATCTCTTAATAATTTAAGAAGGAAGAATTTATTACTTTTGAATCAGAGAATTTGAAAAGTTAAATTATGTTTTCTTTCAAATATGAAAGTGCGATGACAATTCGTTAATATGCTTAATTTTAATTTTGTTATTTAAAGTTTGTTTTCTTTCAGCACGATTGTAATTTGCAAAGAGCGACGGCAATCGGTTAATATGTTTCAGTTCGTTTTTTTAGAACGAGTTTCTTCTGTATTGAGCGACCCCATATTTTACAATTTCTAGAGTGTTCGTTTATTTATTGTAAAAGAACATTCCGGAATACTTTAATGGTCAGGTATAAGACAATCTAAATAGGCGGAATTTGATAAATGGAGAAGTTATTACCTTTGAATCAGGGCATATAAACATTATGTTAGTTGGATGCAGGTAATAACCAGTTACGATGGATGAAAGGTAAGTATCGTGGGAAAATGTAGAATATCTTATTTGGATCTATAAAGGCCGATGGCTTTCACTTTCTTTATCAGAGTTATTTGCATTTTAGTCCCTATAATATATACACATATTAAAGTTTAAATTCAAAATGCAAGTAAAAATTACTGTAACGGGAAAAGAAAAGATAATGGTTTGTGATAATGAGAAAGTTATAAAGACATACAGGTTGGTATATGCATAATCCTTATATTAATTCCCAGTGTTCCTTGTTGTGGTAGGAGAACTTTAAATTAAAGGGGGAAAGTTGTAACTTCTTCCCTTAAAGACTATATATTTGCTGTTTGCTTTTAATGGACTTCTTTTTTTAAGAATCAGAAAATAATAATTATAAAATTATATATTTTTTTATTTGTGAAGAATTTCTTTGACAATATTCCGTATGTAGATTTCTCATTGTTGTGATGTTTAATTTGTAATACATTTAATTTCCCATAAACACTGTTTGATTTTATTATTTTTGCCAAAACATGTTATGATTCTGCGAACAAAAGAAAACTAGTTGATAAAATTTGGCAGGAAGTGTGAGAGCTAACTGCTTCTGTATAATCCCAAAACTATAGAGAGAGTAAACACAGACTATTTCGTACATTCTGATATTTTTTGAAGGGTAGAAAATTACGATCTTGTGTTTTTCTTTTTGTGATATCTATGGTTTTCAATTCAGCAGTTTTTGTAAATTTCAGATAGCAAAGTTTAATACCTAGCGATTTCCTGGAGATTTTATTTCGCTACTTAGAAGATTAAAAATTACGATTAATGTATTTCCTAAATTTGCTTGATTACCCTTTATTCAAAAACATGATAAACACATCAGTCGGGGGCAATATTGTTTCTGGCTCGTTTATTATGAATTTCCTCGTTTACATATTCTTCAGATTGTGTTAATTATTAATGTTGTTATTGTTGTTGTACCCATTGATACTGTTTATTATTATTATTATTATTATTATTATTATTATTATTATTATTATTATTATCATTATTATTATTATTATTATTATTATTATTATTATTATTATTATTGTTATTATTATCCATTTGTAATTATTTTTCCAGTATTTCGACATAATTGTTATCGTTCAACTGCGATCGCTGTTTCAAAGTTGTTCATCCATTTCGAATTTGAACCTGGTCACTTGGCTGGAAGCCAGATGATGTCCAAAGACCGGGCCGTAGCGTGAAATATTGGCAAGAAAAGCTTAGTGTCCCATGAAATTGAAACATCTTTCTTCTCTGGGGCATCATTTGACGCCAGTCTTTTGTATGAATTAATTCTACTAGTTCACATTCTACGCCTGCTCTCATTACTGTTAGTGTTAACAGCAACAACAACAACAGCAGCAATGTATACGATTGCAAAAACAATAACAATAACAGCAAACAGTACACACAAAGTTACGAGCAAGCACATGTTTGAATAATAATGTTCTCAGGTTGTTGTCATTCGCGATATAAGTATCATCACACAACCTTCTGTTGGTGGAAAATCAAAAAGAATAATCGACCTAAGAGAAACGAAAAAAATAAATGGCAAGTGTTAATGATTAGATATTCTGAAATGTCTCAAAATCCAAGGTACTGAAGTGTTCGTGGAAAATATTTTCTTACAGTTAGATAGTGAAAAATATGAACTATAAAATATAACATTAAAAGTTATTAAATTTCTATGTTTAAAATGTTGAACATGAAATCTTCCAGTTGTTGTTTAATTATGAATAAGCCGACAATATTCTAATAGCAGATATCCTTGAAAAAAGTAACTTAGCCACATTATTCTTTTATAGATATCAATGGAAATTTGATTTGGCCACTCAGTTCAACAAAAGATAGCATGATTTGAGTGACTTTATATGCTTTTTGCACATATACATATTTTGAGCTCTACTTGATGTAACAATCCTACGTTCTTTAGAAGCAACCATACACTTATATATATATATATACATATATATATATATATACATATATATATATATATATATATATATATAAAGAGAGAGAGAAAAAATAGAGAGAGGAAGATATTGAGAGATAGAGAAATCTGAGCCTGATGCATGGATTAAGTTTAATAATTAAAAGTTTGTATGAGATTAAAATATAACACATTTGTATAAATACATTAATGTATATATACTGGACTCTCTCGTCGATTTCGACAAATGACTGTTTACAGTTAAATAATTCAGGTTTTTATGTCAGATATGGTCGTTGTGTTTAGTGACTCATCTGCAAAGAAAACCCCAAAGCAGCATGCGTGATGACTCTCACAGATGTTTTTTGTGGCATATATCATGCCGTTTACTCGTTCTGATTTAAGCATGTTGATACGATTAGTTTCTCAAGTATTGATTTCACTCTTGAACGCGTTGAGATAAAATAAAAATTATAATGTAATGGGGAGAAACGTCCTACTTCTTTGGGCAAAGTCGCCTCCCTTTGTCCGTTAGCACTAAACTTCAATTTCTCGTGATTTCTCGAGAGATGAACGACCGGAAGTCGACAGTGGAGGGAAAACAGAGAGACTTTAAAAATGGCGAGATGAACATGATTCCCATTCATCCATTGATCATATTTGGACTTCTAACTTTCATCTGTTATGTATGAATTGTAGTTGCGTGTGTGTGCGTGTCTTCTTAATAAACTTATATCGTTATTTAACAATGAAATAGTTCCTTATTTGTTCGTAAGTGTTACGTTTCTTTATTCATGAGCTGTTGCGTACAAAACGTGAAGGCTGGAATCCCTGCAGTAAGATATTTTATGTTATATTTATCTAACGCATTCCACAATATAACACTCTATTTGGTCATATCAAGTATGAATTCCTCAAAAATATAATTGGATTATTAGGGATTGAAAGTTTGTATGACGGTTGTCCTTGTATCGGAGCCAATACTTCGTTTACTGTTTTTTAAACTCACTAGACATTAACATTACATCATACATACATCACTAGTATAGGTTCATCACTCCTTTTAAAACTGTGGTCAGAATATCTAAACTGTGACCGGATTAGAGACGTTTCTTGACACCCAACTTAGTATTTCCAAGGTTCATAATTTGTAACTTTATCTTTAAGAGTTGACGTTTCAGATCAAAACAACAGAGTTGAGAGAACAATAACCTTATAAATCTAAATATTCCTGTCTTGTCTAATATCTCTATCATTCTCCAGTCAATTTCCTGGTTTCTCAAAGCTATTATTTATTTTGACTATCCGGTTGTGAATTTCTTTATCCAACAGTGTCTGTGAGCTGACTACAATCCCGCATATATGAATGATGTGATATACTAAAGATTTTGTCATCCACTCTTATGGGAACAGTTGGAAATTCGTGAACAGGAAGAGTTGCTTGAGGCATTTAACATAATTTTTTTGTAGGAGGAAATTGATATACAACTTCAATGTTCTTTACGCTTATGTTAGCCCAATAGTGTTAAACTCCTTTGCGAAACAGTCATCAATTGCTGAGTTTCTTTCAAAGTTATTTGATATACTCGAACTAATACGAGTGTTGTGAATATTAAACACGAGTACTTCAAGAGATGAAGCATAGCTCATTCTCTGTCATACACTTTCCCTACTGTCCGTTATCTCAACTGAATGAAGACAACGGACTAAGTGTTTTCGGTGAATGTTGTGATTTTAGACACTTGCAGCTTTTTTTGCCGCATGAAACGGCACCTTACTTCGAAGATGACCATGCCCAAACTGCTATCGGAAAATTTGTGAGTGAGCAGTCTGTAGCTTCCCGCTTTCCAGAGATGATGTAATCGAGCATGTGCTATTACTTGGATCTGGGATACATCCAAGAAGACTTAGGAGTGTTTTTACTTAATGAAAATTAATGTTAGCGATGTTGTGGTGAAATGCCCTGCGGTTTGAAAGTAGCGAAACCCCATTTAACTTAATTCCACAAAGATCGTGCTGGTCCTAAACTCTTATCTAAGTTACCTCGCCAGCGTCAACTTTTGCATTGAGGTCCTTTTTTGAGGATTTGCTTGTCTCTATGCTAAAGCACAAAAATGACATCACGAAAGCAATAATAAAATTCACAGTGTTTTTTTATGTAATGATCATTGTTGAAGTATAAGTTACTAAATTATAATTCTCGAGACTACGTTTCCGTGTAGTGGTACGACCATAGATGCCTTCTTGTATCGATGACGACAATATTGCAATAACTGATTTGATGACAAATAAAAATATAATTGACGATAACTCGCGATGAACCAACCATATCAAAGCAAATATCGAAAACACAAATGGCGACTCTGTGGAGAAAGGGACGAAACGATAAACCATATAGTAAGCGAATGAATCAAACTGGCCAAAAGGAATACAAGATTAGGCACGACCTAGTGGGGAAGGCAGTGCACTGGGAAGTATGCTAACAACTGCATCTTGGACGCACAGACAAATGATACAAGCTTAAGCTTGCAACAGTACTTGAACACGGGAATAACATATAGGACATGGAAATACAAACGAATAAGCCCAGCCAAGCAAGAAAACCGGATGTCGTAATACTTAGCCAGAAAGAAAAGGCCTGTTAAATTGTAGACTTTGCTGTCCCAGCTGACCACAATGTGATTATCAAAGAAAAGGAGAAACGGGTCAAATACAGAGACTAGCACGAGAGCTAAACAGGAGTTGATGGTGAAGAAAATCAAGGTAATACATATAATAGTGAGAACACCTGGTACAATTCTGAAAAAAACTTTTAAGAAAAGAATAGGAGAAAGTGTAATCAGATAGATGGCAGCACAGATACAACGAATAACGATAATGGAAACAGCTTAAATATTAAGGAAGACCCTTGAATGTGGAAATTAATACACATGAACATCATAAGCGAGCCAGAAAAACTGCGGGAGAGGCAAAACATAAAGGAGCGTTACAGAGAACCAAGAACATTGAAACTGTATGTCACCCATCCCCTTCACTTTCCTCCATCACCCCCAAACGGTAATACCAAATAGTCGAGAAGAGTCAAGGATGATGGAAGGACCTAGGAGAGAGCGCTGACTAAACTTTGCTGGACAAGTGCGAAGAGAACTGGGACCTTGGGGCAACTAAATGTCACTCAAATTCAGGTGGAGACAAATGGCTGTTTCTAACGAGAAATCAACGATGTGAGGCTGTTCCGATAATGCAAATTTATTTGCAAATGTTATTGAAAAAGGCGGAAAGTACTAGACATTTGGGTAGATTTGTTGTCACTCAGCTTCCAGTGAACACCACATATTGTTTTCAGAAAGATATCTTTGATGACCTGTTTGAAAGCTCATTATGAGCCAATAATATTTTTTTTTAAATAATTATAACAACAACAACAACACCACCAACAAACACAATAATAATAACAACAGCAACAGCAACAACAACAACAATAATAATAATAATAATAATAATAATAATAATAATAATAATAATAATATGTAGAGAATTGTAAAAGCACAACAGTGTAAACAAATTTGTACTTCCTTTCACACCGGACGATTATTTTCATCGGAACAAAAAAGAACGCTGGAAAGAAAAAAATATAGAAACACGTCTTATTATAATAAGATTCTGAGAACGGTAGAAAAGAAGAAAACATAGCATAAATTAATTAACATGAAATCCTACAACAGAATCCCACAAGCATGGGAAATTGCAATCTTTACAATGTACAAGAAATGGATTGAGGCTCGTATAGAAGTAGATAAAGGCGTTGAATCTGTACGGTTCCAGGTGAGTATTGTCTAATTATAGCTGTTTCAATCCTACTCAAAGCAGGCCAGAGGTTTTGTTGACTAAACACATGGTGGGATAGAAACAACTATAGAAAGCAGTAAATACTGTGGATGCAGTTACGAGACTCAGCATTTCTATTCCGTCACTGTTAATCATCTTCAGTTGGCAAAAGGATGAGTTGGCCGAAACGTAATGAAATAATTAAATAATATGAAGATGAGAACAACAGTCTGCAAATAAATACAAAAATTAGTCATTTCAAAAGATTCCAATAAAAATAACACTAAAATTCTACTTAAAACTAAGTAAAAATGCCACAAAATCGTGTGGAATGGTTATTTGGGTTTGGTCTGCATGACTCGAGCGTGAATTATTACTGGCATAAACGATTCAAGAAAGAGAGGGGATATGTAAGGGATTATGAGATGTGTGGAAGGAGTAAGGAAAGTATATCAGGGTCGATTGGCAAAATAAAGAATTTCATGGATAAGGACAGACATGTGTCTATAGAAACAATAAGTGCACAATTGGTGTGAGCACTGTACACAGAATTGTTCGCTAGAAACAAGGATGACTTTGATGGGCCTTATATATATATATATATATATATATATATATATATATATATATATATATATATATAATAGTAGATATACGAGGTGCCGTCAATAAGTTTACAGACTTTTTTCTTATGGAAACTTTTTTTGATAGTACACATACACACATTGATTCTAAGTCCGTCTTAGAATAAATCTCTACAGGTTGCAATGATAAGTAATACAGTTCAAAAACTTCTAACAGGACCCATCGAAGTCATCTTGTGTAACAGCATTTTTCATCTCCTTGATTGTCTCATAACGACGGTCTCTAAGGTTTTCTTTTGCTCAGGAATAACAAAAAGTCACAGAATAGTCAAAACCATCGACTATAAGAATGATGTTGAACTTTCTTCATGCCTATCTTGGTCAAATAGGATGGAGTTGTAGACTGATGTATCCGTACAAATTTTCCGCATCCTTGTTTCTAGCGAACAATTCTGTGTGCAGTGCTCACACTGGCACCACCTGTGCATTTATTGTTTCTATAGACACACAACTGTCCTTATCCATGAAATTCTTTAATCCTTGTCGGTGTTTGCGTGTGTGTGAGTCCCTAGCCGTGTTCGTAGATAGGCGTGTATCGGATTTTTTTCGATAAGTATCGATAATCTATATTCGACACAATCCGATGAAAGAAGAAAAACGGCGATTTTGAGTAAAGTTAACACTTACACAGCCTAACGCCATAAGTTCTTTGGAGAAATTTTATCACCACACAGGCCGAATAGCCTCACAATTAAAACCAACAGTAGGTTCTTTTATTGACATGTGTGCGATCGAGATGAATGTTTCTGTTTAGAGTACAATTTAACCATTAATGTCTTTCATAATTGTTGTCGTTTTTTCCCCATTTTGTCTAGCATATTTTCTGGCCGGGTTTGGGTAGGATTGAAATCGTTATCCTCAGACAATACTCACATGGAACTCTAGAAATTCAACGCCTTTATCCACTGCGCTACGGCGAAGGGCGATCAAGGTTGGATTGTTTTGGTCTCATGAATCTCTTTTTTATCTGCTCTTCCACCTAATGGTATATATTTTTTTTATTATTAGAATTATTTGAGATGAGTAATTCGTATATTTTATTTATATATTTGCGGACTGTTATCCTCGTATTTATATTGTTGTTTTACGATGTTTCGACCAACTATTTTGCTAGCCTTCATAAGATAGTTAATCGCGTCGGGATTGGAATACCGCATTTCTCAATCGTATATTTAGTAATGCTTTCCATAGTTGTTGTCGTTCACAGTGATCGCCTTGGCGCAGTGGATAAAAATGTTGAATCTGTACTGTCCCAGGAATTTACTGAAGATAGCGGTTTCAATCCTACACCAAGCAAGCCAGAGGATTAGGTGGCTAAAACATGTTGAGACGACAACTATTGGTGGCAATAATTACTGAAGATAAAATTGAGATATTCAAGATTCCTGTTTAACCACCTTACGGAAGCCTGAGGAATAGTTCTCCGAAACGTCGTGAAACAACTATAAATGATGTTGATAATAGTATTCAAATAAATAAATAAATTATTCTAGTTTTCTATATGAATAGTTTGAAGTATGATGTAAATGTAGGTTCTCTTAAATAAAGTAAATCATTTTTGCCATGATATATTTATTGACGTATTCGTACTGATTTTTTTTTAAATTTTAAACATGATAATCATCACTGTCTATCATGTATCGATGCATGGGAGCCTGTTATATAAATAATAATGTTTTACATGCGTGTTTATATTTTTTGGAATTGATTAAATGTATCTTTCTATTAACTTCTGGATTTTATGTGTAGCCGTTGATGCCTTAACATTAGACGTGCTATTATATTTCAATTATTCTTTAGATAGATATCAATAAAATATCCACCGTCCCAGAAACGATCGTACACAAAAGTTACCTTTATGATTGATTCTAAGAGTGCATCTAATTTTACTTTATATATATATATATATATATATATATACACACATTTATATATATATATATACATTTATATATATATATACATTTATATATATATATATATATATATATGGGGGTGTACATATGTGTGTGTTGTGATATTGACATGCTTGCAGACGTATAGGCAACTTGCCAATATCATCAACGCGTTACTTCTCTGTGGCTTATATGCCCGCTAAAATTATCTGCACAAGTTATAACCAACTAGAGATGCAAACAGCATATCCTTATCATCCGCGCGAAACCTATCAACTCATCGCTAATTAGCACTCTAAAATGAAACTAATTGAGTTATTATCTGGCACAATGAAAAGAACAGAACAAGAATTAGTTTCTATTTTTGATAACAGGGAAAAGTAATTAAAATTAAATATTATTTCCTATCTGTCTCGCGCCAGAAAAATCAGTGCGAACAGTTGATGTGTTATTAATCAAATCCTGTTTACGAATATTCCATTCCTTTATCCCTTAATACATCACCTGGGGTTGATTTACAGCATAATTTAAGGTAGAGACAAAGTGGGTAGAGACAGTGATATAGTGTCCAATAAATTAGATTATGGAACTTTGAATGTATAAATTAAAAAATAAATAATTTATCAGACCCCAAAATTGCCCGGCCAAATATATACGTTGTATTCTAAAGCTCACTTGATTCATTATTAAAATTCTTATGCTGACAGTCCTCGCGTATTTCCTAATTTGTTCGCCTATAAGTTTTCGATAAACCTCCATAGCGAAAATATAATGTTACACGGGAAGTATGTATCTAATTAAAGTAATAATCCGAAATATGGCGCCACAGGAATTATTTTTAAATAATAACTTTCCTCTATCAAAGTCATATGTAACGGAGAATTTTAAATCGTCCGTGTCATAAAACTCTGTATATATTTTACACTTTCATTCTGCTAAGTCCTTTAATGTCCAGAGCAACAATTAAAATTTTCATGAAAATGTATTACTCAAATCCGAACCAGTACTCCTTATTACCATATAATGTATATTAAATTTCTATCCAAATCGTCCTCTGTGGAAAAAAAGCTAGAAACATATGATGTGGTTCTATTCTATCCAGTAACAAGAGTAAGCCTATTACGTATATTAAAAGCACCCTTCTCAAAGGCAAGCCTAATCGTGTTGCGAGAGGAAACGCTAGGGAACCATCTTTATTCATGAACATACCTTACAAAAGCTAACATAGATTTTTCAATTATGCATATATTCTAAAATTATCTTTGAATGTCTACTGTGATTCGAAGAATGGATTAGCATTCCTATTAATTGCAAACAAAAATACACAATGGAGTCAATTGAGAGTTATTGTAGAAGCCATTCTACTTAAAGGTTCAGATAAATTCACCGATGAAATATTTCAGCAATGTTTGAATCGTGGTTGATATTTTAATATATTGGCATCCTGTTTGAAGATCGTCAATTATCAAAATGATAAAGTTTAAGGTAATTCCGATTTTTATCAATTTTTAGACGTCTTACAATTGCACATATTTAAAAATAGTAAAAAAAAAATTAACAATATATTTAGAAGTGCTCAGGCATGTGTAAAATCACAGTGCATTCTGCTTTGTGGTTATGGTTTTCACTACTAAATCAGAGCTTTATTTTACGCTCACCAGAGGCGATACATATATTTAAATAAATAGGCTGGATAATGCTAACAAATTAGGAATTATAGAAATATTTAATCATATGTTGCAAAATAAAAATGGTGCAACATTTTCGGAAGAAAAATAATACATGGCTGTTTGAAGGTAATTCTGTACAGAATGGCACGTGATACAATAAAAATTTACTGAGTGCTATATTCAATTTATTTAAGAGCCTAAAACAATAACACACTGGAACAATAGAAAACGATTTTTATCTTAATAAAAACGAACGCGTAATGGATTCAGTTGATCTATTTTAAAAACAGTCAAATACTAGAATAAGAGAACAATAGACTAAAAAAGAACGTATTATTGGATTAAGTTAATTGACATTAAGATCAGAGAAACAAAAACGAGGATTAAGACAATGCGATAAGATCCGACGGCATGAACTGTGATGTTTACAAAACGGTATCTTGATAATCATGACTCGATTGTCTTTTGATAATCATGACTCGATTGCTGTCGGTTTGGTAGACTTTGTCCGCTTTATATATATTTTTTGAAATATGCGTTTACTGTGTAACATGGGGGCTTTAACGGCTGAAATATTAGGAGTGAAACGTAATATTGTCCACAATTTTAAAAACAAAAATCACATTATTTCACGGTGTGGATTTGTTTATTTTGCACGATTAATTTAACATTATGTAAACATTGTGTATGAGGTGGCACTTAGATTAAAAATTGCTAGTTTTTACAGTGTTTGGGTTATAATATAACAGCATCGCATATATCCCAATAAAATCTCAATATGTCAGAAACGTTAAAGAAAATATTGTGGCAGGTCGCAATATAAAGTCTTACTTTCGATGGAATTAATATAAACACATACTATTGTTCAGGATTTATTATTTTAAACATCTTTATAAATAATATAAATCATTTTTTTTAATGTTAACTTGATCGAAACATAAGTATCATGATTAAATAATATTAATTCTTCAATTGCTTCTAATTGCATTGTTCATTTATATTTCTTTTATTATAAAATTCTAAAAACATTGCATTTAAAATTCTAAATGACTGCAATATTTCTTTGGAGAGAAAATAGTTAAAAAATAAGTTAAAGTATACTAATCCATATATATTCCAGCTAAAATGGCAGTGATTGAAAAATATAAAGCTTAATATTATTCTAATTATGAACTACTTATTATGTATCTTTTATGAAATGATGTTTTATTTGGTACGGTACGGATGTACATAATATAATACAAAAACTGTTTCTTAAAACCGTATAATATTGGGTAATACAGTTATAAAAAAACTAACGTTTGAATCTATGGTTAAAAAAAGAAGATTTAAATTGCTCAAAATTCACGTAAAGGTGCTTATGTGTATATGGATTATCCTCTTTTTGATAACCCAAGCAATAAATGCCGTACATTTCCGTTTGTTAAATAGACGAATAGTAAGATTATTAATTGAATAAAATATTACAAGAGGAATCTCTTCTCCTGTTTTCATTACACTTTATTGAGAATGGAACCATTTATGCGATCGGAGCGATTTACCACAGATTCAGAAAGCGATTTAGCCGACAAGTGCTGAAAACATTGGCGAAAGACGTTTACAAATTTTATCCAGGTTCTATATTCAGAAAGACTGAGAAGTTTTATCAATAAGCGTCCGCTCCTGTCTCACACAGTAAACGATATTATCTCAGATTGCGTTTACCTACGCGGAAACAATCTATGTAGTGAACGCTACATATATGAAGTCCAATAATGAGATATTTTCTACATATCTGTTTGCGATCGCCGACAAGAATCAGGCGAAACGTTAGACAATTTCCATAAGAGCTTCGGACACTGGGCAAATATTGCAACTTCTGCCTAATGACAGCATTAGCGGTCCAGGAGCAACACATTTTGGACTCCTTCATTAACGGCTTATGGAATGCTTAGGTAAGAATACATCTTCTTGAGAATAAGGCCCTTACAAGCTAATAAGCAAACCTATACATTTGAATGTGCTATACACCAGTCTTGTTCTTATTTATATTCAGACAACGTGGGTCCCGAGATACACCAATTTGTTACTACTTCCCTCCCTCTAATGAAATAAGTCCGACGAAGTTTCAAGAACAATCGGTCACTGATGCTTTAAAAAGGAACCCAGACTATTTTTGTGGGGTTTCTGAAAAACTACGAGTTCCATGCCTTGCCAAAGATACTCGTTATCATAAATGCGGGAAACTTTTCAAAGGTGTGGCAGTCTTATACAAAGCCACTCGTCAAAATACATTTCCAACTTTAGTCGCCGCCCCTGACTACTTTTCAAAAACTATTGCAAAAGAAAACATTAATGGGAGATCTACCAATGCTCTACTTAATACCGGGAGACCAAACATTTTATCAAAGAAAGCTTCGGAAAACCCAACTAATTGTATTTTGTCCCCTGCTCCACCAGGAGAAACACTGACAAACGCGACATTGTCTGCACAAGTAAGTTATTATTATTTGGTGGACTTAGTATATAAGTACATCTCCTATAAAACAACTAAATTATCCGTAATAAAAAAATCATTGTTTCCAGATAATATTAGAACAAGATTTCGTGCAGCAACACTCACAAATTGAACTTCCTTTTGCCGCATTGAGAATTTTGGGATTGGCGACAGTAAAAATCTAGTACCGGTCACTTTTCGAAAACCTAATTGAAAACTGCAAGCCCATAGCAGTGAAAATCAGACATTTTTCTTATAATAATATAAAAAAAAATTGAATCTGGGATAAAAAAAAAACTAGTTGAGGAGGATATAATTGAGCCTAGCAAATTACCCTGGAGACTTCAGGTAGTTTTACCACTTCTGAAAACCATAAAAAGGAATAGTTTTCCATTACTACCAAACCATAATTAAATTATCTTTTTTGGACGCCTTCCCACTACCCAGGAAAGATGAAATGATAGGTGAAATAACCAAATATCGTACGTTTAGCATTCACGACTTGAAAAGCGCATACCATTAGACCAAGAGACAAACTATACACAGTGTTCAACGCGAACGGTCGCCTATATCAATTTCGCAGGATTCACTTTGGCGTTTCGAATGGGGTAACCATCTTTTAAGGGATAGTCGGCCAAATCATAAGGGATGAGAAAATGGAAGAAACATTTCCGTATATTTACAAGGTTACAGATTGTGGCCATAATAAAAAGGAACACGACGAACATCTCAGACGGTTCATGTCCACCGTCGACAAATACAATCTTACCGTAAACGACGACAAATACGCGTTTAGATTTTGAAATAGTATAACTTGAGCAAATATTTTATAACACCGGACGCATATTGAATGAAATCATTACTCCAGATGCCTGCCCCTCACAATCGGCCTTTTCTTCGGCGTGTAATGGCATGGGTGTTTACTACTTTCAATGGATCGTTCTCAGAAAAGATACACTTGTTAGCAAAAGTGTAGGCGTTTCCTCTATCCTGGCAAGCCCTTGGGGGCATTCGAGGGACTGAAAAAGAGTATTGCCATACCAGCAATTACAATAATAGACGAAAATATTCATTTGGTTGTTGAAACGGATGCGCCAGACTGTGCTATTGCTGCTTCTTTAAGACAAGTCGATCGTCCTGTGGCTATTTTCCAAGGACTTTCCAACGAGCGGAACAACTGCAATTGAAAAGGAAGCCTATGCAATAGTCTAGACATTAAGAAAATGGTTGCACTGCCTTATCCAACGCCACTTTAAAAATTTTACTGACGAAAATCAACACTTTTATATTCAACTCTGATTACAAGCAAAAGAATGAGAAAAAAGCGAGCACGAGAACTGAACTTTCTTGTTTCTCTTTTGACGTCAGCTACCAACCCGGCGACAAGGAAAACTTAACAGGTGATACACTGTCAAGAGTATTCTGCACGGCATCAAGCGGAGACGAACTCACAACGCTACATAACAATCTGTCACACAGGCATAACTCGAATTGTTCATGCTTTGAGTTTTCGACACTTTCCTTTATCAGTGGAGGAGTTGAAACGAATTATACATTCCTGCCGAAGGTGTACTGAAATACAGTCTTAGTATTATAAACCCAAAACTGGCGCTTTAATAAAAGCAACAAAACCTGTTGAAAGACGCAATCATGATTTTAAAGAATCACTACCAAGCAAAACATGGAACTAATATGTATTCACTTTTTCGATGAATATTCACGGTTTCCTTCTGCCTTTCCTTGCTAATGCATATCGGCTACTGCATTGATACAATGCATCTGTACACTAATCGCCTTCTTTGGAGTTCCTGCGTGTATATATCGGACAGAACAGTTTATTCTATGTAAATGCAGCTTCAACAATTTCTACAGGAATGAAGAGTAGCTATAAGCCGGACAACTCCCTACACCACTAAGGGTAACGACCAATGCGAAAGAGATAACAGCATTATTTGGAAGACCGTTCAATTGCATACATCAAATAACGGATGTTCGATTTATAATTGCGAAAATCTCCTTGCTATCGCATTATACGCCATTCGATCCCTATAGTGCAACTGCACGAATGTCACCCCAAACGAAAGGTGTTTTTCTTTTTCAGCAACGGAGTTAAGCGGGAACTTCGATTCCATCTTCACTCTCTCAACCCAGTACTGTATTTCTGAGACGACATGCATGTTGCATCAAAAACGGTGAACGAGGTAGAGCTCATAGAGGCGAACCCCCAGCACGCTGAATTTCGACATGCAGATGGTAGAAAGCCTAGACTGTCAGAGATCTAGAACCTACCGGAGATGTACCAGGTCCGTGAACAACCCCTGAGGACAGACAAACCTCCCCTGACACTGAAGACCCTCCGGAAGATCATGTAACTTAAATTGCTCAAGAAACGTCGTCTAATCACACTGTCTCTGTTGGGGCTTCGTCAGGCACTTTAGATGACCCACACCTGAATCCTTGATAGATGAAGAGCTAGCACCTAAAAACGTGCTCACCCAGACACTGAATCTGACGCGGAACGGGCTGCTCCTTTGATAGGATACATTTTGGAGCGAGGTAGTTTAGTGCATACAGACAGGCTCGCACAGAAGAGTTTTCTTGCTTGAGGACTCCAAACCCGAATCATGGACGGCCAAGTCGGCCACTACGAGCCTGTTGGAAGCCTAGACATTTAAGGGAATTTCTTTCCGTAATAAATTTGGTGGGGGAGAATGTTGGTAATATGGAAAATATTAAACTTAGTCTAAATATATAACTTTTAATAAATGTGTTTGTTATAAATATTAATTAGCTTATCTTTGATAATCGAAGCTAAAAACGCTGTATATTCCCGCTTGTAAAGAAGATAAGATTCATAATTGAATAAACATTACTAGACGAATATCTTGCCCTGTGTTCATTACAGTGCTATCGCAAGTACTCGTAGCGCGCGTTAGTAGGTTAGCTTATGTGGCAATATACAATTTCATTTAATCTGCGTTATCATATTTAGAAGTAAAACAAATTAAATAATAATTGTATTATATGAAATATACATATTATATCTATTATAGCAAGTAAAGTAGAATAGATGGCTACATGTTTGTCCATCTCTTTATATTTTTATTTTACTCATAAATTTTCGAGAATAACCTTGTATACAAAAACTAAATTACTACAATTTTCTATAAAAACTTATAATGAAATAATTACAAAATGAATGGGTGTATAATGCCAAAGTTATAACTAAAAATATATTGCATCAGAAATGATGAAAAATGAATTACTTATACCAAATTATTACTCATCAGGTTATTTTATCAGGGGTCTGTGATACAATGGTGTATGTGTTACATATTCCCTTTGTAAAATTTGTTCATAGCCATAGTGTCTATTAAGAATGTTTTAGGAAAATGCCCCACTCAAGTTCGAGCGGACAATTCGTCTAACCATATTCTCTCTCTTCTAGCTTTCAATACTTATTGAATAGAATATAATTTTTCACTGTTTCTCATATCATATTAACAAGGTAGTATGAGACAGAGTTTTATGGTTTTAAACTGATGAAAACCGTGTCATCTTTTGCGGCAAAGAATTAGTGGCTCGATTGCGTCTTCAATCATATGAATGTAACTATATCCTATTTTGTGATAATTACGCAGTTGGTGTTCACACATAAGTGATTAGCCTTGCGACTTTTGGGGAGGCGGTGGATTTGAGTGTACGTAAAACTACTCAATAATTTGCTACTCCGCAAAATATTCCATTATTATTGCTATGCACTTGGGATTTTTGCCCGAGCTGCTGTAAATGATTTTCGTGCATGTGGAAAAAAAACTATTTCTGAAATATAAGTTACAGTTTGTAACCCAGAATAAGAGAATATTCCTTATATTCCAGTCTGAGTCTTGTTCTATTATGATTCCGTGTAGAAAATGTATGTATAATTTTGATTTGTTTTTTATATGAATCTACACTAGTTTTTTTCTCAGTTTATATTCATATTTTAGTGAGACTGTTCAGTTATATGCCGTGTTTTCACCCATTAAATTTATCAAACACTGACAATCAACTCGTAGCTATTGGTTGTGAAGTAAGAGAAATACACGGATAGCAAGTTGTGTAGACGATGGGAGACATGCTGACAAGCATTTTTCCAGCATCGGTGTTCTCCGTTGTCTTATTGACGCAAAATAATCCGAGATTATTATCTATATATATAAAAGCGAAAATGTGTGTATATATGTATGTATGTATATATGTATGTATGTATGTATGTATGTGTGTATGTGTGTATGTTTGTGTGTCTGCTAAAAACTTTCGATAGACAGAACAAAAATTCACAAACTTGGTCTCATATGAAAGCCCCATTCTTCGCCCGACTAATATCGAAAATTGGCCAAAAATGTTTCTTTTTTCATCCGGAAATCAACATTATTTACAGGGAAAGGTAAACAAAAACCGTCCTCTCATGACGAGATCGGTTCTACACATTCGTCAGATGACGTCATAAGCTGATTTAGTTTAAATATTTTAAGAACTGAAACAATCTCATGTACGTCGTGTTAGTTCAGTTGGTTAGAGCGTTGGGTCATAATCTAAAAGTTTTTGGTTCAAATCGTTTTGTGAGATGTCTTTTTTTTCGATTTTTTAAATTTTAATATTGAAGCAGTGTTATTTAAGCCATTTTTCAATTAACGTTCGTTTTTCTGGGTTTTTTTTACTTCGCTTATTCTTAGGTTTTCATTAACATCTCCCACCCCCGACTGACCACACGCACCCAAAAACATCCGGGTACCCATCGATTTTTTTTAGTTTTTAATATTGAAACAGGCTAATTTTAGCCATTTTTTACATGTTTTTTTTTGGGGGGGGGTATTTTTCAGAAGATTTAACGTTCGTTTTTCTGTTTTCTTTTTTGTTTTGTTTTTTTCGATTTTTACATTTAACATCGTTCGTTTGCCTTACGTTAGTTTTTTTTCGATGTTTTGATTACTCCCCACCGGCCGGGTAATCCCTTATTTTTCAGATAAGTTTTAACGTTCGTTTTTGTTTTTTTTTAATTCGCTTTTTCTTAGGTTTTCATTAAGACACCCACCACCGCCCGACCACACATCTCCAAACACGCGGGTAACGCCGGGTTCACTCTATCCCCCGCTAGTACTTTCATGAATCAGAGTCCGTTTTCTGTAGGCTGTTTTTGAATCCAGTCAACGACGGGTACTTTTGCTAGTCATTACATAAATCGAAATTTTCTTTGTTTTGTTTGATATACGTTATTTGATCAGCAAATCTGATACGACTACATCAAAAGCCGTTATTTATATTTACCGAAAACCTGACACTGATTGGTTTCACAAAACCGGCACTGCCCGACTCCATTATACAACAGTGTGAGTAATGCCATCCATTATTTACTCATCCATTTTTTTTCACAAGCTGACAAAGTCATCCTCATCTAATATCAAACAAAATTGGCTTGACTGTATTTTACTGTTTTATTCAATTCATAGCATATTATACTTTATAATATTTTATGAAATATCACATTCATTTTATTACTATCATTTATATAATTATTAAAATTATTTTTTCAACACAGAAACAATTCTTACTCAGACTATTATCAGACAATAACCTTTTTTTTTCACTGGAATCGGGTTAAAACACCTCTTTCAAAAATCTTTGTACATTCTATCTGATTTGGCAAAGTGAAAACATTGCCGAAACAGCCGCGCACCATTGATTTATCGCTGGCAATGAACGGTGGTCTAGACAGTAATTTGTGTGGCAATAAATACCACTATGGTCTTAGCCATTTTGAAATAATTAGATTCGTTAAGACTATTTTGTATGGTGTCGATCTAGGGGTATGCCGTTTTCTGGGGCGGACATTTTAACAGTTCATGAATATGGGCTGGCTAAAGATTATAACGGAAACTGATTGTACAACAAACAGAACACCAAACGTTTATTCATGAATAATCTGTTACTTACAAATAAGCGTAATCAGGCTTTGAGTATAATTCCCTTCTCAGCCTATTAACCTTGCTTGACGTTGGTGGCAAATAATTTATTGATATGTACTATTGAATTTTAATTTGTATGAGTATAAATTCGAAAATAAAAAAAATATATATATATTGTATAGTTTTTGTTTTCTGGCCGTGATCTTTACTCACCGTATCCATACTCGTATATATATTAGCAAATATTACACATTGCAACAAACGTAAAATAAATAAAAGAACAATTTATCTATAAATGATCCTGATTTATTTTTCGTCATAATATATATCTTAAATACTTCATGACCAAGTAAAGGACCTTTGACAGTACGTTCCATAAATATTTAGAAGATAAACATCCGCTTTAAATATGATGTATGATTCCGCTTAATATATTGATGTACATAATCCTGGAAATATATTTGTCTGCTATGAATTTGAACGTAAGAATACATACCAAGATAAAATCATTTTATACGTTTTCATACAAAAGTAGGCTAAGATCAGTTTAATGTTATATGCTGTTATCACGCAATTTATTCTGATATGCTGTTATCACGTAAATGTTTTCAAAATTTGTCGATGTTATGTAAATCGTACAATAAGAAACGTCAAATGATATGGTTATACAAGTTTTTACACACACATGTGTGTACTGCGCTATCCATCGCTGCTATTTGCATCAGAAGTCAACCATAACCCATAAACTTTCGAAGCTATAGATGGAAATAAGAGAGTTTTGTTTTAAATATTTGCCAAAAAAGTGAAATTACTTGTCCTGCCAAAGTTTTATGAGTTACTCGATAAATTAGTCACACAAAAAAATTATTTTAAATCATGAAACTTAAAAAAGGAATCTAACAACGAAAGCGTTATCCTTTAAGAAACATTGCAAACTTTCAGAATCTGAGGAAAAACGATGAGTCCGAGTAATTTCACGTGACTTCTTATTAAATCATTTCACGAATATTTCATGAACATCTATTTCACATGAACAACACACAAACGTTATAACTTACTGACAAATTGTGTAGAGTAACTCTTTATTATGCAGGTTCATACAAATATATATATATATATATATATATATATATATATATATATATATGTATGCATAGATATATGAATATGCATTAATGTAGGTGCATTTTGATATAGAAACTGATTAAATGACGAAAAATTAATACAAATATAGGAATTTTGATGATATATGTATTTTCATTAGCATAAAATAGATATTAACCAAAATGTTGTTGTGGCTTAGTTAAACGGCAACATATCTGAAAACGAGCTTATATTTCCGTTGAAAATAAAGGCACCATGCGAAATGGAATGTACTTTAATGTAGTAGTAACCGCTATAACATACTTCTGAAATATTCGTAGAAACAAAGAGTCTTTACCCGTAATAAAAATGGATCCCCTACTATTAACAAAAAATTATGTTTTCTCTAGGCCAGATATTTCTAGAAGAGAGGATTTATAACTCCGAGAAGGGGAGTATTTTTTACTCTCTACACACTTTACCTTACTTGTTATTGTTAATTATATAAAAATTATAATCTAAAATATATATTGAAGTACAGTGTCTGCTATGTTACATTGTTTGTAATATTAAAAAAAATCCTGATTTAGTGGTTAATTTCTATTTCATGCTAATATATATATATATATACATATATATGTATAATATAGTAACTTATAAAACATATATGGCGATCAAGCTACACTGAATATTCGGCGTTTCATCCACTCTAGGATTCCTCAGGCTTATGCGCGAATTCTGTGGTTGTTATCGTTTTTATATGGTCCTCTTCTATACTGGATTTAGTTAGCCAATCAGCTTTCTAGTATCCACCGCGCCCCTTCCTATCAGCCAATGGGCATGCATTTTATCGGACAAAGGATCGGTTTTAAAACTAGGTTAGTGTTTGTTTTTTATTGTTAGTTTATATATAAATACATATATGGGTGCATACATATATGTACATATATATACATACATATATATATATATATATATATATATGTACATATATGTATGCACCCATATATGTATTTATATATTTCAGACGATATTAAAAATATCGTTAAACTCACTACTCGTTCAAGCAGCCGCCAATAGCGTAATGGTTAGGAGCCTTGACTGCCGTACAAACGGTCGGGTTTCAATCCTGGCTTGAGGTAGTTGCCTGTCTAGCCGCACTGATGAGCTGTGAAACAGCGAAACAGTACTGTATGTGGATGACTATTGTGCTCCTCACCTTGAGTTGAGCATATTGAGAAGTGAAACACGAATTACCATTAGCATATAAGCGACGCTCTTTGTGTAAACAAATCGAGCGGAGGTATTTCAGACGATATTAAAAATATCGTTAAACTCACTACTCGTTCAAGCGGCCGCCAATAGCGTAATGGTTAGGAGCCTTGACTGCCGTACAAACGGTCGGGTTTCAATCCTGGCTTGAGGTAGTTGCCTGTCTAGCCGCACTGATGAGCTGTGAAACAGCGAAACAGTACTGTATGTGGATGTATATATATATATATATATATATATATACATAGATGTGTGATCGTTTATGTATATTCATGTTTATTTATTTATTTGTTTATTTTCTATTGTTTTTGTTAGTTTTAAAACAATTTTGTATCGCTATCCTAGAGCAAATTTTATTTTGTGAACACAGTTATTTGCTAGAAGAGAAATAACAAATAACTGTGTTCACAAAATAAAATTTACTCTAGCGATACAAAATAGTTTTAAAACTAACAAAAACAATAGAAAATAAACAAATAAATAAATTAAATAAACATGAATATACATAAACGATCACATATATGTATATATATGTATATATGGGCATATATGTATGTACAAATATATATTTATATATATTTATATATATAAACTAACAATAAAAAACAAACTAACCTCGTTTTAAAACAGATCCTTTGTCCAATAAAATGCATGCCCATTGGCTGATAGGAAGGGGCGCGGTGGATACTAGAAAGATGATTGGCTAACTAAATCCTCAATAGAAAAGGACCATATAAAAACGATAAACAACCACAGAATTCACGCATAAGCCTGAGGAAACCTATACTGGATGAAACGCCGAATATTCAGTGTAGCTTGATCGCCATATATATTTTATAAATTACTAAGTAGTTCTACCTAAGTATTGAGCACTTTTGAAGTAAATACTTAAAGTTTACGCATAAATTTATACTTTCGTATATTAATATTATGTGAGCAAATGAAGTAGTTATATATATATATATATATATATATATATATATATATATATATATTATATGTGTGTGTATAGTTTGGAAGCAGGTCATTATTTAGACACGTTTGATTTAACACGACAGATTTATTCCTTCTTCCGATGTTGTTGGATATCTTTTCTATTTGCCGAACAGTCTTCTTAATTTCGACAAGTGTATTATGCAGAATGACACCCAAACGTTGTTGGTAAGCCATATTTTTCTCAATCACATTCTAATGGTATTACCAGTTAATGCCTGCAGAAACAGAAAAAAATAAAAGCGGAAGTTATTTTTAGTAAGGCATGTAAGTAGGGAGTGGGAGAGAAAATTAAAACATCATAACGGATTTCCAAATATGGTGCTTGACATGCAGGGTACAAGACATAGACCAGGAGGAAAGAGAACAGATGTTTTTTTTTTAATGTAGGGGGGCACAGAATACGTAAAGGAAACCGAATAAATGGAAGGGATGAGAGATTTTCTGGATATTATCAGATTAAGTGACATGTGAATTTTTCGTCGGTTTAATGTCGGCTGGTTGAAAGTGAATAAAAATGAAAACTGTTTTATTTAATAGATTAAAATATTATAGAAGACAATACGTTTAAAATTGCTATATATCAGATACTCTACGGTATACGATAAATCGTTGATAAACTTTTAAAAGAATAATAAATAAATTCTGCAGAAATAATATGGTAATATGAAAAAAAATCATATGTATAATATATATGCATTAATTTATAATATAGAAATTATCAATTGTAAACATCTAGAATAAGAAGAATATTTGTTAGAGTTCATAAGATGACCATATTAAATAGATGATTACTCATAATATGAATAACAGATTTTTAAAAAAAGTTTAGTATTTTAGTATTTAATATATTTATATTTAGAATATCTATTTTATTGTGGCTTTTATTAATCGTAATAAGTTACAGTCAATATTTTTTAATTACATTTTCACCCCAAACATGGCACATTCCACTTTGGTGTAGGGGACATAAGCTACTGGGGTAATATATAGGGAGTTGGGCAGCAAGATGTCGGTTCACGTTACATTTGAACTTCTGCATGTCAGTACAATTAAGAAAGGTGGGACCCGAAAGAAATTCCAAAGTCTAGCGGTTCTGGGGAAGACATTACTGGAGTAGAAAGCTCTCTTATATATAGGGATATCTACCATGTAAGGGTGGGATTCAGTTGCGTGTAGGGTTTGTCGGGGGTATTTACATCGTGGTGGCACAAGTTCTTGCAGTTCGTCAGAGAATTCACCAAAAAATATTTGTAGAACAGGCAGAGGGAGGCAACATTTCGTCGATGGGACAGAGGCTGAAGCTAAGATGACAGTTCCGGACCTATCAGGTTGGCCACTCTCTTTTTGACCTTGTCCACGAGCGAGAGACTAGTAGCAGATGCACTTGCACAAATTTGACAACAATACTCAATACATGGGCGAATGGTGGCCTTAAAGAGGTGCACCATACTTTTGGGCGTTGGTAGCTTTCTAGCAAGGTAGAGAGAGCCTATCTTCTTCGCAGTGGTCCTGGCAACGCTCTCAAAGTAATTGTTCCAACTCATGTTCCCTGTGAACGGTAGGCCGGGGAGTTTAAAAGAAGTACCTTTAGATAATGAATATTTGACCATTTCTATTGGTTGTAATGAAGGTTTCTTGTAATTATTGAAGGAAACTTAGTCTTGGCAGCACTGAATGTGACCCTCCATTTTTGTCTCCATTCCACTACAGATTGGAGGTCATCATCTAGTGTTTCTGCCATTTCCTTAGATATGAGTCCATTTGTTTTTCTGCTGTGCTTGTTATAGATCGTGGTGTTTTCAGCATGTATACCCATCTCAGAGGCAATTTTGTCAAGAATGTCATAATCGAATTTTGAATAACAGAAAAAGACATTGCGGAAAACACAGATGCTGGAGATAAGTTAAGAGGCATAAAAATAAAGTTGTGAATGAATATAAAAATTATGAGTTAGAATAGTAATATTACAGTGGAGTCTACATAGTGGGCTATGTAGATGAATAGAAGTGTTTATAGAATAATAAATGGCGCTTTCTAAAAGTAAAGCTCTGGAGTCGACATGCAACAGGAAAATATAGTTGGTGGAATAGGAATAAATAATGATTTGCCAAAGAGAAGCATCCAATTAAGCCAAGTGAAGGACGCTAAATGAGCATAACAGATTATATATGCATTGAAAAAATATGATAAAAGTAAATATAGTAAAATTCGAATCGTCTACTACATATAATTAATTAAATGAATTAAAACTACAACGAGAGAGATACAGAATAAAGGTAGACCCAGATGTTGAAAACAACAAAAGAGACGAAGTTTAGATTTCATCAGCTACAGAATACACATTTAAGCGTGAAGTAATCTGGGCGTAATTACTGACATTACTATATATATATATATATATATATATATATATATATATATATATATATATATATATGTATATACTGTTGAAGGTAAAATATATAATGTTTAAATACTTACAGGCACTAAGGTTTCATTTTTTTCGGAATCATTACTCGTGAGATTCAATCCGAATTCATGATTGTCTCTTTTAGCAACGAACAAACCACAGAGCTACCGTCAACCACAACGATATTCAGGTGGAATTAAACATTTATAAAGACATGAACCTTATACAAGAACAATCTACTGTGATCTTTCGACGTCAGCGCCGCAGTGACGCATGCAGGCAAAATGACGACTAAATGGGTTTAGCAAGTTGCAAATTAAATAAAAACTGCTCATGCGTGAACGATTTGTCCATTAGAAACAGTTACTACTCATTAACATCTATCTTTTATATCTTTCATTTTCTAGTTAGTATAATTGTGGAAAATTATTGCATGAAATTATTTAATGTGGGTTTTTATCAATATGTATTTAGTGCATATTTTTATAGTTTGTGATATACTATTATTGTAATAAGAACAAGTTTATGAAGAGCATTGCAAGTAAGTGTATTATTGTCATTTGGTAATAAACATATAGAATTTATATAAGATTATCCAATTAATACAATGCGGTTGTCTTATTTTTCTTTACCTTATAATAAACATGTTACCTATTCCTGTGGCGTCATTCTCTCTCTCTCTCTCTCTCTCTCTCTCTGCGAATATATATATATATATATATATATATATATATATATATATGTATATATATATATATATATATATATATACACGGAGAGATACATACATAATGAATTTATGTGTGAATGGCATATCTAACAGTTTAATGTAAAGTTTACTACTGCTAGTGCTTGTAAATTTTATAAGAATAATCATTTGTTTTAGAGAAACTTGATACGTCTACGAGCATTAATCAATGGTCAAGTTTCATTTCTTCTATTTTACGTAGAAAGAGAAAAAATGTGCGGAAAAATAATACCCGCATTTAAAGCTTGTCTTTAAGTGTATTTTAATCAACAATTACAAATACGATGCGTTAAGATAATTGACATATGCTCTCAATGTTTAACGTAATCATAACTGTCGTCTCATACAGTCTTTTGAAATAGCTGCCTCTTTGATTGTGTTGATGTCCGGGCAGTATGCCTTTTTTTATAGTTTTTTAGGTCATCTTGGGGGAGCTGTCCTTTTGGTAAGACTTTCTATGGCGTTCGGTATTCGGTAGAGTGGCCGATGTAATTACTGGAGCCAAACAGTATGCCCCGTCTGTGTGAAATCAATCATGGAAAGGGGAAGATGTAGAAAACCACCCCTAAATAAGTGTTGAAAACAAAGCAATACCTACTGTGTATAATAGTAACGTCATTTTCAATGCTTATCTAAGTGTCAAAACGCCCACTGTTTTCTAGCATGGCAATCTTTAGATGGGAGTTCGTTCTAATACGGAGTCTAAGATAGGGATATTGGGAATGGATAAAAGTGCTTGAAGGTGCCCTCTAAGAAAAAGGACCTGTAAAGAGAAACAAGGGGCAAAAGGTATTTGAGGGCTGAGCGTCTTTGGAGACTCTCTAGCACCAAAAATAAAATATGAATTGGATCTCATTTTTACCACTAACTTAAGGTCTATTTTATTCTTTTAGATATGATCTATTTCTACGATGGGTTACAAAGAACCCAGGACTACATGTGATACGCTTAGAGAGGAAACATGTACTCGTATTTGGGTCCTCGACGGTTGAACAAACTAGTGTCATGTACCCTCCCCTATCGCATTCCACTCGATGAAAATTCCTCATATCGCATCTGATCTTTACTTTAAGCTAATGTTTAAAATAAACCACAAGATCACAATCCGAAATAGAAAAGTCAATCTTTCGGCCTGTTTATGGCTTCAGATCGGTAATTCCCTGGCCACTCTCGCTCAGACGTTAGGTACAGACTTCCCTGCGAACATACGTATACCATATAAGTGAGGAGAAACGCGTTGTGAATACCTCAAGGCATTTCCCAGAAAGATGAGCGGGAAGACATAAGTGGCGCACACCTACGCCACAACCTTCTCAGACTACCTCCTTTGTATCCATATCTCCAATTACGATTCATTTAAACTGTACTTCCGAACAGTTCTTATTCAGTTGTAGACTCAGTCAGTCAAAAGCAAACGGTCAGGTCACGTAGTGGGGCATCAGTTCTGCTGAAAATAACCGGAAGCGTGGATTCACCGACCTAGGCTACTAGCCGCAGGACGGCGGGCATGCTTTGGTTTGAACTAAGACTAAGATTAGACGCTTCTTTGTCCAATACAGCAGTAAGTTAGTTGGAGAGTTAGTGAGAAACTCAGAGGAAGTCAGAGTCAGACGATAGTCTGGGGTCAGACATGGGTTCCAATCGTCTAGAAGCGAGACGATCACATTTTGAAACTTGATATATGAAAATTTGAATTCTTGGACGCAAAGCCCCCACCGGTCAGGGAAGAATAAATGTTAAATGTGTTTTTATACTGCCGTCTCCTGTGTCCATCATTACATGAAAAAGGTATTGTCTATTCATGTGTACAATCTGTTTGAAATTCATCATCTAAAAAATATGTGTTAGAAAGTATATGCGTCTATTTATGTTATACAAACACTCCCGTTCATACGAACTGTCAAACCATAAATGCAAACCTCTCAAATATTAGTCTGTCTATCTAGATATGAAAACACTTTCTCAAAATGTAATTATATGTAATCTCTCATTTATAAACTCTCATCCTCTCTTTATATGCACCTGTTAATGTCCCCATCTCTTCTCTAACAATGTTAATGTTAATGTCTCTATATCTTCCATCTATTCTCATAACATGAGCACAAGCATGAACACTTAACACTCGTATCTTTACTAATAAGAACTCACGTAACATACGCGCACAAGTGGTACCTTCGTCTAAATAATAATAATAATAATAATAATAATAATAATAATAATAATAATAATATAACATAAGTGTGAGTCGGATCTAAGTATTAATGAAAATAAACATGGAAGTTGTGGAGTGAATAGAATCTTTCAAAAAAGCATTGGCGATAAAAGCCAAGCTCGAAAGAGGAATGAAATTCTGATGGCTTTCTATAAACAGTGATGGAAGAGCCTCTTTAATCAACTAGCTAGAACCTTTAAAACTTACTCAAAGGGCTTGGTTCCGACATGATCTTGATAGTGTGCGGCATGCTTACACGGAAAACACATCCTCGTACTTGCCTCTTCTTTTTACACACCCACTTGGCACTATTATGAACCGTTATGAGAACTATTAGAAACATAATCTTTTTCTATAATATTTTATCCTGATCTTCAGATGGTGCTTGAATAACACGATCGGAACCTGCTCAACCAAAGATTCAATTCCTTGATCCAATTTCAGGCGCGACGTCAATACCACCATCCGTGCTACAGCTAACACTGCAAGAAACATCATTCGTCTCTTCCTGTCTCACGGTGGGCCGACGTTTTAAAAATGGAGGCAACATTTAGCGAGTGAGGATGCCTGGGATCTAAAAGAGGCCTCAACTCGTGGACATATTTCTAGTACTGTCGGTGTTCGGGACCTTAAAAATACATGCTCGGCCGTTTCGTTTTCAAATGAACAACAGTAAGACCAACCCGGTGTCTCTACTACCATGACACTGTGTTGCATGGTATGACGGATTAATGCGGGCATGCAGAGTTGTTTCCAGGAATCGTACCTGGCGACCAACAGAGCGGATCTTCTCCTTTGATCATCTCTCCCACCCACATAGTGTGTAATCAGAAGCTGCATAACCCCCCTCTCTCTCTCTCTCTCTCTCTCTCTCTCTCTCTCTCTCTCTCTCTCTCTCTGTGCATTATTCTTTTCTGGAAAAGTCACTGAACCGAGGAAGTTTTTCAGCGCAGCTCGACACTCTCTGATGAACTGCCTATCGCCTTTCGACCTTTGCCTGTCTTCGACCGAGTGGTACAGGAGGAAATGGGAAAGGAATAGGGAAATGCATCATCGACAACTGCGTTCCACACAGATTCTTCTCTCAAAGTTTGACTCAGCAAATAGTCAAGTTCCTAATGGCACAATTTTAACTTTTGTGGGAACTTTTCGGAGATTTGCAAACCTATACATTTTTGAAAAAGTTGTTGTCTCAAGAATCAGAAAATCAATGTTTGCATTTGCTCGGATGCGTATTGCGGCCATATTGGATTTACAAAATGGCCGCCGTAATATGTACGTTTTGTAATATGTTGGCTTCTAAATAAGGTGGAAAACTGATTTTAACTGATAAACCTACATTTTCAGTGTCCAGAAAAGCAATGATGGTAATTATAAAAAATTCCCAGATGTTTATATTGCAGCCATATTGAAATTTACAAAATGGCTTCCATAAGATGTATGTTTTGTAATATATCGGGCTCTAAATAAGCTGGAAATCTAATTTTAACTACTAAACCAACATTTTCAGTGTCAAGGAAGGCAATGGTCTAATTGATCATTTCATCCTTTGTACTCCCCCATTGAAACACATAATCCACCATATGGGTAAAAAACCGTAACAACTCTGGCAGTAAGTCAGATACTAAATCAGAGTTATTTTTATTGAAATGCCTTTTAACTGTAAACTTTGAATGCTTGTGCAATCCTCTTAAGCATAATGAGATATTTAATCATAGTCTATGCATAATCAGCATCATCAACATCATCATAAACATGACTTTCATACATTACAGCTTGGGAGTCTTCATTGTTTTCCCACTGGCTGCTGCACTAACCCATTTTAATACAGGCTTTAGATCTGCAGGAACATCGGCCAGAAGAACAGTACCATATATATATTTGCATGTGGTCCTCTCAACGATGGCCTAAGAAGCTGGGAGCAGGACGATATTCCCATTTTCCAGGGTGTCCAGTTGTGAAATCTACAAAGCAATGGCTGCTTGTGCCCATACCCTTGATTGGACATGGGCCCTTAAAATATGCTGCTTTAGAGCTCCAGGTGTTGGAGGGAACCTGCCACTTTATACCCTATGCTTGCAGAGCAGATGTCATCGCAGTTCAGGGATTATGTTATGTTGATCCCTTTTTGTCGAATAAACTGCACATGCAAAGGACTCAAGTGTTGACAGCATTCTCTCTATGACTTGTGCTTCATCCATCAGAGCATTGACAACATCTCATCTGCTTTGAGGTTGATCTGCAGCCAGGTTGTCTTGTATATACGTGGGAACCTCCCTGTTTTGTCGACCCCAGTTAAGGCATGGAAGGCTGGCAAAGTCTGTGCTCTTTCCTTACTTAGAGCTCGCTGCAATGGTCTAAGTTGTATTTCGCCAAAGACCATAGAAATGGGCGTGTTTTCAGCAATAGGTCATAGTTTGCTGTGACTAGCTCTAAAATTTCTGTATATGAGGAAAAAATGCTAACTGTGCATCGGGTGGGTTTCTCTGTTATTTACTTCAAAGACCAGGGCTTTGTTGCTCTTAGTGTATCCAGAAGCAGATGTGATGCTCAGCGTGGATTATCACGTGTTGTATTCTAGAGTTTGGCCAACAAGATAGTCAGTCAGATAAGCCTTCGTCTTGTCATGGGAGAGGAAACTCCTCATTCGGATGTGTTTGATGTTAGTGTCATCTCTGAATTGATACTGAACAGACGCTTTTCCTGGTCTTCGTTTATCTTTGGATGCACTCTTCAGAGAATCTGCTTGAAATGTGTCAAAAACGAGGATGATTACATCTCGAGTTAGTTGCATGAGTTTGTCGTTGAAGCCGCCACTCAGACCCTTGACTGTCACTAGAGTCGCTGGTTTTTTGTTCAGCTTATGCTATCCACCAGTGCAATCTTCCGACTTAACTGATAAGTAAATGTGGGCTTGGTGGGTGGGACTTCCAGCTTCAGGTGACCGGTCTTCCTGGGGGATATCTTCTCTTATTAGCTTCTCAAGTAGATAGATTAACTTCTGGCATGACACGAATGTTCCATCAGAAGCAAACAGTGCTCTTGGTGTCAGAGTAGATTCATGGTTTCCTATGCCCTCTTTCCGGTTGATGTCTCGGCTTTACCTGACAAGTACCATCAGCTTGGCAAAAAGGTCCTTCGTCTCTGTTAGATCCAGAGTATTGCCTCTGAGTTTTACTGTAACCTTCTTGTTCCCAGAAAATAACCTCTTGTTGTTCTCTTTCTTCACAAGGGTCCTGAGGCAGACATCTCCATTGATCTGCTCTTACAAGTATTCCTTATACAACTTCTGTCCAGTGACATAAACATTAAAGATCTGTCTTACATACTCATCTCATGCTTGTCTCTGTATCTAATATTTTTCAATTCATTTTTAAAGAGAGATGTTCGATAAATATATAATCACATTCACTCCAGGGTTCTTCCCAAGGACAAGGAAATATATGAATAAAAATATTGCTGGAATGCTTAGACTAGGGCCCAAAAGCCCCCCCCCCCAAAAAAAAAACTAGGAAAATTCAACTTATTTCACATTTCCGTTAAAAATGTGAAACAAAGGTAGGAAAAGTGGATTTAAATATCTGCGTTATGTATTAGTGAAAAAAAAAGACTGCTCATAAATATTCCGGAAATAAAATCAACTTTTACACCTACCTGCTTGACAGTTTTATAGGAAGGCAAATGTTGACTAATGTCTAACACCATCTCCCTTTATAACCTGTAACTGCATGATTAGTTTATGGTGAGCAAGAAAATCGGGGGCATTTACAGATTTACCTCTACATGACTAAACAAGTAAAATCTTAACTGTGACGTAAAAAAAATTAGTACAACATAAATAATGTAAAATAATCGAGGAGTTTGATATTTTTAAAAATAAATAAGGTACCTGTACAGTATTTTACCTACATGAGACAGCAACTAATCTTTTACATGTGGCTTACATTCAGACCCGGAAATTGCTATAGCAGTTTTCCCTCTAAAAATAAATGTGTGTATATATATATATATATATATATATATATATATATATATATATTAAAAAAGAAGGAATATAGGTTCAGTTAAAAAACAGCTGAAACACTTTACGATCTAAGAATTATATTATTTCGAAAATTATTTTTAGGAGGAGCGGGGTATATGGTATGTTCCAAAACTGAATGAAGCAGTTTATGATCTAGATATTTTGGAAAGGGTCATAGAAAGTCAATCCCGGAAATATCTGAAACAGTTTACGATGTAAAAATCACATTATTTCATATATATTTTCAGGACGGTGGTATATGGAGTCAGTTCCAAAAAATGACTGAAGTAGTTTACCATCTTAAAATAACTTTATTTCATATATATTTTAAAATATTGAGTCAATCTCGGAAATAGCTGAAGCTGTTTACGATAGTAAAATCGCTTTATTTCGTATATATTTTTTTCAGATGGAGTATATTGAGTCAGTCTGGAAAGTAGCTTTCGCAGTATACGAGCTAAAATAACTTTATTTCCTGTAGACGTCATTTTTGTAGACGGGTCTGGCATATAGTCAGTTCCAGGAATGACTTACTTACTATTTTTCATATATATATATATATATATATATATATATATATATATATATATATATATATATATATATATATATATTAGGAGAGGTGGTTATATACTCACTCCTGAAAATGGCTGAATAAATTTACGATCTAAAACAATTTTTCATATATATATTGAGGAGAGGGTATATTGAATATTGGGGCTCTGGATTACTTAAAAAATTCGCCATCTTTTTTAACAGTTAACTGTCTGCAACATTTATCGACTTTGTTTCTGATATCTTCTCTTTAAAATCAATGTTTATCTAAGCATTAACACCCTTTCAAAAATTCACTTTTTTTCGGCAAACGATAGACTATAACTCAAATTATACACCAAAGTCAATATCATTTTAATTTTGTTAAACAACTGTTTCTAAACACCATTTCTCTTTTGGATTATGTATAAATTTCTTTCAGATTAGCCCAGGCGATTCGACAAAGCCAGTTTTTTTTATTTCTGATTTAAATGAATAAAAATTAACAAAATGCGCTTCCAGAGAATCCCACCATTACCCTAGAGACAGCAACAAAAAATAGGCGAATGGAAAAATCTGCTGATTCATATAATGTGTGATTGATAGTTAAATTAAGTTGTCTTAGGGCAAATAATCTTCTAACAAATGTCTAGACATAATGACTAATAAGAACAACGTCTTCCATCTACAGCGAATATCTCCTCAAATGTGTGTATATTGCATAGCTATGTTCTGTTTCAACTACGTTTCCTTTGGATGACGGATATTAGCATCCATCCTTTACGTAATTGTAAGAGATGAATGATTCCTTTAGGTGAGGGATTTAGCTTCCATCCCTTACGTACTCGTCCTTAAACTGCTATATTTGCTTATTTCCTTAATAACTCTTAAAAGGCTAGTAAGTTAGTTGCAACAAATTGCTTAATCAGATAGAAATAGTAGTAATATGAACGAGTTCAAAATTAACAGAAAAACATAAGAGAGCGGTAAAAATGTTATACAGTTTGAGGCAATAGTTTATAAAATAACTTTAAGAAACATTAAAGAAAGCTTTAGTTTATAATGTTTTATAATCTGTGAGATATTATATCAAACGAGAGGCATCTGTCTTTCAATGAGGATTTTGTTTCTTGTCACACTTTAATAACTATGGTAAACAGTTAATGACTGTTAAAATATTGGCGACATTGACATTTAAGAAAAATGTTTCAAGCTTAAATAGGATGTAATACTAATTCCCAACGAAATATATTGCTGCTAAGACATAAAGTGAATTGTTATAATGGTCAGTTAAATTGGAAGCCTTCTTGGTGGGGTGTTGAAGAAGAGTATTTTTGTTCAAATTAAAGTATTGTAAACCGGTTTAAAAAAGAAAATACAACTCAATGTATGTAGGGGGATATATATATATATGTATATATATATATATATATACACACACACATATATATATATATATGTATATATGTGTGTGTGTGTGTGTGTACTAGCAACATTGCACAGGATTAAATGATGATCAACGAATGTTAGAAGAGTTTAGATAGACTGTTCAAATACCAGGATATTGATCAACAAATTAAAGTCATTATATTTTACAATCATTACAGACAGTGCGATTGCTTTCAAATGATTTTCAATTTCTCACATTAAATATTGAACTGTTTTATTTACCAGAACTCTTTCAATTTTACCCTATTTCCTTTCCAAACGTATTTTGACGAGGAAGAAAATGCGTTCCTTATCCGTCGATTAAAACAATATATTAAGTAATTTTGTAGATGGAGGTTCTATAGCACAAAATTTAAGTTATCTCTTTCTAAGTGGATCAATAATTTGGGAGCTAAGGAGTGATGAAACATAATCTCAGTAGAAGACTATTAAGTAGAGCTTAGTATTAATCAGTTTACAGCTGTCGCAATTTTTCGTATGGAGACAGTTTTACGCCGGTAAGATTTAACTCCTCTTAAATGTATTTCGGCACTGAAGAAAACGCACTCCTTAGCATTCCTCAGTATTTGATCATTACTCTACAAAGAAACAGCAACTTCCGGCCAAAAGAGTATGCCACGCTTAAGAGAACAACCATTAAGTGCTAATTATACTCAAAACAGACAAAGTAGTAAATGTTCGGGACAGGTCATAATTTACCGGAATGAAACTAAGTTGAATGTATGCGGATACGACAACCGTTCGAAATAAACTCGACATGGATTCTTTTCTGGACATAAAACATACAAAGAGAGTTGCAGTTTATAATGTTCGTGGCGCAAGTGGAACACATAATGAGATTCTAACGTCAATACTGTGTATAATATGTCAATCACGATATTAATATTTTTGATTATGAAAATGATTAAATTTCGATAAGGAAAATCTTACGCTTAACTCCTTTGAACATCATCAAAAGACGGAATGAAAAGGTTACTAGAAATTTAGAATTAATAAGATTATATTGGGCGGTTTCGATACGGTGGCTAACAAAGCAATAAACCTGCCAATGTAATAGGATATTTAATTACAAGGTGTTTCATATGGAAGTAGGTTTCGTTTTACATGTAAATTAAGTTTTATATAGTATATGTTGTTTTAAACTTTTAATATAAACTAATATTCCGGAGTTTATCACTAACATTTGATTCAAAAGATAACCCCTCCTTGCATTTTTGGGATTGACAACTAACATGATATATTATGTGACGTTAAAACGCCATGCGGTTATAAACTACAATGTTTTTACAACATCCCCACCAAACACCGATATATATATATATATATATATATATATATATATATATATATATATATATATATATCTTTAAGTGAATTAGAACAAAAGTCCGAAGAGCAGAGTATACTTAAATGTATTAGTACATTAATACAATTAAAATAAAATAAAACGGGGCATATAATATGTTCGATAGGCATACAAAACCTAGATCTATTATAATATTGAGTAAGAGGATTGATAATTTATCATCAAAAATTAAAATAGGTTTCATAAGGAATAACAAACAAATCAATAAATTGTAAAATCGTTTCGGAAACGATGTTTATATTGAGATAAACAATAAGTCTTGGACAATAGTTTTATAATATATTTTTTAAAACAAAGTCTCCTCATCAGCAAAAATATTTGGTGTTTTATTTTTAAGACACCAAAATTAAAACTATCATTTTTAGGTAAGACAGATGCATTCTTTAATGGTTCGCCTTACCTAAAATGCTAGTTTTATTTTTGGTGTCTTTAAAAACATCCTACTCCCTATTTTTGCTGATGAGGAGACGTTGTTTTATCCTTCTTAGATAAGAGAGAAGTCCAGGTTGTCCTCGATGGCCGTACATCTAAACAATATGATATAAATGCTGGGGTCTATCCTTGGACCTCTATTATTCCTAATATTCATAAATGACCTCCCTGACAAAATTGTCTGTGAGATGGGTATATATGCTGATGACACCACACTCTATAACAGACACGACAGGAAACCAACTGAACACCTATCTAAAGAAATGGCAGAAACACTAGAGGATAACTCCAATCGGCAGTGGAATAGGGACAAAAATGGATGGTCACATTCAATGCTGCCAATACTAATCTTGTTTCCTTAAATAACTACAAGAAACCTTCTCTATCATCAATAGCAATGGCCAAAGAATCTTTATCTAAAAGCACATATTTAAAAATCACTGGCCTAGCGTTCATAGGAAACACGAATTGGAACAATTACATCGAGAGCATTGCCAGGACCTCTGCGAAAATGTAGGTTCTCTCTACCGTGCTAGAAGACTACTGACGCCTGAAAGTATCCTGTACCTCTATAAGGACACCATTCGTCTATGTATGGAGTATTGTTGTCATATTATGGTAGTTTCATTTGCTAATAGTCTCCCACACCTAGACAAAGTTCAAAAGAGAGTCGGCAATCTAATAGATCCTGAGCTATCATCCAAGCTTCAGCCTCTGCCCCATCGACTCAATGTAGCATCCCTCTGCCTGTTCTACAAGTACTTTAACGGTGAATGTTCCGACGAACTGCAAGCACTTGCCCCCCCTCTACGTAAATATCCCCGACAAATCCGACAAGATGTAAAATCCCACCCCTTCACAGTAGAGATCCCTAGATGTAAGAGAGCCTTCTACTCCAGTAGTTTCTTCCTCAGAACCGCCAGGTTCCTGCTTCCCCAACTGTAATGACATGCAGAAGTTCAAGTGTAACGTGAACCGACATCTTGCTGCCTAACTCCCCGCCTAGTATCCCTGTAGCCTGTGTCCCTTATAGTAGCCCCCGGCATCATAGTGGCAATGTGTCTTTTTTGAGTGAAAATGTAATAAAAATATAAAACTATTGTCCAAGAGTATCTATCTTAATAAAACATACTTTCCGAAACGATCGTACAATTTATTGATTTTGTATGTTCTTCCTTATGAAACCAATTTTTAATTTTTAATTTTAATTTTTAATTATAAATTATCAATCATCTTATTCAATATATATATATATATATATATATATATACAGTTGTGCGCAAAAGTATTCGACCCCTACCAAAATTGTCTTATTTCTTTGAATGGATACTTCAATAATCTTTAAAACCTTCTTTAACGACTAAGTTTGAATAAACTGTATACTTTTCAACAAAAAATAATAAAAAGTAATTAGTGCTTGATAATATAAATAAATTTATTTACAAAAATAAAAATATGGATGTTGCAAAAGTATTCGACCCCTTTTCATTAACACTTGGTTGAAGCTCCTTTGACCTTGATTACTGCAAGTAAACGTTTCCTATAACATCTAACGAGACTTCTACATCTTTCCACTGGAATTTTAAGCCACTCTTCTTGACAGTACTATTTTAATTCAATCAAATTAGATGGTTTTCTTTTATGTTCCGCAATGTTTAAATCCTGCCATAACTGCTCAATCGGATTTAGGTCTGGAGACTGGGAAGGCCATTCTAGAACTTTCACCTTAATATTCTTTAACCATGCCTTAGTGCTCTTTGAAGTGTGTTTAGGATCGTTGTCCTGTTGAAAGGTATACCTCCTTCCATGCCCCAACTGGTTCGCAGACGGAACAAGATGTTCTTTCAGTATGGACTGATATTTTACTGAATCCATTCTTCCATCGATTATGGTTAATCTTCCAGTTCCATTTATACTAAAACAGCCCCACACCATGATTGATCCACCCCCATGCTTAACGGTTGGAACGGTATTATTCACATTATAAGCAGTATTTTCTTTTCGCCAAACATAGCGTTGCTGGTTGCGTCCAAATAGTTCCACTTTCGTTTCGTCTGACCAAATTATATTATTCCAGTAATCAATAGGCATTTCTGGGAACTTTTTTTGTAAAATTTAATCGAACCTTTTGATGAGCTTTGGAAAGTAAGGGCTTCCTTCTGGCAATACGTCCATGCAATCCGGCACGATTTAATGCCCTACGAATAGTTGACAAGTGTACATCTGAGCCAGCATTCTTCAAATCGTTCTGCACGTCCTTTAGGTTAGATTTAGAGTCTATTGAAACTTGTCTAACAATTTTACTAGCCCCACGTGTCGTAATTTTTCTTGGACGACCTGATCTTGGAAGACTTGATACAATCCCTTTTACTCTCCATTTTTTGATAATGGACATAATAGTCGACGGTGGTATAGAAACACATTTGGAAATTTTTTTATAACCTTCTCCAGACTGGTAGGCATCGATTACTTTCTTTTTAATGTCTCTAGAGTACTCTTTGTTCTTTGTTATAGTTGCAGATTTGTTGACGTTGAAAAAGATTTTTTTTTTTACTTGAAACAATTATTCAATCATTCAATATGGCATTGAAGTTCAATTTGAACTGATTTTAGATTCAGTAGAGTCATAAATATTACTTATAGGAAATAAATACAAGGTCAGACTAAAATAATACACTTAATGACGCTTTTATTTAAACTTTAAATTAAAGGGGTCGAATGTTTTTGCAACATCCATATTTATATTTTTTGTAAATAGATTGATATATATTATTAATCTCGAATTACTTTTCCTCATTTCTTGTTGAAAAATATACAATGTATTCATAATTAGCCATTAAAAGGCGTTATGAAGATTTTGGAAGTATAGATTCAACGAAACAAGAAAATTTAGACAGGGGTCGAATATTTTTTGTCCGCATTTGTATTTTTTTTTTGTACAAAACTGCAAATTTAAGCTAAATGTAATGTAACTGTTTAAACAACTTATACATAATTTGAGTCGCCTTTTATTCATCTATAAGTTTACCTGTTCATATTTGACTTCTAATTGAAATATTCTAGCGTTCACCACAATAAAAAAAAATAACTTTCAAAGAGTCCGCAGAAACAAATTCGCTTAAAACCAGCTTCAATTATCACGTCTGAATACGTTTAAAATATCCACTAATATACAGCAAATCATTTCTAATCGTAATTGTCCATATGTTACTACTTTGCCTTAGTGATCGTCAGGAGCTCGTTAATCTCCATCTTTCTGGTTTATCCAATCGAGAAATCGGCCGCAGATTCAAATGTGATGACTATGCAAAAGCACCAAAACACCGACAGTGTTTGTGATGCTTCTAGAGTAACTTTTAACAGGGAAGACACTGCTATAATGATCCTCAGACTAAGAAACAGCTTTGAAACGGCTCTAAAAATTCATCAACAGTGCAGTCTTGTTAAAAGTGCTCTCTTTCTACTATCAAGAACAGATTAAATAAATTTCATTTGCAAGGATATGTTGCAAGAAGCAACCCAAAGATTTATGTAAAGAACAGAAAGAGCGGTCGGGACTTCGTGAGAGTCAGTGAATATCATGACTTCACATTGGTCAAAAGTGCTTTTTAGCGACGAAAGCAAGTTCAATAGGCTATGCAGTGATGGTAGGCAATACATCTGTCGCAGGAAAGACGAAGAATTTAATCTTAGGTTCTCAGTTTCAACGCTGCAAGGTAGTGGAGATTCAGTTTTTTTTGTGGCGCATTATTAGTACCAATGGTCCAAGGCCTATGTGGTACTATCGCACCCGGGAGGTTTACTTGTTTTGTGAACATCTTGGGAACGCAACCAAATTCCCGGGAAATGAACGGTATCCAAGGATATCTAAATGATAGACACATGCTGGAAACACAACGAAAACGGGTCGATCCTTCGTCGGCTATAACTGTCTGGCATGGGTCGCATTATGTGTGGTCATTTCAGGCATTTTCCTGTCGCCGGCATTAATGGTATGATGAAATCGAAACCTTGTATGAAAACAGCGAACAAATGCATTTTCATAAAATATATATATAATTTATTAAACAGTTAACGAGTAGGAGATATATTTAGTCGACCCATCGCGTATAGCGACCAAACCTCAACTGTCTTTACAACAATCGAATTATATTTCATTTCTCTCTTTCTTCATTGAAAGAGAGAGGAAGAGAGTCAAAGAGAGAAATAGAGAAAGAAAGAGAGAGAGAATTAGAGAACGATCTGTTTCACGCAATGATTTGTTTTTCAATTTATAATGTCAGCATTGTTTTAACTTTTATTATGTACTGAATTATAAACATATGTCAACCTGGCTTAAGTCATCACAATACATTTTCAAAATAACAAACACCTGTTTTACACAATTGCACCGCACAAGTTAGGCACAAGTTTCAGTAATGTAGAAACTGTTAGCTTCCTTAGGTACTAAAGTTCGTTTGCAAGGTCGACTTAATTCGACCAAGTACATAAATATGTTGACTGGCCATTTTCTACCCTACTTTGTTCGGAAATTGGATGAAAATCCTATCTTCATGCATGATAATGATCCCATTCGCACAGCTGGTAATGTGAAGAAGTTCCTGGAAGAGCATGATATTCCGTGTTTGATTTGACTTGCACAATCTCCAGACCTCCATCTTATCGAAAACGTATTGCATTGCATAAAGCAACAGCTATGCAATGATAAAATTTCATACTTAGAAGAACTTTCACCAAAACTTAAAGAAAAGCGTGATGCCCTTTCCCCGAAATAATTCCCAGAAGATTGCAAGATGCTAAATTGAAGACGGGCTATGCTGCTAAATATTAACTAGTTCATTGCGTTCCTGTTGTATTTGTGTTACATTTATGTCCTAAAGTTACATCCAAATAAAAATTTTCTATTGTGTGGACTCGAAGTATCCATAAAAAGTATGATATCAACAGAGCTACAGGCAAGAGAAAGAGTTAGCTGCTCTTGTAATTCCAATAAAATAAGCACTTGTTACTATATAGAAAAATAAAAAGAGCACCAGCAGTTGAGGCATGGTATGTTAAAGACCCATATTCCTCATAAAATTGTAGAATGTAGGGAAAAGGTCACTATAGTTCCCAACCTTATACTCTGTGCTCTGCAGATACATAAAATATAATAGGCATATAATAAAATATGGAGGCATATGATATGATAAGGGCCCTTAATTATCATAGTAAAGTGTCTATGAACGAAAAGAGTGGAAATTTCAAGGGGTGTGTCAAGAACAGGCACCCTAAACAAATAGGAATGACGCAAGTAAGCAACTGCCCGATGTAGACGTATGTTTTGCAAATATCTAAATAAACTCAAGATACAGTCACGAGAGTGCAAGCAGAAATAAAGGCATTGGATATGCGCATATAAAACAGTAAAAACATATGAGGAAGAGGGTTCTGGAAAAGACGATAATAATACGCCATATTCATTTTTTTCTGTTAACACTTTTTGCCTCTATTTATGTTTTGTTTCTGTTCTAATTCTTCCACTTCCTTCTCGCTTATGTTTCCTTTTATCCCCGTTTCCCTAATTAGAAAAAATAAATTTCAGAATACTTATAGAGTTACTGCAAACATCTTTTATCAGCTGTTCTAATGATTTAAAGAATTACACAAAAAAAGAGTTATTAAACAGCTTAGTCGTTTAATTAAACCTCAGATTTCCTCCATACATAGCAGGTGAATAAATCGAAAAAGGGGAGTTAAGTTTAATTATAATTAAAGAAAAAATATTCATCTTTTCTTACATTTAAAAACTTCTCTGTTTTTCGTATTTGTTAAAGATATTTACAGTAAAGTTGTTTAAATTTATAAATAATGTTTAGTGTTCTTTAAATGTTTATACAAATTTATTGAAATATTTTTTTTTCAAAATATCCAATATATTTTTGTCATAAATAGTTTCGTTTATTTATAGTTCACCCTGGTTTTAAGATTTCCTGCCGCATTTTACTTATTATTTACCCCCTTTACCGATTTATTTTTGATGTTAGTGTTAAAGAGATTCTGTAAAAAAAGTATATTATTTACTATGGTTTAAACGCTAGCGTCAATATAGATCAACAATTCAAATATTGTCGTCTAAAAGTTAAGGAGGGTTTTTTTAAATAATCTTTTACTTTAAAGCTGTTTTTTTTTTATAAAAATGTGAATTATTTTTCTAGAATAATTTAATTCTTGATCATTTGGTAGGCTTATAAACACTTATCACTCTTTTTCTTTATTTTAGTTATTAATACGATAATTTGATACTTAAAGTTTAAAAATAAAAACCAGTCGGGAGCCAAACTACTATATTACTTATATTTATAAATATGTATATATCAATATATCTATGTATCTATTTACATACCTATCTATATACCTATCTATCTATCTCTCTATGTGTGTATGTATATATATATATGCATACATATATATGTATGCACACACACACACCCACATATATATATATATATATATATATATATATATATATATATATATATATATGTGTGTGTGTGGGGGGGGTAATTATGTGTTTCTGTTTATCATCTTTTTGCTTATTTTCCTATATAGTTACTAAAGTGTATAAACATTTTTTCTATATAAAATATGCAATCTTATATCAGAATAAATCTGAGAAGTTTTTATTATTATTATTAGTAGTAGTAGTAGTAGTAGTAGTAGTAGTAGTAGTATTTCTGTTGTCACATTTTCTGTCTGGCTGTTTGCATATTCAATTCTATATCGATACGCTGATCACAACATGATTATAGGCGTGTTATTTTCTCAGTCTTCTAGCACTTTCCACTGTATTTTTGCGGTTAAAATCAAGGCCGTAAACTGATTTATTCTAACATTGCAATAGAGGCCATTTCTTGCGATCAACCTTTCAAATTCTACTGTGACATTTCCGATTGCTTCCATCACAAGAGATACATCTATGGTCTTATCACTATTTAAATATCGTAATACTTTTCAATATTCTGTTCATTTTTTTCAATATCCACATCAGCTGTAACTGCTTTAGCAATGATTATTGCATTGTATTCCTTCTATTTCAAAATGATTAAACATGGTTCCATTGTTTCAATTACATTATCAAATTAAATAGTCATACAGCACAATAACTTCTCATGATCACTCCCTACGGCCCATTCTAGAACATGCTCGTACTATTGTATCCCAGCTCTATTTTCTTATATATATCCCAATGGCTTTTTTACTGTTATCCGTTGAATCCTATTAGCCATTTCGCTGATTGTTATCTCACATTTTTTAAAAGATTTCAAGTATTCTACTATTATTGGTGTGTTGACTATATTCATCGTTCTTTTTCCCTTTTAAACTCTTTTGTCATTTCTGTGCATCCGCTTCGCTTCTCCGTCTTCTTGATATTCATTCTATGTAGTATGCTGGTACGAGAAAATCTACGATCTTACAGGAGTTTTCCTTCTTGATAAATATTATGTCATATGTGCTGGTTTATCAGTTTGTACGTCTATGTCTCATAGTATTTGAATACTTTGCTTTTCAAGCTACCGGTTGTGCTTTAGCGTCTGTCGGAGTGTTCGAGAATCAGATGTCTGCATAATTCACATTATACAGCCTTCTTCTTCTTTTTAATAATATATTCTTATATTTTCGACTATTTTGCTACACTCGTTTATTATGTGTTAATTGTTTCGTCTGTAGTTAATATCTTTTGTGTCTTGTCGATGCTGGATTTGATGTGGATGGGTTTATGTGCGGCTGTTATTAGAAATTATAGTTCTCTGTATAACTTTACTTTTCGTAGACATGCCCGATACGTTATCATAGTATATCATGCACATCAATCATCTGTGTCACTTCTATTATTTTCTTTTATATGTTTATTTCTTGCTCCCCTTCTTTTGCTTAGTGACCCTTACTGCACTAAATAATTCACTCAGCGTTTTGCATTGTGTAGTTTTCTAATTCTTATTCCGTGTTATGTGCACAGTCCTCCCTCATCTCTACTCTTCGGAGATTGACAGCAGCACCTGTAAGATGTATTGTATTCTACATGATTACAAATTCCCAGTTGTTCTGGCCTAGATGTCTCTGTTCTTCTTTGGCCAACCCTATAAATTGTCCAGAGCATAATACAATTGACACTGCTCACGTGGGCATACATTTTATTATATACTATATAGTTTAGTTTCCCTGAGCTGTTCTATTCCTGTCATATCACCGAAATCTGGCATCATTGTGCCTATTTTGTAATGGTAAGTGATTGGACAATCCTATAACAGTACCCCACAACCGTAAATACCCCCGACAAACAAAACAAGCAACACAATCCTACATCTACACTAGAGAGATCCGTATATGCCGTAAAGACTTCTGTTCTAATAACTTCCTCCACTCGAACTACTAGACTCTCAAATTCCTTCTCAGGCCCTTGACTGTACTAGGATGCAGGCAGACGTCCAAGTATAATGTGAAAAGACATCCCGTCGCCAAACTCTCTACAAAGTACTCCTGCAAAACTGGCCCCATATAGCAGTCGTTTACGACATTGCAGTATTGTGCCTTGTTTTGGGGTGAAAAAAAGTCAAAAAATCCTTTTCGATTTTCACTTTCATTTCTGATGCTTTGATAGTGGCTGGACTATCAACGCAGTTTCCAGAAATCGTAAATATTTATAGTTGTCATGCTCACCTACAAGGATCCGTCAATATTTTTCGGACACTTTGAAAAAGTACTTCAAGATTGTTACTTATACCCAAATTTTTTTAGATTTCAACTACGTTGTTGAGGAGTGAAAATCTACTACTAGTGTAATCATTTTTTTTAGTTTGGCTTTGATAATTTTTAGTTGTCTTGTGATTATGCGAAAACTTGCGCGACATTATTTTACGTATCTGACAAAAAATCTTATTTTCGCAGAGCTATGTTCATGTATATGTTGTTGTATGCACATTTTCTGCTTGTACACTTAGTTGTCATCATTAGAATCTATTATGGGTTCTATTCTACTGGCAATACAAATTAAGTTTAATGAAGTAAAATGCAGTCAAAAGAAGTCGTTTGTTTGGTACGGAAAAAACAGGAAAATGGTCTAAGTAACAGAAGGATCGCCATGGATATGAAGCTGTCGAAATCAACAAACGCTGCATAGGTTTGGCTTCATGTATGCATAGGCTAAGAAAACAATTACACTAACAAAGAAACACAAAAAAGCAAGATTGGAGAGTGCTAAAAGGTGGTTGACAAATCATGTTGACTTTATATTTACTGATGAGAAGCGTTTCAAGTTTGATGGGCCCGATGGATGGTGTACTTGGTCGAAAAGGGGTGTGCCTGTTGTACTGAACAAACGACAGATTGGAGGAGGAGGAGGAGGAGGAGGAGGAGGAGTTATGGTTTGGGGAATGATCTTTGGAAATATATGGTTTTGGTGGCTGAAAGGACGCCACAACAGCGAAAGCTACAAACAGTTATTGGATGAGAAAGCTCTACCAAGGATAAGAAGAAAGATGGGGAATGAGTTCGTTCTACAGCTAGGCAATTGCAGCATCCATGTGTCAAAACTCATGAAAGAATAGATGGCTTAAGTGAATATAACTACTTTGGAATGGCCTACAAAAAGGGCAGATCTAAATTTAATAGAAAATTTTGAGAAATGCTTGTGCAACTTGTCTATGATGGAGCTGAAATAACGAAAGATGCTTAACTATGGGAACAAACACTAGATGCCAAAACAATTAATAGAAACACGTAGAGATGTTATTGCGCATATGTTTGATCATAATGAAGAGAGATAAAACAAAGTTATTGAAAAGAAAGGTTATATTGCATACTATTAACAGATTTTCAACGATGCCCAAAAACTAATGTCGCGTGTGTTTTGTAAAAAAGTGATGAAAAAAAAAATGTTTCCGTACCTAATCGATTTTCTTCCATTTTTATTACAGGTATTGGTTTATATGTTTATGCTATTCTATTGAAGGAATTTCGCCACTCTATGGTACTCGGAAAGTCGAATACTAAAGTGTTCGAAAAATATTGTCGGGTCGATGTAGTGTCATCATCTCTGCTTGATAAGGTTGTTTCATATTTCCTTTTCTTTCTACTTCTCACCATTTATAACTGCAGTGAGCACGTTTCAATACAGAATCCTATTCGGCTTACTTGGCTGAGTTTATTGGTGGCTTTATATTTTTTTGTTCTTGCAACATGTTACAGCTCGTCCATGTGCATTGAATGTTATCTGTATTAGTGAAATTGTATACTATTTGGCATTTTCTTAGTATATTGTAAAGAGGCATCAGGGATTTGATAGACAGTAATGGTGATCTTACCGGAAGATACTTCTTTGTATTTTAAGCTCTGTTATTTATTGTCAATTGGCTGTCAGTTCAAGTATCCATGTTCCTATTCAATTCTCAATTAAATTGATAAAATGTCTGATATTTTATGCATTCTAATGCATGTTATTACTCGTGTCATATGCGTTTCTGACGTCGATACAAGCGTTAGCATTCTTTTTCTTATAATTATTAATGTAATTATTTTATTGTTATTACTTTTTGTCGTAATTCCTACAATTTCTATTACGGTTTTTTTATTATTACTGTTATTAGTTTTATTGTTATTATCGCGCATTTAATTATATACACCCACATGTGTATATATGGAAAGGTATAAAAAAATACGAAAACTATACAAGCTTATAACTTTTCTTTATTCGTTATATATATATATATATATACACATATATTATTATTATTATTATTATTATTATTATTATTATTATTATTTTCTTCGACTTTGTAACTGTTCTGGGGCAGTCCTTACAGGTTCAACCGCGAGACATTTTATAATTGGTGCCCGTGATAAGTATTAGTAAATAAAGTAAAAAGAGAATATGAGCGAACTTGATTCCATTCAATAAAAAAAAAAGTTATCAGAATATGATGTGGAAGACAGTGTCGGCCCTGCGAAAAAGTGAAGGAAATCGAGAGGTGACCCTAGTCCATAATTCAGAGTTAGGGTAATTCGATGAAGGAGAATCTTTCACTAGAATGAACCTATAGACTATGGACCTTAAACAAAAAATCAATCATACGAAAAAGGAGAACCACTTGGACGAACTTAAAGATCATGATAAAAGTGATAGGTCACGGGATAAAATGAAATTCTTTTAGCGCACTAAAGGGAAATAAAAAATATACGAGTGGAGTGGGTAGAAAGACAAATTACGTAGGAATGATAGCCCTTGCTAGATTTAAAAGCCAAGAAAGAAGCTGAGTGTATGAGTCAGTGATTTCTCAAAGAGTAGTTTAGAGGATGGCTGCAAACGCATATTGAATCTGGAAAGAATAGCGGACGGGTGAATATACTCCAGCTGATGCGCTGCCCTCGTGGCGACATAGGCGCATAGAGTTCGCTAGATGTCGGTGGCGGTTGGTGAACTGGGTCCAGAATTATGTACCTCAGAGAATATATTAAGAAAAATTAGAGAATTAAGAGCAAAATAAATAATTACATCTGTATATATATATCTGGTATTGAAATACAAAGCGCATGTTTTTCTGTTGGAGTTGTGGTGGATGGCATAAGCGCCGAGAATAAGTAAGGGCACGATCTTTAAGAAATTCAGTGAAGTAATGAAAATCAGTTCGAAATGGATATTGACTTAAGTGATATATACGAGACCTGTGAGACATTATGGAAGGATATTTGAACCGGGATGAGTAAGAGGGACGATGCGAGACAGCGAATATTTAGTGAGTATATGGAGCTTAACAGAATATCCTTTGATATTAATTCTTCTAGTTTTTTAAAATCGCAATGGAATGAAAATACGTTCATATTTCAAGGGCATAGATGTGTTAAAGAAAAGCCTTGGTTGCGGCTTTCGGTGTAGAGTCCAAGGAAAATATGAAAATGCTTAGAGAATGATGACGAAGTTGGAGAAGAGACGCATTCTGATAAGAAAATATTTAGGGAAACTCCAAGACACAGAAATTATAAAGGTGTGAAATGTTGAAGCTCACACGCATATGTACACACAGATACGAAACTCATTTTCATATAAAGATACGTAAAATATTCAAACTGTCTATCTATAAGTATTTATATAATATTAAATTTGTAATTATTTCAGAAAATATTGAAGGTTAAAAAGTTTCTTAAAAGAATGCGTCTCTGTGTAAAATAACTGGAATATGCACATGCGTCCCTTTGTAAACTTACTGGAATATGCAAATTTCGGGACTGTACATTGTATCTATACAACACATGCCTAAAACTAACTATATTATATCAATGCATTAACAGACAAGTTTAAAACTATTATATAAAAACAAAAAAAAATCGCATGAAATTGAAAACTTTGTGAGAGAGCGTTAAAGCGAAAATATAGAGTATTAATTAAATTGTAAAAGCGTGTTCTCATGACAGCAAGCGAGGCAATTACACCTTCAATTTCATAAGACATTTAATCAACACAGGTTTAAAATATAATGAAGAAAACATCCACATGTAATCCATTTTAATTTTAGATATCCTGATTTTCATTTCTAAACATAGAAGCACATTTGAAATTTGATCAATAATATATAGTTCATAGAATGTTATAATGTTTTTTCTAGATCCCTGGGTTGTTTTTTGAGCTTATTTTAATTGTCTGTATAAGACTAAAAACAACATTGGATCTATAATGGACTAGACTATCCGTGACCCGTTCATGTATGAGTGTGACACTTGTGATGTAAAGAAAATAGTTTTTTTGACATAACAGAAATATTTCTATGAAAGTATATTAAAATGAAAAATCACGGACGGTCACTCAAACATGAAAAGAATTCTCCCTATTCGTGTAAAGTTACACATTTTAACAAATGATCGCTCAAAAATCGAAAATTAAACATAGTTTTCCTACGAATCGAACCTACCGATGTGAAATATAAGAATGAAAAACCCATATTGGAATCCTTCAACGAAGTTATATAAACTTAAAATCTAAAAAAAATAATAAATTAAGCCTGAAGCAAAAAAATAAAACCTATATAAATAAAATAAAATAAAACTAATATTGAAAGAGATTAGTAACTGTGTCAACAAATTCACCGTTCTCACAAAACTACTTTGTATCTAGAAATGTAAAAAAAGTAAAGAAAGAAGGAAGGAAGGAAAAGGGACGGATGGAGAGCAATAGTGTTACGTATGGGTGTTATTTTTAGAAGTACCAAATACGGCACCAAATATTCGTATGTGTTATGTAATTCTTATTAGAAAAGGACTGGTGTTATTTGTCGTTGTTCATATTTGTGAGAGTCTTAGAAAGAGATTAGAGTCTTAGGGTAATATCTAGAGGTTGTCTTAGGAGTGTTCATGTGTTGGGTGTTCATACGTCTTAAGATGTTCATGTTGTAAGAGATAGCATATTGGAAACATACACATATATATATAAAGAGATAGAGAGAGAGAGAGAGAGAGAGAGAGAGAGAGTTCTGTATAAACGGGAGTATTTCTATAAATATTGATGCATATATTTCTTACCTATTTTTGAGATGAAGATTTTCATAAAGTTCTTAGAACATAAATGGGCAATACCTTTTCTGTTGAAGCACAACACGAAGACACAGATACAAAAAGATGATGACGTCCTTTATTTCATGACCGGTCCATGATTTCGTTTGAGGAATTCAAAGTTTCTTTACATGGTTATTTCTAAAACCCTATTACTTCTAGAGAGTGTCTAGATTCTAACGAAGAATAGGTCTGAACCTCTCTGCTTCTCTCCGACTCTTCTCTCAGTCTCCCAGACTGCATCTTTTTTTTACATAGGCGTCACCACTTATCAAGGACGATAGGCCACTCAACGATACGGGTTAAAGAGTGTAGCGTAGTCAAAAGGACAATATAGTAATCGATAGTAATGGAAATTCGGTAAATTTGTTAACTTAAGTGGATCGGCTCTTCAGAAGCTTGTTCACGTTGGACTTGAAGACAACATTATTATAGACAGCTGGAAAGCAGGAAAACGGAAGACAATTCCACAGGTGTGCAGTTCTAAGAAAGAAGTTTTGATCATGGAATCTATGTTTATGTTTAGGCACAGATAAAGAGTATGGAAAATTATTGATAGTGTTTTCAGCTAGTCTAGTGTTTCTTGTGAAAGTTTTGCGAAGGGGGACCATAGATTGAAGCTCAGTCGAACACTTTCCATGAAAATAATGATAAAGCAGATACAAACTCGCAACATTTCTTCTGTGAGATAGAGGTTGCAGCGAAGAGAAAAGGACATCTCCTACGAGGCTACGAAGTCTATTTTGAACTCTATCAAGGAAGGGCAAGTCTTTTCTAGCAGCTCCTGCCCATATATGGCAACAGTATTCCATCCTTGGACGTACCTGGCTCTTATATAGATAGAGAATAGCATCAGCAGTGAGATATCTACTGGATCGATAGAAGGATCCGACCATTTTTCCAGCGGCCTTGGCAACAGATTTGATGTACGTATTCCATTTAAGATAAGGAGTAAACGTCAAGCCCAGAAGCCTGTCAAAACTTGAGGCCTCCTGAAGACGAGAGCCATTCATTTTAATTGATGCCAGATGGGGATCAGAACGTTGATGATGTAAAGATAGAAGTTGGTTTTAGATGCATTAAAAGTAACCAGCTACTCCTTTCCCCATTGTACAACGTGATCAAGATCAGAGGAGAGAGAATCGGAGAGAACTTGGTCGTTTACTGTCTTAGATTGGTTACCATAGATGGTAGTGTCGTCAGCAAAAATGTCTACAAATGATGTAAGGATGTGATTTGGAAGATCATTAATGTAGATCAGTAAAAGAGTTGGGCCCAGGATGGACCCCTGAGGGACTCCAGCATTTATACTGTGAGCTTCTGATATTTGCCCATCAACTACATCGCTTATGAACCTATAAAGGAGAAATGATTTAATAATTGAGAAGACATTTCTATACCATAGCTGGAGATCTTGTGAAGTAAACTTTTATGACATACCCTATCAAAGGCCTTTGATATGTCAAGAGCAATTGCCCTAGAAAGGGTGTCTCTGTCGAGAGATTCGCTAATCCTATGAGATATAACTCTAAGCACATCTGCTGCAGATCTAGCAGAACGGAAACCATATTGTGTGTCACTAAGAAGTTTTTTTTTTTTTTGCTGAGATGGTTGATTACTTCTGTATTTAACGCAGATTCCAGCAACTTACTCATGACGCACAGGAGACTTATTGGCCTATACTGAGAGGGGGATGAACGATCACCTGAATTCTTAAATACAGGGCATACTGATGAGATTTCCCAGGGTGATGGGAAGCAATTCCCCTTAAGACAACGTTTAAACAGTTTTGTAAGTATGGGTGCTAGTTCTGGTTAAAGTTTTTTTGAGTACTATAATTGGAATACCGTCAGGGCCGGTTGCTTTACTGGAATCAAGGTTTTTGATTAGCTTGGCGACATCACATACAGATATTAGTATATTACATAGTGTGTTTTCTGATACAGGAGAGTATATTGGGGGTTGGCGGTCTTGGTCGCAAAGGGTAGAATTAGCTGCAAAGTTCTTGGCACAGATGTTGGCTTTGTCTGATGCTGACGAGATTAACTCAGGTCCATTGATGATAGTTTGGATAGAGCACACGCTTCTGTTCAGGATTCTGTTTGCAATTTGCATAAACTGGTGGGAGCCAAGCCGCTGCTAAGCTACTTTGGACTTTACGGACTGAGCATACAACCCTCTTGCGTTCTTTATTACTTTCTTACAATGGTTGCTGGCAGTCCTGAAAGCGGCTTTAGTTTCAATACATGTATTACGTTGGACGCAGTTGAAAAAGAGTTTTCTGTGCGCAATAGCATCAGCACATTCTGGAGAACACCATGGCTGGCTGTTAGGTTTTTGCTGGAACTTTTTCGAGGGTATGAAATTGTCTATACCTACAATTAACTATTCTGTCAGGTCTGATACTATAGACGACACCTCCTTTTTAAACATGAAACGCCGAGGAAGATCCGATATAAATGTACGGAAACTATTCCAGTCAGCCATTGTGTATCGATATACTGTATGATGGAGAGGTACGTCTGGGGACTTATTACATTTCATTTTTATCTTAATTGATACAACTGAATGGTCTGAAGATCCAAGAAGAGACAGAACGGAAACTGAACATAGTTCAGGGCAAGTTGTGAGAAAAAGGTCTAGGAGACTTGCATACTGGCCGTCATTGTCGGGCACACGGGTGGGTTCCTGAACAATCTGAGTGAGATCATAAGCAATGGAGAAATCATGACAGAATCTCTCCTCATCCTCGGTCTAGTGTTAGTGGGTCAACCATTCCACATTGTGAACATTGAAGTCTCCACATATGTGAATGTTAGCTGAAGGATATGCTGATAGAACTTGGTCAATTTTCTCAGATATGCTTTTAAAGATAGTAACTCCGCTGGATTGGGGGCGATAGAGAGTAAATATAACTGCCGTAGTGTGAGCTAGTGCTACTCGGAGCACATATAGGGTAAGTTAGGATATTCTCTGGAGATGTCCATACCACATGGAAAGCCATCTTTTATATAGGCACATATTCCAGGCCCATGGCGATCTTGGGGGTCAGATTTGGAGGTTAGGTTAGAGTATCCTTTAATTACGAACTCATTTAAGGAAATTGTCTGTGCAATTCCAGTTTCGCTTAAAAATTAAAGGTCTGGTTTTTACTCCTGTAATTGGGCTTCGACCTCAGAAAGGTTCGAACGTAGACCCCTGATGTTGGAGAAGGAGACACGATAGTGGGGGTCTACGTTGGAAGTTTCAGATCCGGGTTTAATCGTGTATTTTTTTTATTGAAACTTGCCATTGTGGAATTTTGGAGTTTGTGGACTAGGTCGTCAGACTTGCTTAGAGCAGGACAGAGAGGGGAAACAAAGAGAGAAAAGTAACGAAGAATTTTTTTGTAGCACATGATAAGGCAAAGTCGTAACAATTACCCACTAGTATGGCATCGAGAGGCCCCACCAGAGACTACTTCATGGTCCAGAATCCATTCACCAAATGACAATACAGCAGCCCCAGTACTTTGCGCCTGCTGATAGGACAACCTTCTTAGTGATTAATCCAAGGTTCGGGTCCCTGACTATCAGGCGGATAACGTCAGCCCAGATAAAACGTTTACCTCCAGCACCCTTACTAGTGACATGGCTACAAGGATAGACATAGAACAGAAAATTTCCGCCATCTCTGTCGACTATTCACGCAAAATACTTCCAACGTAGAATACAGTTTTTTCTTCTCCCTTTGTCAGAAAAATCACTCATTAAAAAATAAGGACTGAGTGACAAATAAAGAGAAGCGAGAGTAACGGGGGCTGCCGACAACGCTTCCACAAAACGTTCTCTACTTTCATTTAAAAAAAATCTATTAAGTGTTGTACGTAATAAAAGTCCAACTGGTGTGTTTTTTAAAGGGAACGTATGGTGATAGATTCACCTCTCACGAATTAACAATGAATACAATTTTCTAATCTGTTCATGCAATCAACATGGTAGATTTAACAAACACTTATGACGAGAAAACGCTATCATTAAATAAAAAATCAGGAGATAAAAATATAAATTAAGTACTGAAATAGAAATTAGTTATTAATATTAGAAATTAAACATAAAAATTAAAATACCCTTATCTTGTACACACATTCGTCTCCAGAGTGCAAACTGATTTGAAAAGACTTGTAGCTTTAATATCAGCGTCCCAAAAGACTTTTTTTTAATTAATCGTTAAAACAAAAACGTGATCGCTTTCTTAATTTTTGCGAGTGACGTTTAAGAAATTGCGATATAAGAGAACAGCGAGGGTGGGGTCTTCTGAAATTCAACTAGTGCCGTTATAAGTAAATGCAACATAAAATGAAAAAAACAGAAATTGAGGGGGGTCTGAAAGAAATATAAGATGGTTGAGTATGCTATCCTTAAGATCAACTTGGTAGATATAATAAACATTTATGGCGAGAAAACGCTATCATTAAATAAAACAATCAGGAGATAAAAATATAAATTAAGTACTGAAATAGAATGTAGTTATTAATATTAGAAAAAAAACTCTACCTATATTGAGAATTCATCACGTCATCGCATAGTTAAACATGTATTCATAAAGCACGTGTGATGACATGCGTCACGTTGCCAAACTTGACATGACCCCGGGTTCAGCAACCTATTTTTTCAAATAACATCTTTACAAAATATGTTTACAATTTCAACTGACGATTAAATTCCTTAATATAAATATATTTCATTATTTCATTCCTTTTCCATATACAAATATGTAAGCTAAACAATTGTAATTCCCTATTTCAATAACATTCTGTATTTATTTCAACTTATGATTGGAATCTTCAATTCCAAATCTAGCTTCACAAGTTCGAATCCTTGACTATCCTATTTCATATTTCCATTAAACTAATTCCCTATTTTTTTTACTTACAGCCCTTTTATCATTTAACAATAGTAGTAGTAGTAGTAGTAGTAGTAGTATTAGTAGAAGTATTGCCATTACTACAAGTGTGATTATGTTTGTGAAGGGGTTAAAGTTGTTTAGTTGTTAGAAAATAGCGACAGTATAGTTGTAATAAACAGTAGTTGCAAAACACCCCCACTCTTTCCATGTTAAATAATAATTTCGAAATAATGACGTTAATATTTCAGTTCGCAGGTCAAAATCTGCAAAAGAAGTGATTGGTGTTTATTTTTTTTACGTTTTTATGGGTTAATATTTATGCGCGCATGCGCAACCGGATGTCGTAAACCGGAAAGTGGGTTGCATTACTCGTTACAAAGTCATTTGAGTGTTATAATTATATAGATATGTGGTAATTAAAATAAACTTCCCTTTCTCATATACTCTATAGTTCTGCCCCTCTCTCTCTCTCTCTCTTTCTCTCTCTCTCTCTCTCTCTCTATATATATATATATATATATATATATATATATATATATATATACTAGCTGGGAGGTCGGCCTTTCTCGGTTATACAATATGCTTAAACATTATATTTTAATTGATGCAGATTGCCTATGTATTAATATAAATTTATTTTACTTGGTCCAGAGTCGAATTTTTGCAATCAAAATGTTATATACCGAATAATTAAGAATAATACAAAATGTTAGTCAACCAGCTTCGCTCTCTTTAAAACAAAACTGTTGTTTATAATGTTTATAATGCCATTCTACTTTAAACTGAGCTATTAAATATATTTTAATTGTATAACGAGTGAGCCTGATTCAATACGGGGCCAAATAAATTCTTAATTTTTTACGCATGTTGGGGTTTTGGGCAGTGTGCCTTTATAGTATTCCATATATATTATTTAGAACGTTTTTAGTCAATAGGTGCTGTGCCTATTTTTATTAGTTAGTTGCTGTTATCTGTTAACGTCGTCTTTACTACGTTGCCAGCACTACAACCATATTTACATTGCTAAATCACATAATTGTTATGGTGAGCGCAAATCATCATTTTTTTAGAAAATACAAAACGTATATTTCCTAATATTGCAAAGTAGCAATATTCAACAGTTGGATCGACTTGCTGGACGAACTTTTGATTTATTGTTGCTAATAAATGTAAAACAAACGTAAACATCACATTTACTGGCCATATTCGGTATTATTAAAGAGAGATTATTTTTTCTTTTGATGGATAATTTTATAAACGTCTAGAAATATTGTGGAAGGTTTTAGTTATTAGATCTTTATGCAAGTTTGTGAACAAATCATATGGTCATGATGTGTTAGAATACAAATTAATTCACAATTCTATGTGTTAAATGCAAAATACACACCATCACCTATACAGTCACGTAAATGCCCGTTTACGATGAATCGATGTAAAATAACTCGATGAGGTCTTTGTTTAAAAACATATTGGACAACAAAACTGGAATAAATTTTCTTTCGAAAAACATTTTTACATGGTATTCATACTATTGATTAAGAAGTTATTTGCTGTCGTGTTATCCTTGGAGGGACAAAATATGTCTACGAAAAGTAAAAATTATAATAAATATGGTAATGGAAATATTTAATTCATTTGAAATATTAAATAAAGCTTAGTCAGATATGCAGCAACCATTTTAATAACTTTTGGGGGAAATGTGGCTTCCAAGAGGTCAACGTTGAAAGAGTTGACGTTTGCAGACTCTACCAAACTCCTCCACCAATTTTGGGTGTAATTCATGAAATTTCTGATGTAGGTTACCTGGATATTAGTAAAACTTTTAATATATATGTATATATATATATATATGTATATATATATATATATATACACACACACATAAAGTTATCAACAGTACATAACGCCTTAGAAAAGTTGGGCTGAACTGCAAGTATATATATATGTGTGTGTGTGTGTGTAACAATTATTACATTTTAGTTTCTAGAGAAACATTACACCGTTAACACCAAGACAGTACGTATAAATTTAATATTGGAACACACCTGTTGTGTTTTGCGCTTATTATTAGTTGCTTATATTCATTATATTTATTCTTTTAGGGATCCGAGGACAGTAGCTTACTCAAACTAGTACTTAGTACAGGTTAATTAAAGATACTTACTCTTACATTCTTTTTCCTTTCAAACTGTTCTAATTCACCAGAGCAAATACATCATATTAGAAATTTCTTGGCAACGACTTCTCTTTTTTCAGTTACAGTCTGAGTGTCATTATCGTTTTTCTCCACGGATTACTCGTCAGAATTATTAACCTGACGCTTTCTATTTAAGTCCTGAATTTACTAGGCATTTTATTGGCTGTTTTGATACATTCCGTTAGTCTTAATTTTAGCTTTAGCGAATGGTTGATTAAACAAATCCGATTCTACCAAAGATGTTTTCCCCTATAAAACAATAGACTAAGCGCGACACCATCAAAGAAACTGAAATGAAATCCGTACTAATAATACATATCTAATAAACATCAAGAACATTGAACACTTTTTATACAGTCACGAGTCGAATTAATTAGGATAAGCATTCTTTGCATGATACTCATGTCAAATGTCTTGCCGCCAAATTACCCCGTTCTCATTTCAACAGTTATGTTGATTGGAGGGTATTGCCATACGTTATAAACTAACTTTATTATGTAGTTTTCTTTTACATAAATAAGCAATCATGTAAGCAGTGTTTTATTTAATTGTTTTTCTGTTCTGTTTTCGGTTTTTACAGTAATTAATTTAAATACATGGACTTCGTCCTGTTTCTCGCCGTTTGCATGTTTTAATTTTCTTTTTTGTACGGAAAAAAGTTCATTATGTTCAGAGTCATTTGAAGTTTACTTTAAACATGATGTATTTTTTATTTGCTAGGTGACAGTACAGAATATATTTTTAAATATAAATAGTATTATTTCAGCACGGTACCGTCTCTATATGAGTGCTGAATGTTTTTTGTGTATATTCTCTTGGTGGGGGGATTCGTATTTTATTGTGAGGTTTCTTGAATTATTAATTTTGGAAAAACAGTTTACAAAATAAAAGTATGCAAGTACAAAACATTATAATCAATAAATAATTATTAAGTAAATTAGAAATGCAATGTTTATTTATTTTCAATTTAGAAAATCAACTTAGCAATCACACAAGGAACCCAACTTCATTCCATCTCTTATTTTTATATTTATTCCTTTGATTAGGAAACGAGAGCATTCTACTTCTATATATTCAATTAGTCGTAATATAACAGCATTTACACGAATATAATCTCGAGATTTTGAATCATGTAATCAGGACCGTGTGCCCACAAATAAATTGAAGAGCTCAGCGTACAGGCATAGACACATCTTCGGAACATATTGCCGAACGAAATAGATATAATATACTTGAAAGCGTTGGCTACATCTGTCCCTGATCAAGTTTTTGTCGCGTGAAATGTGTACACATTATGCTGCAAGTAATCATTAGTTACATTCAGATTGCAAATAGACACTTTGACTAATAGAAAAACTTGAAGATAATGCAATGCAAACATGGATTGGGGAATCATGATGTATCTGTTGTTGTGTTTGAAAATTTATTAATGAAGATTTAATTCTGTTATTGATAACACTTCGCATAATTCTACACATTTTTCAACAAAATTGAGATTTATCAAAATTGCTTCAGTATAAGCTTTTGTTCTGAATAATATGTGAATGAATTTATTTGCGAAAATTTTAATTTTGTGAACATATTTTTCCAATTATTAGGTCTATCCTACTCGCCATATTTAGAAATCCAAAGTATCTTCAATATATTTCATGTGATCATCAGTATAAAACTACGACACGACGGAACATTACAGATTAGATCAAGGCTGTTTAAAAACACAATTGTTAGGCAGGTGTACACACTTCATCGAAATCAATTTGAATTTTTCTGCTTGAAATGATTTCTGCACCATATTATACGTCCACAGAGCTTTATTGACCTACGAATTATCAATGGTCAAATTTCATAATGCATTCAGGGATACAAGTACCAAATATAGATGATAATAACTAATGGGATGCTACTTTACAGGAAGCATCACACTCTGAATCGACACTTAATTTAAGACATTCGTTTGCCACCATTATTGTAAGTAAGAGAAACATTAGTTAAGCGGCAATTTGATTTGAACTTTGTAAGCAAGGTTAAGAAATGGGATTTAGCTTTGTTCAGTTTCACATAAAATAGTTTAGATATGTTGCTGTAAAAGAATTTTTAATTATTCAATTCTTTTTATGAAAACTGAATTAAAATAAGGTCAGCTATAGAAGAACGAACAAAAGCAATTTAAAAATATATTGAAAATAAGTTAGGTAAAAGATAGGTTACGGAGAATGTTTTGTCTGTAGAAATGGTATGTAAACATCTGCCGAACCACGCATGTTTAGGCCACGTGGGTCGATCACGTTGACAGACACACGTATAATGTCATGGCAGAAATGAATTCTCAATATAGGAGCTAGTTCAGTGGACAGAGAGAGAGAGAGAGAGAGACAGAGCCCAGAGTTGAGTCGCACGGAGACAGAGCTGACATGAGGAGAGCCCCTCTTTAAAATCGAAGGGTTAGAATATTAAACATGTAGAAACGACTTTGAATTCCTGGATGTCATCATAATTTCGACCGGTTAAATGGAATAAAAGAACATCTCATATGTTTGTAACTGCTGTCTTCGTGTTATCATTCTACCAGATTGAAGGTAATGTGAAATCATCGTTATTAATGAACTTTGTATAACCCATATTAAATAATGTGTCCCCCTCTTTATCATAAGTAATGACTACCCATTATTGTCTTACAAGAACTCCTCTTCCCCTCTTTGAAACAGAACTGTAGAACTGTATAAATGTCTCTCTTCTCTCTCCCTCATCGCTATCGTATATCCTGTATTACATGTATCTATTACATGTCTCCACCATCTCTTGATATATGTCTCCCAATATGATCCGCTATATAACATCATGTAAAAAGCAGGTGTAGTATTTTATAAAACACGACTGTGGCATGCAGACAAAAAATCACTGAGTATTTTCCCCTTTCTACTTTTTCACGGTCCTAAAAACTCATAATCTCATGCTTTCCGGTAAACAAAAGTAACAGGATGAAGTTAATTATGCTTTAGCATTCCTAAGTATTATCCATTCGAACAAACGTGTTTTGTTTGCCTTGATTAACTTTCAGTAGTGTATCGAGAGTGAACGATTACGTTACTCCTCAACACCATCTAAACGCTACCGTTAAATATTAAACTAAACGAACAGAAACACAATATGTCGCCAAATGGATAAAGATGGCTGTACTTTGCATGCTTACCGATTAAACACCCGAAAACGATTAACTAAAATAATGCATGGCTCTAAAAAGTGGGTAATTGGGATATTGACACATGCCTACGAGAAGTAATATCGTAAACCAGCGTTGCATAAGGGAACCAACCACATAACTGCTCCCAACCGACTACTAAGTACTCATACTGAAAGGCTTTTGGGAACGGAATGCTCATCCAATGTAGACAACTATTTGCCATTATGTACCTGTTAACATGTATATGGTCTGGAAAACTTATCTCTATAATGATGCATATAAAATTATAAAATATATTTATGTTCTCGTATTGAGGAAAAATAAATATGTAAATGAAGGAACGAAATCCATCAAATTTAAGTTCACACACACACACACACACACACACACACATATATATATATATATATATATATAGTAATGGAAACATTTACTCAATAAATGTACTTCAGACGCCAACGTAAAACTCCTAGTATACCATCCTTATTTAAATCATGTAAATAAACCTGTATTTTTGTTCACTGACTTTTACGTTTACGAGATGAACATATATGTATTTAGTAAACACATAAATAAATAATTAAAAAATTAGAAACATTTAAGAATAAAATAAATAAATAGAGATTATCAATAAAAGAGATAGATAATGAAGTAGCAATCGGAAAAGAAAAACAACAACAACCGTAAAGACCTAATATTTGGAAGTACAGCGATGTGGATACAATATTACTTCAAAAAAATGTTTTGAACGCTACTAACTGAATTTCTTTCAATACAGTTTGCAATTTGGAGACGGAATTGTTTTTGTTGAGATAAGTGATTTCAATCACGCTTTTTATTTTAGATTTAAAATATTAACAACTCCATTTTATTTCAGTATTTAATTTGTGTATTTCTGTTTTATTAAATGCTAGCTTTTTTTTCTAGTCCAATACCGGCTTCCATCTTATCTCGAAATTACTTATAACGGCACCAACTTACTTTCGGAAGAACCCCCCATCCGCCTTTTCTTTTATATCGTAAGCTTCTTGAAACTTTACTAGCTTAAGTTCAGAATAAAATCACGATTTTCTTTTAACGGTTAATTAAAAAAAATGTTTTGAACGCTACTAACTCAATTTAGTAATCCAGAAGTAATACAGTTTGCAATATGGAGACGGAATTGTTTTTTTTGAGATAAGTGATTTCAATCATGCTTTTTATTTTAGATTTAAAATATTAACAACTCCATTTTATTTCAGTATTTAATTTGTGTATTTCTGTTTTATTAAATACTAGCTTTTTTATTTTTCCTCGTACATATGTTTATTTATCTACCGAGTTGATAGCAAAAATTACGAATTGTACTCATTTTTAGTTCGTGTGAGGGGAATCTATCACCATACTTTCCCTTAAACACGTTTGTTGGACTTTTATGAAGTACAATACTTTATATTTTTTTTGTTTTTTTTTGTTTTTGTTTTTTTTGTTTTTGTTTTTTTAATGGAGAGTAGAAAACGCATTGTGGATGCGTTATCGGCAGCTCCTGTTACTCTCGCTTCTTCTTATTTGTCCCTCAGTCCTCATTTTTTAAATGAGTGATTTTTCGGACAAAGGGGGAATGAAAAGGTTGTTTTCTAGGTTGGCAGTATTTTTGCGAACAGTTGGCTGAGATGGCGGAAATTTTCTGTTTCTATGTCTATCCTTGTAGCCATGTCACTAGTAAGGGTGCTGGAGGTAAACGTTTTGTCTGGACTGACGTTATCCGCCTGATAGTCAGGGACCCGAACCTTGGATTAACCACTAAGGAGGCTGTCCTATCAGCAGGTGCAAAGTACTGGGGCTGCTGTATTGTCATTTGGTGAATGGATTCTGGACCATGCAGTAGCTTCTGGTGGGGCCTCTCGATGCCATACTAGTGGGTAATTGTTACGACTTTACCTTATCATTAGCTACAAATAAAAAAAAATCTTCGTTTCTTTTTCTCTCTTAATTTCCCCTCTCTGTCCTGCTCTAAGTAAATCTGACGACCTAGTCAACTAATTTCAAAATTTCATCATGACAAGTTTCAAGAAAAAATACACGATTAAACCCGGTTCTCCAACTTCAAACGTAGACCCCTACTACCATGTCTCCTTCTCCAACATCAGGGGTCTACGTTCAAAACTTCCAGAGCTTGAAACCCAATTACAAGAGACTAAACCAGACCTTTTATTTTTAAGTGAAACTTGCATTGGACAGGCTATTTCCCTAGAAGAGTTTGCAATTAAAGGATACTCTAACTTGACTTCTAAATCTGACCCCCAAGATCGCCATGGGCATGGAATATGTGCCTATATTAAACATGGCTTTCCATGTGGTAGGGACGTCTCCAGGGAAGATCCTAACTTACCCTATATGTGCTTCCGGGTTGCTTTAGCTCACATTACGGCATTTTTATTTACTCTCTATCGCCCCCACAACAGCGGAGTTACTATCTTTAAAAGCATATCTGAGAAAATTGACCAAGTCCTATCTGCTTATCCTTCAGCTAACATTCACGTATGTGGAGACTTCAATGTTCACAACGTCGAATGGTTGACCCACTCAAACAAGACCGATGATGAGGGGAGGTTCTGTCATGATTTCTCCATTGCCTATGACCTCACTCAGATTGTTCAGGAACCCACCCGTGTGCCCGACAATGACGGCCAGTATGCGAGCCTATTAGACCTTTTTCTCACAACTTGCCCTGAACTATGTTCAGTTTCTGTTCTGTCGCCTCTTGGACCTTCCGACCACACTGTTGTATCAATTAAGATAAAAATGAAATGTAATAAGTCCCCAGACGTACCTCTCCATCGTACAGTATATCGATACACTAAGGCTGACTGGGATAGCTTCCGTACATTTATAACTTATCTACCTCTGCGTTCCATATTTAAAAAAATGTGTCCTTTATAGTATTAGACCTGACGGAATGGTTAATTGTAGGTATTGATCGTTTCATACCCTCGAAAAAGTTTCAGCAAAAACCTAACAGCCAGCCATGGTTCTCTACAGAATGTGCTGCTGCCATTGCGCACAGAAATCACTTTTTCCACTGTTTCCAACGTAATAGATGTATGGAAACTATAGCCGCTTTCAGGACTCCTAGCAACCATTGTAAGAAAGTAATAAAGAGCGCAAGGTGGTTGTATGCTCAATCTGTTAAGTCCAAAGTAGCTGAGCAGCGGCTTGGTTCCCACCAGTTTTGGCAAATAGCAAACAGATTTCTGAACAGAAGCGTGTGCTCCATCCCAACTATCATCAATGGACCTGAGTTAATCTCGTCAGCATCAGACCAAGCCAAACTCTTTGGCAAGAACTTTGCAGCTAATTCTACCCTTTGCGATCAAGGCCGCCAACCCCCAATATTTCCTCCTGTATCAGAAAACACGCTATGTGATATACGTATATCTGTACGTTATGTTGCCAAGCTAATCAAAAACCTTGATTCCAGTAAAGCAACTGGCCCGGACGCTATTCCAATTATAGTACTCAGAAAAATTCAACCTGAACTAGCGCCCATATTACAAAACTATTTAAACGTTGTCTTAAGGAGAATAGTTTCCCATCTCCCTGGAAATTTTCATCAGTATGCCCTGTATTTAAGAATTCAGGTGATCGCTCATCTCCCTCTCAGTACAGGCCAATAAGTCTCCTATGCGTCACGAGTAAGTTGCTGGAATCTGTGTTAAATACAGAAGTAATCAACCATCTCAACAAAAATAACCTTCTTAGTGACACTCAATTTGGTTTCCGTTCTGCTACATCTACAGCAGATGTGCTTACAGTTATATCTCATAGGATTAGCAAATCTCTCGACGGAGGCAACCTTTCTAGGGCAATTGCTCTTGACATATCTAAGGCCTTTGATAGGGTATGGCATAAAGGTTTACTTCATAAGATCTCTAGCTATGGTATAGCTGGAAATGTCTTCTCAATTATTAAATCATTTCTTTCTGATAGGTTCATAAGAGTAGTAGTTGAGGGGCAAAAGTCAGAAGCCCACAGTATAAATGCCGGTGTCCCTCAGGGGTCCATCCTGGGCACAACTCTTTTCCGGATCTACATTAATGATCTTCCAAATCACATCCTTGCATCATTTGTAGACATTTATGCTGACGACACTACCATTTATAGTACCACATCTAAGACAGTAAACGACCAAGTTCTCTCCAATTCTCTCTCCTCTGATCTTGAGCATGTAGTACAATGGGGAAAGGAGTGGCTGGTTATTTTTAATGCATCTAAAACCAAGCTTCTCTCTTTACATCATCACCATTCTGATCCCCATCTGGCATCGATTGAAATGAATGGCTCTCGTATTCAGGAGGCCTCAAGTTTTGACAAGCTTCTGGGCTTGACTATTACTCCTGATCTTAAATGGAACACGTACATCAAATCTGTTGCCAAGGCCACTGGAAAAATGGTGGGATCTTTCTATCGATCCAGTAGATATCTCACTGCTGATGCAATTCTCTATTTATATAAGAGCCAGGTACGTCCAAGGATGGAATACTGTTGCCACATCTGGGCAGGAGCTGCTAGAAAGGACTTGTCCTGCCTTGATAGAGTTCAAAATAGACTTCGTAGCCTCGTAGGAGATGTCCTTTTCTCTTCCTTGCAACCTCTATCTCACAGAAGAGATGTTGCGAGTTTGTCTCTGATGTATCGTTATTTTCATGGAACGTGTTCGACTGAGCTTCAATCTATGGTCCCCCCTCACAAAACTTTCACAAGAAACACTCGTCTAGCTGTAAACACTATCAATAATTCCCCCCACTCTTTATCTGTGCCTAAACCTAAACGTAGATTCGCTGAACAAAGCTTTTTTATTAGAACTGCACACCTGTGGAATTGTCTTCCGTGTTCCTGCTTTCCGGCTGACTACAATATGGTTGTCTTCAAGTTTAATGTAAATAAGTTCTTGATGAGCCGTTCCAAATAAGTTATCAAATTTTACAAATTTTCATTACTAATGATTATTATATTGTCCAATTTCTACTGTACACTCTTTAACACTTATCCTTGAGTGGCCTCTTGGCCTTGATAATGTGGTGATACCTATGAAAAAAAAGAAAAAGTCCAATGTGAACAAGTTCTAATTGAATCGTCCCCCTAAGTAATCCAAGTTACAAAATTCCCACTGTTTACTATGCTAAAATCACAATGACTAATGTATACCTATTAACCCTTATGCTTGAGTGGCCTCTGGGCCTTGATAAGTGGTGACACCCATGTAAAAAAAAAAAAAGAAGTCAAAGCGAAAACATAAGCTAATAAACCACCACCAAGTAAAAATTATAACAAACTCATTCGCGCTACGATACAAGGGAACATACTTCGCCCACCGGACACACCAGCAACTTGGTAATAAATAACTATACATTGAAGTGAAGAATGATAGTCAAATAAAGGTTAGACGCATCAGTTGGTTGTTCTTTTTTACTTCATCTTTTTCGGTGTTCCTCCGCATTGTTTTGGGCTTAAAAAAATATATATTTCTTTACCAACAATGCTTCAAGCAAACTACTACCTACTCTTATATATATATATATATATATATATATATATATGTGTGTGTGTATGTGTGTGTATGTGTGTGTATGTGTGTGCCTTTTTACATAACGGTTCTGACAGAAATAGTGAACGCATTTAGCCGTTTCATTATTAAATACCTTAATTAATTAATATGTATTTATACATAATCTTCGTTATTTACAACCATTATTGTTATGACAATTATCACTAAAATTACTCATCTTTAGTATATCAATTTATCTGCATTATGCTCTTGACTTTTAATATTTCACTTGTCAATTAACTTTA
>NC_136491.1:54877990-54972990 GCF_053919585.1 Euprymna scolopes
AGAGAAACATCTTTATGCGCACAGTTATTGTCAAGTGGGCATTCTTGTTTCCTCTGGCAATTAAATTTTGCTTTATGGGGCGATGTGAAAGAGATTGTCTGGGAATTTTAAATTTTTATTGTTGAATGAAATTATTGTTTGTGCTAACTTAGGCATACTTGCGTATGATATCTTGATGTAATTGTCGTTTAGCGAAGTAGGGTATTTATGGGCATATTTGAAAGATTGTTCGAATATTCTGAAAAATTCTTGAGGAATATTTGTTTTAACATTTGAACTGAAAGGGAGATGGATAATACGTTATTTTTCCTTATAAATCTTTTATTATGGCAATATTTATTTTAGTTATGATGCTGGTTGGTATTGTTCTTGGGAAGCGGGCGTGAAAATTATTGTTTCTGCCGTTATTCTTATTTTGATATTTCCTTTTAGTGCGGAGCATATTATGAGTGATAAATGAAGGCAAACGGGCGATATGAAGGTTGTTATTGATATAATTTGAGTTTTTAGGGCATTATTATAGAACATAGAATTGTGTTCAAATGTGTTATTGTCACTGGAAAGTTTTTATATTCTTGAGGAGGTAGAAGGGATTATAGATTTTTTGGATTGACCGATGACCGTTAGAGTGTTTATATACATATAAAAGTGAGAGGTTAGGTCTATGAAAGTTCTATATACCGAATTTAGATTAATGAAAATATCCAGGAGGTTTGAGGTATTCTTATTTGGTTCAATGGTTATAGAGAAACCGAAGTTCTTGAAGAAATCATGTAGTTTTTTACGGTCTTATTGTATTTTCTAGTGCTTTTGAAGCTAGTAGGGCATCATTTCTATAAGGCCTCCCTGAATTGGTTGAAATATATTATTGCTCTTTCCAAAGTGAACCCTCCACTAGATCAGTTACTTGTGCAGAGTCGGATCCCATTAGCATATCCAAATTATTGGGGGTATCTTTCTTGATCAGTATTTATATCAAGTATGTCCCCATGAGCTCTTTTCAATATTTATATTATTATGTTTTTTTTTTAAGTTTTGTGACTGCAAATCATAAAACTTTTAATTTCATCCTATGCGGTAACCAACAAATACATAGAAATGTTAAACATTTTAGTGTTTCTATTGGGTTATTTTGCTAACATTTTTCCTCTGATGAATAAACCTGACGTTCTGTGAAACTCCGCGGATTAAGGAGCACCTAGCTACCAGCTTTGGAGTATTATGTCGAATAATAAATTGTTTTTATAAATTTCTACTTTACATCTCTGTTATTATTACATAATATATCTTATTGACGCGTCTGTGCATCTAACAATATGTCATGTGTTCTCACTTCATCGCACACAATATAAAAATGGCTAATTGAAAATCGTGTAGATTCTCTCAAGTATACATAATTTATATTTATTTCTCAATATTATTCACAAAAGGCAATTATTTATTCGCATTCTTCAATACATTTAAACCTTATCATATTCTGAGATTTCAAGGTTGTTATACGAAAAGCTTTTGTTAATTAACGATGCTCGTATGCCTTAATGCAGACATTTGATTCTGGCGGATAAAAAATACGAGTTCAATCCTTTTGTCACGCAAAAGTGTTTTTAATTCTATCTGATTTAAACATGGTGATAAAAACAAGGTTTATTATCTTAAGAATGATTGTGATGAGCTTTTTTTTATTGCGTGAGACTTAACGTGCATTTGTTTCGTTGCAAGAATATTAAAAACACTAAGATTTAGTTATATTGTTCTATTTATAACATCAGCTTTTTTTGTAGATTGAACATTTTTAGTTGTCATTCTTTCATGAATGTCTTACGAAAGAAAATGCTAATTATAAGACAATATATTTTCATTTAAATACCAGCGAAAGAAACATCCAAGTACATCGATAATGTGTCTAAATATAATGCGTATTTTTAAATATAGGATATCTAACCTTGCATCATGAATCTACAAAAAAAACATTGCTGAAGAAAAAAAAAAACATTTTCTAATATAACATTTGATGCATAATGTCAAAAATGTTACGTATGAAATATGTAGCGTTAAACAAATGTCCTCTCTATGTTTATCCATTATGTCTTGTTTTAAAAGTATTCTTTTAATTATGTACGCTTTTTATAATGAATAAACATAAGCACAACGAAATCGCTCGATTACTAATTCCAAGAGCGTATAATTTTAAATAAAGATAACACCATTACAAAAATATGATTTGGTTTATATATAAAAGAAAGAGGAAAACATCAAACAGCAGTGAATTTCCTGATTGCTATAAGATACCATCCGACATCATACATGAGTATTCATAAGTACGGTGAGTTTTATCATCTTAAAACGCATTACATGAATGAGTGTGTAATACTGTTTTCACATAGTGTTTAAATATTAAAGGATTGAACACCAGGCCAAAGAATCTATTTCGAAAAAATTAGGCAAAATTAATTATACAACTATTATTCGTTTTAAACTACTAAACATTCTGCGATAAAACTAACTGAAGTAATTATGAAGTCAATAATCATGTTTTAAAGCCAGTCTTCAAAATAAGCTAAAAGAGGAGTAACTCGCCCTGTTAATTTGAATCATTGACCTCTCGCCATCTTTAAAATTGCGCATTGAAAAATATCATTTAAATACTTTTTTTTTAAACCAGGAAAATTAAAAATAACTTAGCAATAGTAACATGTATTTCGATATAATGCGTGCAAATTAATCGTAATTTCACAATATTCTGTCTTTATTGTTTTATTTTCTCACATTCTCAAAGTTTCTGCATACACACACTCATTTCTCCAGCAATGTTTTCATATCTTACTCTTTGACCTCTTTTCTTATTTCTCTATTATTATGCTTTGTACGTGCAAAATGAATGCCGAGGCTCAAAATGTATTTCTTTACTTAAAAATTATCCCAAAATCAGAAAATAAACCAATTTTAATTAAATGTTCGATATTGTTCAAATAATGATAGCGAAATATAATGAACTAATTATTTTTATTTAAACCTTAGTAGAAAGGTATTGTTTTGTTTAAACACACATACCTTCACAAAAGATCTGGTTTTCAGTAGTAAATAAAAAAAACACAAGCATTCATTTCTGCTTTTTTATATAAAAAAGCATCGTAATTTGTAACAATTAAAATAAATTATAATAATTTTTACAGGAACATGACGAAAAAGACCCTAAAATCCGAATAAATAAATTCGATATACCTCGATGAAAAATGAATTTCTCGAACTACCGATATAACCACTGAATTAAGCATTGCTTATGTAATATTTTCACAAAAAATATAATAGCAAAATATTTTTTACTTTTTTTTTAAATTACAGATTTCGCATAATTTTTATATGCAAGATTTTAATAATTTCCTTGCTCGCAAGAATGTGAAACTTGCGGCGTAACATATTTTTTAATAAAATATTGGCCAATAATTATAAAAAAATAATTAAAAACAGGAACATAGAAATATAATTAATTAAAAAAATGGTAAAATTTATACAAACATTTACAATAGAAATTTACGGATGCCCGTCTAGGGAAAATAAAGAAACCCTGCATCTCTCCTTTCTTTTAATTACATGACGTAATTCTCAGACAGGTTTTCAACTGTCTCAGATTTTGGTCCTCCGTATAGTCTGTATTTCCAAAAGTATGGTTTGTATTGGTTTTGTGAACGGCAAAAACACTCAGTTTTGGGTCTAATTCGGCTATTTTTGTGCAAATAAGATGTTTTTTTTTAATATTTAATTCAATTTCTTAGGATTTTACTTTACTAATAAATTGAAATAGACCCAGGGAACTAATATTCATATCTAAAAGGATTTTTACAATGAATTTATTTGACTTCAAAATTTAGCTGAATTGGTTAGCTCGCCGTGGAAACATTTTTCATACTTTTTTTTCACGTGAACAAATATTTTTTTCCTTGGGAAATTAAATTTAGTTCTTAATCCTTCAAATAGCATCAAAATGTATTTGGATACCTACTTATACTGATAAATCGGCTTTCAAAACTAGGTCCCCCTATTCTTATTCGTTTTATTTGGCCCATACCTATCTTATGCAATTTAAGTGTTTTCCAGATGTTGTTTCTTTCATCGAACAGCTTGTTTTTTTCAAATGTATTTAGTAGCCACAGTCCTCTGCCCGTATCAACATCCTGAAACCCAAATATAAAGTGAACAAAATTACGCTACACATTTCTAAAATTGATACTCTATTAAGCTGGTTTTAATTCATAGTAGACACATGCAAAAAAGAGGGGAAAGCTTTTGTAAGAATAAATAAAATTCAAAATGAATCAGTATAGCAAAAATCAACTATCATGATTGACATATAAGTTGAAATCAAATTGTGCAAAAAATGATTTCATGTACATTCAATTAAATGTTAGTATAAAATATAATACGTGTAACAGAAATTAAGTTTTGCAGTTATTTTCAAATATAGCCAGCGAAATTGGCATTGGACATAATATTTCCCTAGATGAGTTGGTAATTAAAGGATACTAATTTAACTTCCAAATATGACCCCCAAGATCTCCATGGGCATAAAATATGTGCCTATATAAAATATGGCTTCCATTTGGTATGGGTATCTCCAGAGAAGATCTAAACTTACTCTATATGTGCTCCCGGGTTGAACTTGCTCAACTACTGCATTTATATTTGATCTCTATCTCCCTCACAATAACGGAATTACTATATTTAAAACCATATCTGAGAAAATAGACCACGTCCTATCTGCTTATCCTTAAGCTAATATTCATGTCTGTGGAGACTTTAATGTCCCCAATGTGGAATGGTTAACTCACTCAGAAAGGAACGAGGATGAGGGGAGTTTCTGTCATAATTTCTCTATTGCTTATTGCCCCAGTCAGATTGTTCACGAACCCACCCGATACTGACAGTACGCAAGTCCCCTACACTTTTTTCTTACAACGTGCCCCAAACTGTGTTAAGCTTCCATTATGTCTCCACTTGGATCTTCCGACCACTCTGTTGTATCAGCTAAGATAAAAATGAAATGTAATACGTCCTTAGATATACCTCTCTATCGTACTGTATATCGATACTCTATGGCTGGCTGGGATAGCTTCCGTAGATTTATATCAGATCTAACTCTGCGTTCCATGTTTAAAAAGGATGTGTCCTCTATAGTATCAGACCTGACGGAATGGTTAATTGTACATATATACTGTTTCATACCCTAAAAAATCTAGCAGCCAGCCGGGGTTCTCTCCAGAATGTGCTGCTGCCATTGCGCACAGACATCACCTTTTCCATTCCTTCCGACATAATACATGTACTGAGACTAAAGCTGGTTTCAGGACTGCCAACAACCACTGTAAAAAAGTAACAAAGAACGTTATAGAGAGTTGTATGCTATGTTCGTCAAGTCCAAAGTAGCTGCGACCCGGCTTGATTCCCACCAGTTTTGGCAAATAGCAAACAGACTCCTGAACAGAAGCGTGTGCTCTATCCAAACTATCATCAATGGACCTGATGTAATCGCGTCAGCATCAGACGAAGTTAAACTCTTTTCCAAGAACTTTGCAGCTAACTCTACCTTTGCGACCAAGGCCGCTAACGTCCAATATGTCCTCCTGTATCAGAAAACACGCTATGTGATATACAAATATCTGTACGTGATGATGCCAAGCTAATCAAAAACCTTGATTCCAGTAAAGCAACCGGTCCTGGCGGTATTCCAATTATAGTACTCGAAAAACTTCAACCAGAACAAGCACCCATACTTACACAACTGTTTAAACGTTGTCTGAAGAAGAATTGCTTCTCATCATTGTTGAAAATCTCACCAATATGCACTGTACTTAAGAATTTAGGATATCGCTCATCTCCCTCCCAGTACAGGCAAATAAGTCTCCTGTGCGCCATAAGTAAGTTGCTGGAATCTGTGTTAGATAGAGAAGTAATCAACCATCTCAGCAAAAATAACTTTATTAGTGAGACACAATATGGTTTCTGTTCTGCTATATCTACAGCATATGTGCTTACAGTGATACCTCATAGGATTAACGAATGTTTCGATGGAGACTACATTTCTAGAGCAATTGCTCTTGACATATCAAAGGGTGCTGATAGAGTATAGCATGAAGGTTTACTTCACAAGATCTCCAGCTACGGTAGAGCGGGAAATTCCCTGTCAATTATTAACTCATTTCTCTCTGATAAGTTCTTAAGAGTAATGGTTGATGGGCATACATCAGAAGTTCTCAGTATTAATGCTTGAGTCCCTCAGGGGTCCATCCTGGGCCCAACTTTCTTCCTGATCTACATTAATGATCTTCCAAATCACATCCTTACATCATTCGTAGACATTTATGCTAAGGACACTACTATGAATGGTAGCACATCTAAGATTGCAAACGACCAAGTTCTCTCTGATACTCTCTCCTCTGATCTTGAGCAAGTGGTTCAATGGAGAAAGAGGTGCCTATCTACTTTTAATGCATCTAAAATCAAGCTTCTATCTTTACATCATCAACGCTCTGATCCCCATCTGGAATTAATTGAAAGGAATGGCTCTCCTCTTGGGGAGGCGTCATGTTTTGACAAGTTTCCTCCTTTATTCCTGATCTTAAATGGAACACATACATTAAATCCGTTGCCAAGGCTGCTGGAAAAATGGTGGGATTTTTCTATCGATCCAGTAGATATCTCACTGTTGATGCAGTTCTCCATCTATATAAGAGCCAGCTACGTCTAAGGATGAAGTATTGCTGCCCCATTTGGGAAGGAGCTGCTAGAAAGGACTTATGCTACTTTAATAGAGCTCAAAATAGACTTCGTAGCCTCGAAGGGGATGCCCTTTATTCTTCTTTGCAACCTCTTTCTTACAGAAGAGATGTTGCGAGTTTGTATCTGCTTTATCGTAATTTTCATGGCAAGTACTCAACTGATCTCCAATCCATGGTCCCCCTTCGCCAAACTTTAACAAGAAACACCTGTCTAGCAGAGAACACTATCACTAATTACTCTAACTCTTTATCTGTACTTAACCTAAACGTAGATTCTCCATTCTTAAGACTACACGCCTATGGAATTGTCTTCCATTTTCCTGCTTTCCATCTTACTACCATATGGTTGTCATCAAGTCTAACGTAAACAAGTTTTTGATGAGCCGTTCCATATAAGTTAACAAATTTACCGAATTCCCATTTACTAACGATTAGTATATTGTCCAATTTCTATTGTAAACTCTTTAACTTTTATCCTCGAGTGGTTTTTGACCTTGATAAATGGTGATGGTTATGTAAAAAAATAACAAAATTATAACATCTGCAGTGCAATATGGATTATATATACAATTAGACAAGCGAAAAATATGGTTGGATTTGGAAGACACTAACATTAAAAAGAATAGAAGTTTTTAAATAATCGTCAGGATTAAAACAATAAATGCGAAACTAATATCAAACTATAAATACTCCAGGGCAGATCTAGATGCAAACAGTCATTAACTGCCTTAGTAGTAGTAGTAGTAGTAGTAGTAGTAGTAGTAGTAGTAGTAGTAGTAGTAGTGGGAGAAGGGGTGTGAGTATTAAGAGTAGGAGTAGTAACAACAGTAGCAGTTACCGCACTATATAAAATTATTCTCATATGCGTCTAAGTTATAATTTTTGTTTTAAAGATTTGACATCCTACAAGGTGTTTCATGCAAAACATGATGTATGTATTATGTATTTGAAAGTTTATCAATATGAAATTTATTAGTTTAACTAGATAACAACCAGACAACCTACGACCTATACATATAATCGATTAAAAATGCACACACAAACACAGACACACATATATACTAGCTGTCCGCCTATCTTTGCCCGGCCCTACAAATCGCTTAAACATAATATTTTAATTAATGCAGATTGCGTATGTATTATTACAGATCAATCTTCTATTGGTTTCTATATATTACGAGAAATAATTTTCCCGGAAGACTAAGTCGCAAATAAATTAATGATAAATAAATAAATCTATAATAATGATATCATTCATTAAATTCCGTCAGTGTTTGTTTAGAGTATCACGTCAGCAGATATTTGGGATTGACGATATTTAACATAAGCCTTCTTTCTGTTATAGATTAAAAAGAAGAATTTTAACTGGGAAATATTTTAAGTAACGTAAAATATTTCCCTGTAAAAATTATTTGCATCAATAAGAGAAAGACTATTTTAAAGATCTGATTTTCAATTTTCGTACATCTCGGATGAACTTATTTTGTACAAGACATATTTAAGAACACTGCCAGATATATAAATTATTTTGTGTAAAATTTGCAAAAAGATAGGCTCCGCCGTTTCGGAAACTACAAGGATAGAACTCACACACACTCAGTGACACACACACACGCGCGTGCGCACGCGCAAACAAACACACAGGAACTATATTTATACCATATAGGTACATCATATTTATTCTGTGTTATATTGTTTTTAAAATATGTATTTACATAAACGATTATTCTCTATAAGAAATCAGATAGTTCTAGTTGATATTTTCCATCCATTAAAAACTTTTACAAATAAGCAAGGTGTATGACGATAGTTTTTGAACTACCACTGTATCCATCACCAGCTCTAGAGTAATAAAACGGCACTGGTCGACTAAATGATTTGCCGCCTTTTGTTTCGGATTTAAGTGTTGCCGAGTGTCATCATGGGAATCCATAATTCTATTTGGCATTGTGCCAGGTCGGGATCAAAGTAAATTGAATTGACGATGCAAGAATTCGCCTTTTTACATCTATGCCTTTGATCCAAGCCTCCGTTTAAGCAGTTGATTTAATAACGCAAAGTTTAAAACGGAAAGAAACATTGTTGTTTTTTTAGGTACAAACTTCATTTATTTTTGCTCTTCTGTGATTCATCTTGTTTACACGTTCAACATGTTAGAAGATCACTTAACATTTTGAAGATGCATGTTGGATGGAGATGTATGAAGTCTGAGCAATTTTCTCCAATTTTATTGTCCGTATTTAATTGTTAAAGTGTAGAACCTTTTTTCATTCAAAAACACTTATATGCATATGTAATCCTCTTTGAGCACACCTGAAGCCAGTTATTAATCTCATATGATTAAAAAAAAACATGTTCGAAGTGTTTAATATCACATTCTTACCCGGTTACTTCGGTTTAAACTGCATCTATTAAAAATATAGAAATAAAACATAAAGCGTGTTTTTTTTCTGTAAATTATTTATTTCGTAGATTTTATTTAAATTTTCTATATTGTACAGTAAAAATGCTTCGATAAAAAAGACAGTGTCAAAGTAACCGCTTTTAGACTTATTCTCATCGACTTACTTTTAATATGCTGAAGAATGATTGAATAATAAGTGAATATAACTCCCACATTTCTCGCAGAAACCTTTTTTATTCTACTATCACAGTAAATGTGATCGTGTAGGCTACCTCTCCAAAAGTGAGTTCAGCTACTAACCGGATATGCTAGTCGGGATAAATTTTATGGCAATGGGATAAAATTGAAAGAAAAATTGAAACCTTACAGGCTTAAGTCAAATCAAGGTTATTAAGTACGCATACATAAATATATATGTTATAAGCAGACAACTTTAATATCCATATATATTATGTTGGTTGCAGGAATTACCTTTTGGACTAAAGTACAGTACCTCATTAACAAGACATGCCGCATATAAATTTATTATGTCTAGATTATTCACCACTATCTTATGTAAACTGAGATGTAATCTAAGACATATTTAGTCGTTATAATAAAATCAATTATTTCATCTAAGAACAACATTATCCTCACCGCACAATCTTTAGATTAAGTAGTTCTTCCTTTCCCCTCTTAATATCAAGTCTACTTACCGCCCCACTCATTATTGATAAGAATTCTGCACTTTCAACAGATATATAATTGGATCATAAATTCCCTGACATAGCTTAATTTTCCCCTTTTCCACTAAAAGAATGATACAGTCTCCTCAGCCTAATTCCGCTTAAACATATAGGCCGAAATCTGAGCATTCCAATATTCCGGATTAACGGTATTCATGTGCGACCGCATTCAAATGTGGCGTCGCAATGACACCTACTTTTGTCCTATGAGTTAATTAGTCACTATAAGAAATCATGTAGTTCGACTTGATATTTTTCATTCATTAAAATATTTTACAAATAAGCGGGGTGTGTTACGATAGTTTTTGAGCTAACACCTTATCTCTCACCGGCTGAAGAGCAATAAAACGGCACTGGTCGACTAAATGATTTGCCGCCTTTTGTTTCGGATTTAAGTGTTGCCAAGTGTCGTCATGGGAATCCGTAATTCTATTTGGCATTTTGCCAGGTCGGGATCAAAGTAAATTGAATTGACGATGCAAGAATTCGCCTTTTTACATCCATGCCTTTGATCCAAGCCTCCGTTTTAATAGTTGATTTAATAACGCAAAGTTTAAAACGGAAAGGCACATTGTTGTTTTTTTAGATACAAACTTGATTTATTTTTGCTCTTCCGTGATTCATCTTGTTTACACGTTTAACATGTAGGAATATCACTTACAATTTTGAAGATGCATGTTTGATTGTACGTCGTAAGGTGGATTACCCCTTTCTCTTTCTCTCCCTCCCAATATTTCTCTGTATATATTCTTCCGGACTTTTTCTTTCACTATCTTTCGAACGCTTTATACGTTTTCTTTATGCCGAAGAAAAAACGTTTCATAGTGACACCGAAGAAAAAAAACAACAAACATTTATTTCCTCTCTATCTCTCTTCTGTTCGCTCGTTCGCTTTGTACAGTTGTTCCAGTAAGTAAGTATATTTTTTCAAACATAGTTACGTTGTTTTTAACTGTAACCTATTTAAATACACTTTATTTAAACCTGCGCAATCTATTACGATCGTCGCCGATTTAAAATAATTATTTTCGCACTATCACCTACTGGATTTGTACTTTTGAATTTTGTCTTAACTTTTGTGAACTATTCACATTTTAAAATGTTAAACTAATGCACATTACATTATATTTCATCCTCCTTATAATAAAATATATAAAAATAAGAAACATTTTATCTATTTATTTTTAGTGTTTAATATCATATCTTGTCAAAAACTATGTTTATTAAAGTAACTATTGTTAAATTTTGTTAAACTTCTAAGCTATGTTTAAATATATACTTATTAACAGAAGCATGAAAAAATTAATGTGTAATATTTTTACAGTGTTAGTTTCAAAATTGTAAATTTTGAACAGACATTTATTTAACAGTTTTAAATTGTGAATATTTAACAGGTAAAAAAACATTAAATTCATACAACATAATAAGTACGAATCCAGTGAATAATTTTGTCGAAACATTTTTTTTTAATCGGCGACGACAGTAATAGGTTGTGCAGATTTTAAAAAAGTACATTTAGAAATATCATGTTTAAAAAAAGTACACTTAAAAAAAAACTATTACGTTAGTAAAAATGTAAACATGTTAGAAAAAATATTTTCCGGACTAATAATTGAGATTGTGCTCACGTTATCTTTTTTGAGGTGTGTGAGGTGGAAACTTTTACATTAGATCCACCTTCACATTTTTCTTTAGAATGAAAACTTTAAAAAAAAAAATTTGGACCATGCTGATTAAGAAAATCTCATTAAATTTTTCCGGAGCCAAGTACTTATAGAGTTCAAATACTTTTATTATGCACTGTAATTCACTTGCTCTCATGTTTGTACGCACGTGCGATAAACATATTTAATTTAAGGCAACCGATACTGCCACACCGCAATATTTTGTAGCATTTGTGGTTAGGTATGCTGAGAACGACAACTACGCTTAAATTTATGGGAATAACTTTTCTACCCCTCTCGTCTTAAAGAGGATGCCTTCCCCGACATCCGTTCTTTATATGGGGATGTTTGGGATGTCTGTTCCAAACGCTGTTTTAACATGAAACACTCAAAGAATTTAAGTGAAAACGTCGTAATTATTTTGTTTCACACGTTAAAACTACATAAGACTGCAATTTACTATAATACAAATAGTTGAAAAAAAGAAAGAACCTTAAAAAACAAACGGAAACAATTCGAATTCTACCACTGACTTAGATAACTCTAAATAGTTCATATCAAAAGAGTGCGCGTTACCTCTTAAACTTCTGTTTGTGCTTTCCATTATTATTCTAATGGGACTTTTTTTTGTAGTCTTATTAATTCTTATTGATTCTCGCATTCCGTAATTACTGTTTTTTTTTTAATTCAAATAGTACCTTAATCTAATCACCCTTAACCATCACTAATCGTCGGTTAACCCAGAGTTTTTCATTTCGGCCATGGCTGACAATGTTCGCAATTGCTCAGGGGCGGCAATTGCTAAAAACAACAACCGTAGTTTACTTTTTCGAGCAGGGGCAGCCTTCCAATGAGCAACACCGGTTAACGGGTAATGTTAGTTTTTAATATGTTTATATATGAATGAATGTATGTCAGATTGTATGGATTAAGTTCTAAGCGATAATTTTTGGGTTTCAATTAAAGCTAACGGCACCCAAGTAATATTTTAATTTTTAAATCAATAGCATGTTTTGGGTAGGATATAATTATCAACAGAGTATTGGTTCCATAATAATGAACACGGACTCTGTATGAATTAAAATATCACATGTAAGCGTATTTTACAACCGGGTCACACCGGGGGATAGTAATATATTAGGTGCAATATAATAATCAATAGCCAATTGGTTCTATAATGATAAATATAAATCCTAAATCTACGTGAAGAAAAATACATTAAAGCGTATTTTCAATGGTTACACGCTGAGCGGTCTGCTAATATATACACACATTGATTTCGTCTATTGGTCTCTCTAGCTACCCGTCTGCGCGTATAACGGTTTAAACTGAACTACTCTGTCAATTTCTGGTTTACAGATTGGAAACTTGATATATATGAGGTTTGGACCTGTTGAACCAATTCAAGTAAGGTTTTACTTAGTAAAGATGGGTGGTTAGTCGTCAAAGTTATAAAAGTAGGCAGGCGTAAGTGAACAAATTGTGTTACTAATACTCATGCATAAATATATATTTATACCTTTAACAATTTTTGAAAGTTTTTTGGAGTATGGACATCGATCGGCTAGTAACACATAATGCTAAAGAGCGGTTGTTTTGATTCTAGCTGATGAGATATACGTCATGTTTAATTTCTTTATCTTTTTAAATGAAAATAGATATTTGACTCACTAATAATCAATAGTCTAAATAAAATAGTCTAATAAAGAATAGTCTAAATTAAATAAACATGATTTTTTTGTAGACAAGGAAGTTGATATTTCAGCGTATTTAACGAGCGGGTCCCTTTTTCGTATATATATATATAATACATATATATATATATATATATATATACAATTATTTTTTTACTATAATAATTAAATACTTACAGCAACTAGTGTTTCATCCTTTCGGGAATCTTCAGCGCAGGGTTTCACGATTAATACCAATCGAACGATTTGAATCCCGCAACACGAGAATCTCTGGCTAGATTAGCAAAGACCTAATCCATTCGGCTACTATTAACCGTGTGAAATAACGTTGAATTTAAACATCTTAATTTTAAATGTTCATAAACGTCAGTGATCTAATCGTTATACGATGATCTATGCATAAGAGCTAAATTGGCCGACTTTTAATTCAACTGAAATCACCGATAAGAAACGAATTTCTTAAAGGGGGTGTCATAATTATTTTTTACTATAATAATTAAATATATATATATGTATATATGTCATATATATATATATATATATATATATATATATATATATATATATGGCAAAAGTGATAGAAAATGTATAAACCTCCCGTAAAAAAATAAAATATCTATAAGCTGTACACAAAGCATACTATAAAAGTGCCAAACAGCACCAGTCGCATTTTGTACGAAAACGTATTCTGACAATGTTCAGTAAATTCTTACTCGAATGAAACTATTGAATCACATATCCGTTTTTATACAAGATAGATACATTTTTAACTTTAAATGTAACAAAATACAAGGGAATAAACAACAATAAATTAGTTAAACTATTTTTTTAAAGCAAGCTATCACTTCTACGCCCGATTAAAAATGACGAATGTTATGATCGTAAAAGACAAGTCCATCTATCTACGATGGGGGAAAAGAAAACTATAGAAAAAACAATACATTTAACAATGTAATTACCTAGCAAGTGAAAATGTACTGGAAAAATATACAAATACAGTGATTTCCAATTATTTGTTTTCTTTGTTTTTTATATATAATACATTGCAGCAGATATTCAGTGATATATATATATATATATGTATATATACATATATATATATATATATATATATATATATATATATATATATATACTAGCAATTGGTTCCCGGCGTTGCCCATGTGTTTTGAGGTTAATGCTGAGAAAAAAAACGGTCAATTTTTTAAAACTTTGACCCCTATTATGACCTCTTAACATTTATTGTTTAGGGCTCAAGTAAAGTTAATAAGTTAGATCGATGTCCAAGGAATCTATATCTAAAATATCACGTGTTTACTATTTAGACCCAAAATTGTAGGAGGAGTTTGATAGAGTTCTCAAAGGTCAAATCGTTGAATATTGACCACTTAATCGCCAAATTTCTGTCGAAAACCTATCACATCGATTTTCCCAAATCTCAGTACCCTGTATATCAAATTTCGAATCTTTAGGCTTAAAATTGACAGAGTTTTAGCGTAGGGAAATGCACACAGACACACAGACACACACAGACACTATCACTTATATATATATATATATATATATATATATATATATATATATATATATACATATATATATATATATATATAAACATGTGTGTGGCATCCGTCAGTCGAAACGACTATGGATCAGCGCCGTATTAAGATGTTGTTATAAACATAAACATCATATATATAAGGATAATAGTACGCCATATATATAACAAAAGACCATTATTTACTCAAGTGAAAGGAAAACCCGGGGGAACTTTACCCAAAAATAAATCTATATTTTTTTTGTGTGTATTGATAGTCTTATAAGCGAGTAATTATTAATTCAGCCATCTTGATTCTTAACCAAACAGAAAGTTCAAGTAGGGGGATTTCCCTTTTTTTTTATAGCGAGGCCAAATTTCGCGAATTTGGCCTTTTTTTTTAAAGCAGTTTGGCCTTCAAAATTTCTGTTTGGCCTTTTTCTTCACCGATGAAATCTGGGGACGCAACGGGAATTTTCGGCAAAAAAATGTTGTTACTATGCACATCTATGTATTGAAATACAATTTGTGGCAAAATTTCAGGAAAAACTAATGGATGGTTATCTCGCAATAGTCCGGACAATTCGCTAAATTATCTCGTCAAAACCTTAAATCTCGAATTTTTGTGCATTTTTTGTGGGGGGGGGGGCTAATTTGGCATAATAGTGTCCATTAAATAGTATTATCGTGAAAAAATAAAAAAATAAGGAAAATTACCAAAAAAACAAACAAGAACAACAAAAGTGTGCCGTATTTTTAAAAGTTTTATTGCGTTGTTTTTATTTGCTTTTTTTTATTTCATCGGTGAAGAAAAAGGCCAAACAGAAATTTTGAAGGCCAAACTGCTTTAAAAAAAGGCCAAATTCGCGAAATTTGGCCTCGCTATCAAAAAAAAAGGGAAATCCCCCTACTTGAACTTTCTGTTTGGTTAAAAATCAAGATGGCTGAATTAATAATTACTCGCTTGTAGCGTTGATTTTTTTCTTTTTTCGCTATAAAAAAATAACTACTTGATTAAATTACGTGATTTTTTCTGTAGGAAAACTTTATCCCATGACGAGTACGTACAATATATTTTTTTTAAATATTTCTATTTTTTAATGTCAATGGAAAACTGCACACGTACCCAAACCCGAAATGAAAAGACCACGAGTAAACGCGCATTTTTTTTTTTTTTAGTTTAGTTTCATAATGTCGGAGGCTCGATTGTTAGATTGTAAGTTTCGTATTTTTGTAATTAGTAAATCGCAAGTTAGGAAAAAATTAAACCCTTCCAAGATGGACAATAAATAAAGCCATAATATTGTATGGTAAAGTTAAGAGCCTAGGAACCATAGTTTTTTAGGAGATGTGATTATTGGATTAACCAATCAGAAATCGTCTGTGGCACACACATCTCTGTTTATATATATATATATATATATATATATATATATATATATATATATATATAGGAACAGGAAGTAATTTGATACCTACTAGATCCTGCGCTCACGTGTTAAGTTTGTTCTCTACACAAATTTGTCAGATTAACATTGCATTTGTATACATTTATCAAAAAGTAAAAGTAAAACATTAATAAATATTTTTTTTTACAAAGGCATCACCACATTATCGAGGCCAAGAGGCCACTCAAGGATAAGGGTTAAAGAGTGTACAGTAGAAATTGGTCAATATAGTAATCATTAGTAATGAAAATTTGGTAAATTTAATAACTTATATGGAACGGCTCATCAAGAACTTATTTACTTTAGACTTGAACACAACCATATCGTAGTCAGCCGGAAAGCAGGAAAACGGAAGACAATTCCACAGGCGAGCAGTTCTAAGAAAGAAGCTTTGTTCATGGAATCTACGTTTAGGTTTAGGCACAGATAAAGAGTGGGGGAAATTATTGATAGTGTTTACAGCTAGACGAGTGTTTCTTGTGAAAGTTTGGCGAGGGGGGACCATAGATTGAAGCTCAGTCGAACACTTTCCATGAAAATAACGATACATCAGAGACAAACTCGCAACATCTCTTCTGTGAGATAGAGGTTGCAAGGAGGAGAAAAGGACATCTCCTACGAGGCTACGAAGTCTATTTTGAACTCTATCAAGGCAGGACAAGTCCTTTCTAGCAGCTCCTGCCCAGATGTGGCAACAGCATAACATCCTTTGACGTACCTGGCTCTTATATAGATAGAGAATAGCATCAACAGTGAGATATCTACTGGATCGATAGAAAGATCTCACCATTTTCCGGCGGCCCAGGCAACAGATTTGATATACGTGTTCCATTTAAGATCAGGAGTAATGGTCAAGCCCAGAAGCTTGTCAAAACTTGAGGCCTCCTGAAGACGAGAGACATTCATTTCAATTGATGCCAAATGTGGATTAGAATGTTGATGATGTAAAGAGAGAAGCTTAAAAACAAACATAGTATGGGTCAACCAAATAAGAACTTCAATTTATTTGTAATAGTGCACCTTCTCTTGATGACAATAGAAAGCTAAAAACACTTGCAGATTAGATTATTTTTTCTCCTAGGATACACTAGAAAGTTTTACGGTGTCGTATATAAATTGTTAATTGCGGCGAGGAAAACATTAATCTCAACTTCTTTACAAACTATCAAAACGGTAAAAGACAATTTAAATATTTAAATAGAATATTCTAATATATATGTAGGTATTTAGTATTAGACGCAAGAACGGGAGCCTGAATTCTTGAGAACATCAACTGCAGTAAAATGAAACCAAGATACACGGGTATATATACGCATTTATATGTATGCATATATATATATATATATATATGTACTTATATATGTAGAAGTGAGTAGTTATATATGTATGTTGATAAGTCATTAATGTTTTATATTTTATTAGAACAAGTAAACGAATAAAACAATTTATTACAGATCAATGTAAGTTGTACTTTGTTTAATGACCTCGATATTATTGCATTTGCTTGGTTATGATATATATATATATATATATATATATATCTGTATGTGTGTGCGCGCGTGTGTGTGCATTGATATGTTGCTTACAACATGTATTTACAAATATATAGGGCTATGTTTCGCATTAATATTATTTATACATTTACCTTCAAATTAACATGATCAGATATGCTAACTTTGATTCCATTAATATTTTGACACTCTTAAGTTAAAAATACTGTCATTGCAGATATCCTGCCATTGTATTTCTATACCAACAATATGTGAGTGACGTGAAGTGGTTTTACATTATGTTACCTTTCTCAACTCGAGGCTAAATACAGTATTGCTATTGAAAATATATCACAATTATTTATAGGATATTTTGCACTCTTTGGGACCCAGGTTTTTATCTGATGCGCATAATGTGACAGACATTAAACTATTGGCAGATTGGAAAAGCATTTCTTCTGCCTCTCTGTTTCTTCATTCATCTTTGACTTTGTTTGTTACTTTAAGTTTTCACAGCAGATGTTACTATCGATTTCTCTCTGGTAATGTCTGATCATTTTCAAGAAAATATGAAATGCCTTATGAAAAATCCGTGTATTGTGCCTTTTATTATCTATTGTAACACATGCGGACTTTTATTAAGAGTTTTAATAACCGTATACATGTTTGAACTAACTTCCCCACAATGTCGTTCAAAAATGTGGTAAATCCTTAAACAGGTGAAATTTAAGTTAGTATACCACTAAATTGTGTTCAATATAGAAAGGTATCGCCATTGTATAATATATTTTTCTATTAAGTGCTAGATTCTTTGAAAATTTTGCACAGTGTTATATTATTCACATTTATTTTTGGAGATGGGGACAAGTTGGTTCTTCTCATAAAGTAAACTTTCCAAATAAATTAAAATAATATTTTAACATATAAATGTGGGGGTTTTAATGCCTAATTAAATTAAATTTTCTAAATAAATAATTTAAATTTGTTATTCAATAAAAGTAGGAATTGAAAAATATATATATCATAATTTGAAAAAGTTCTATTGAAAGGGCGGATAAAAATACAATTTTTCTATTAACTACGATCTCAAATGTATTACGTTTGGTTGTTCAGTTTCCTCTTAAATTTTCAAATTTGTAAATAAGTTTAACCTCATTTAAACATACTGAACTGAATAAAATGTGTGTGGTTTTTAAACGAACCGTTTAATAATAGATAAAATGACAATAGTACTAAATATATCAACCAATGGATACATATTAAGGAAACTGGTAGTGAATCGAAAACGTATTATATCAATTTTTGTTAATTTCTAATTTGAGAACAATACTAAGATCAGCAGTCACACAACCAACACACGTTTATTAGTTGAGTATACATCACACCTAGTAATTTTATTTCATTTTTTTTTTTCATTTTCATATTTCCATGTTCGATTACTGGCAAGGACTAAACACGAGCAGTATGCGTCAACAAATTCAATTCCTCGTAAGATAACAGTAGTAGCTTTCAGAAAGAGAAGTCGAAATCGAAAAAATATGAGCAGTCTCAGAAAGAAAATTAACCCAAAGACTCTGAATCACATCAGAAAGATAATTACTACATATACATCTAAGGTTGAACAGACTCTCCAGAACATACCAATGAGCGAAACAGATATGCTATATTTGAAGGCATGTAGGCAGAAACAAGTTTCTTGATAAATGAATGAGGACAATATAGCGTTGCACGCCATTATGAATTACATTCACTGTGAAATAGGCATTTCAATACTGGACAACTTGCGGACAGTGTAATGCAATAATAAATAGAGAATAACAATGTATTTGTTGTTCTGGTGGGACACTTATTCTTTAAGATTTAGGTACATTTCCTAAACCATTAAGGACTTAATCGATAACACTTCGTATAATTTTACAAAGTTTTCAATAACAATGTGAGTTATTATAAGTGCTGCAGTATGATAAGGTTTTGTGCGAAACATATATGTGAACGGATTTATATAGTGACATTTGAAGTTCGTGGACAGACTTGCCCTAGAGTTGATTCTTTTCTACTCGTCGAAGTTGAAAATTAAAAATATTTTGAAATAATTTCATGGATGATGATCATAAAGAAGCAACGACACAATGTAACTCTCCACCCAACTCAAAGTATTTTTTGAACTTCAAAATATGCTTCAAAGAGAAAATAAGTTCATCCAAAACTTTAAGATAGTTATAGAGCATGCTGCACGCTATGAATTTTAAAATATTGTCTATGTTGACAAAAATCAGGGAAAAAACATGAACACCGTTTCAATGTTTCTTAAGCACGATAGGTCGGTGTTGTATTTGGATCCCAGGAGTTTCATAATTGGAACATTATTTTCCATCTCAGAAACAATCAACTCGAACTTATAGCTGAGACAAACTGAACCTATGATGCTTTACAGTACCCAGCAATTAATGTGAAAGATCAAAAATGGTATTATTTTCTGTGTGGAAAACAAATATTCACAACAAAGGGTTAGCAGTACGAAAAACATATCATTTAACGCTTAAAACGTTTATATGATTATAATCCTTGATGTAAGTTCAAATAATATTATTAAACGTGGCAAGCTATCACTACACTATAAATTTGGCATGTATGCTTAAATGAAGCAACCGAGACTTACATACCTAAAAAGTCATTAAAGGAAGCTAAGAGTTGCCGATGCTAAACCCCTAAGAGACTTACTAAATATCGATGACAATACTATAAATATGTGCTAATTGACCACCGTACTAGCAGTTTGTATTGTAGGATATCATTATAAGCATAAATGTACACAATATGCAATGGTTTATGTGAGAAAGAATTTAATCTCAAATGTATTTATAAATTTTTCCCGCAATCTAAAATGGACTGGGATTTGGAATGAGCTCCTTCAGACTCAACAATCGCATAGTCAAAATTCAGTAATATTCGATTTAACACTAGGTATTTTCATTCAACTACTTACGAAATGGAAACATTTTCAGACTTGTTGTAGTACACATATTCACATTTGAGTAGTAAAAACAAAGATTGCCACATGCGTATTGTCTAGTTGTCATCGACAAAAGTTAAGATTGGTCTGAGAAGAGAGGTAGTTATAAGTGCGAAAATTCTAGATCTTATGACAGATCCGAATTCATCTGATATCATTAAGGATCAGTATTGTTATTGCAAAAATGCCTTCTCTTCATAATATTCAAAATCAGAAGAGTTGCGTAAATTTCATTTGCATATACGGCAACGCATTCCTATACGAACAGTAACTGAGTGGCAGAAAGTGTATTGCCATTAATTATGTACGTGAACTTTCCTGAACTCGGAGCTAAATGCAGTGTTTACTTAATAACTATTTAAAATCTATCGCTAATATGTAGTGGCCATTTTGTAACCGGCATTGATCGCATGCGTATGCTACGGCACACATTAAAGAATTTCTGTTTATCGGACTGTTCTTTTTTCCTATTCATCTTTGTGTTTTTTTTTTTATTATTTCAAGTTTTCATACCAGGTGTTACCATTGATTTCTTGTTGTTAACATCTATTTGTTTTTCAGAAACGGTAAAATACATTATCTCAAAATTCCTGTTTATGTAAAGTAGTTAGAGTTCTAAGAAGGGTGCTCATTTGTTTACTCGCCTCTCTTAAATGCTGCTAAAGATTTTCGAAATCTCTTAAAATTCTTGGTAATATGAAAATGACTGAAATATAAAAAGGTGTCGCTTTGTATTAAACAAATAAAAAATAGATTTTACTTCTAGGCAAAGAAAAAACCCCGTCAAAGTTATCAGCACCAATTTCTATGAAATGCTGGACTCTTTATGTTTGAATCTAAAAAGAACCCCATTCCTCAGGGGGTCATGATCTTAATGTTAGACTAATCCTCACCATCTATATTTTCTTTCTCAAATATCGGAGTATGTCTCATGAGACACTATGCAATATTGCCATGGAAGAAGAAAGTCAATTTATCATTTATATTTACACACAATTTATTGAATTAATGATGAACACAACCATTGAAGATAAACGTTTATTGGTGTCCGATTTGATATTTTTAATTAGCTCTCTTATTAAATCATTTTGATTTTATGTTAATATATATATAAAGCAACCTTGTTTGGATATCTTGGTAACTTGTTCTCTTGCAATCGTTTCTTTGATTGAATCTTGCCTCATTTAACTACCTCATACCTTCTGTGGCTACGTGTAGTAATACACAGTCGTGTATGACTTCGTTTATTTTACGGAGGGGTAGGAATTATAGGCATGTTCATATATCTGGGGTTTTTTTTACATAGGCGTCACCACATTTCAAGGCCGATAGGCCACTCAAGGATAAGGATTAAATAGCGTAGAGTAGTCAAAAGGGCAATATAGTAATCGATAGTAATGGAAGTTCGGTAAATTTGTTAACTTAAGTGGAACGGCTCATCAGAAACTTGTTCACGTTGGACTTGAAGACAACCATATTATAGACAGCTGGAAAGCTGGAAAACGGAAGACAATTCCACAGGCGTGCAGTTCTAAGAAAGAAGCTTTGACCATGGAATCTATGTTTAGGTGTAGGCACATATAAAGAGTGGGGGGAATTATTGATAGTGTTTTCAGCTAGACGAGTGTATCTTGTGAACATTTGGCGAGGGGGGATCATAGATAGAAGCTCAGTCGAACACTTTCCATGAAAATAATGATAAAGCAGAGACAAACACGCAACATCTCTTCTGTGAGATAGAGGTTGCAGCGAAAAGAAAAGAACATCTCCCACCAGGCAACGAAGTCTATTTTGAACCCTATCAAGGCAGGGCAAGTCTTTTCTAGCAGCTCCTGCCCATATGTGGCAACAGTGTTTCATACTAGGACGTATCTGGCTCTTATATAGATAGAGAATTGCATAAGCAGTGAGATATCTACTGGATCGATAGAAGGATCCGACCATTTTTCCATCGGTTTTGGCAACATATTTGATGTACGTATTCAATTTAAGATCAGGAGTAAAGGTCAAGCCCAGAAGCCTGTCAAAACTTGAGCCCTACCCAAGATGAGAGCCATTCATTTTAAACGATGCCAGATGGGGATGAGAGTGTTGATGATATAAAGATAGAAGCTTTATTTTAGATGCATTACAAGTAACCAGCCACCCCTTTCCCCATTGTACAACGTGATCAAGGTCAGAGGAGAGAGAATCGGAGAAAACTTGATCGTTTTCTGTTTTAGATGTGCTACCATAGATAGTAGTGTCGTCAGCATAAATGCCTACGAATGATGTAATGGTGTGATTTGGAAGATCAGTAATGTAGATCAGGAAGAGAGTTGGGCCCAGGATGGACCCCTGATGGGCTCCACCATTAATACTGTTAGCTCCTGATTTTTGCCCATCAACTACTACTCTTATGAACCTATCAGAGAGAAATGATTTAATAATTTAGAAGACATTTCCAGTTATACCATAGCTGGAGATCTTATGAAGTAAACCGTTATGACATACGCTATCAAAGGTATTTGATATGTCAAGAGCAATTGCCCTACAAAGAAAGGTTACACCGTTAACAATTTTACACAAATAACTGAGGTCTACAAAACATGCCCCTGACTTTGGATGCTGCCCTCAGTTATATATTTAAATTTAACTATATGTTTTGTGCAATCTAGTTATGTTTATTGCTTTGTATCACTCAGGCAATTTATCATTATTATTACATTTTTGTAACGTTTTCTGTATTGTGTATAACGTCGGTGCGATCAGTGTCATATTGCACATATAATTTTATATAGTCACAATTAACCAAACACGGGAGCATTGATTGATTCAATACAGTTCCTCAACCATTTTAGCATTGATGACCAAATCCAATACGATGTATTTTGACAATAGAAATTGAATTTCAAAAAATGGGTGATTTACAAAAAAAGTTTACTTTTTGGTAATATTGTCTATTTTAATTTTACAAAAATTTATAATACGGATTTATTTACTAAATGGAGAGAATAAATTATTCGAGTTGATAGGCATGCACGTTTGGTGGTGCTCATACAATTTCTAGGTTAAGAAAGCTGAAACCTAATGAAAAAGAACACGAAATATATGAGGAATAGTAATTAGGAAAATTAAACAATGATAAATATAACCTACATTGTTACGTTGACTGGTCTTGTTCCGTTGTGTCTTCCTTGGCTGTAAAGCCTACTCGCTCAAGGATATCGTTCTGTTTTTGGAGATTAAATGAAGCAATACAAAAAAAGTGGAATAGTAAGATGGATAAAATAAAATCCAGGTAAATCATGAGGTGATACAGTAAAGTCAATACATTGATCAGGATTTTAAATTTGCATTTGCGCTTTTTGTTGTGTTTTTCTTACCCGACATCTTTCTTCTTGTTTTAGTAAGACGACAGCGTTTAAAGCACACATGTTCGTTTAGCATAATAAGAGGCAATTAAGGAAAAGAAGAAATGCACATTTGTTTGGTGGCGTATGTGTGATGCGCTTTTTATGCATTGGAATTTAAAATCAATGGAAAAGTGATTAGTCAGCCGGGAGGTGTTCTCTATGGGGAAACAAATCAAATGAGTAGGCAGAGTCAAAAACGAATCAGGCAATAAACTGATTGCGTAAAACTACGTTAAAAAGGGGAAATAAACAGAAAAAAAAACACGAGGAATAATTTTTCTTTGTTTTATACAGGATGTATAAACCACAAATAAAATTAAGACACTTCGTCTTATATTTTGATCTATTTTCTCTCCTCCATATCACCATTTTTCTTCTTTTATTTCACGTTTGTGATCAATGCCTTTATTCTTATTCGATTTCTTAAATGCCCTCTTTTTCTTCACCAGCTTCTCATTCAGGTTATATGGCAGATTCTTTTTTCTTTCTCCTGGTTTTCTTTTCTTTCTTTTGTTTCGACCTCTCTTCCTTCATTCTGAACCTTAAAAATTCCCATTCTTATCGGGTGCTATTATTGCATATCAATGTCTTTTCTTGAACCCCGATTTATTATTATTATTATTATTATTATTATTATTATTATTATTATTATTATTGGATCACATGGAGCTTTAACCCAAAGTCAACAAACGATCTGATTGGAGACCTGTGGTGTTCTCTGGAAGCTGAGTGACAACAAGTCTCCCCAGACATCCAGCTCTCTCTCTACCTCCTTCAATAGCATTTGCAAATAATTTTGCATCATCGGAACGGTCTCTAACCATTGATTTCTTGCTGACAGTGGTCATTGGTTTATACTGGAATTTGAGTGGCACTAAGTCTCCCCAAGATCCCAGTTCTCTTCGTGCTTGTTCAGCGGAGGTCTGGCCAGTGCTCCCTCCTTGGTCTTTCAGTCCTCCTTGACCCTTCTCGGGGCTTTGGTATCACTTTACTATTGGCGGGAACGGTGATGAAACAATGGAGGGGATGCATGATGGGGGTGTAGAACTTGTAGATATGTAGTTCTGTGTTCTTCATTCCCTGTAACACTTCTTCATTATATTGTCTTGTGTTATTCTCCGCATTTAAGGGTTTTCCTTAATATTTCAGCCGTTTTCATTATTGTTATGCGTTGTATTTTTGCAGATATGCCTCTGCTTCCAATTTCTGCCATTCTTTTTTCCAAGTTTTTCGGAATTGTTTCTAGTGCTCCTACTAATATCGGTACTATTTTGATTTTCTTCATCATCCAAATCTCTTTTAACTCTCTGGCTAGTTATGTTTATTTGCTTCGTTTCCCCTTTTCTTTCATACTCACCCTGAGGTCAACAGGGACAGCAAAGTGTACGATTTGACAGGATTTCTCTGTCTTGTTAATTATTACGACATCTGATCTTTTTGCTTGGATGGGTCTGTCCGTCTGTATGTTCATGTCCCATAGGATTTTGTTGTTCTCGTTTTCGAGTGCTGTTGCGAGTTTATGCCTGTACCATTTATCTGCACGCTCAAAATGCAGCCGTTTGCATAATTCCCAGTTCACCGCCCTCCCCACTTGGTCATGCATGTTCATCATCATCATCGTCATCATCATCATTATTATTATTATTATTATTATTATTATTATTATTATTATTATTATTATTATTATTACTATTATTATTATTATTATTATTATTTGTACGGATTAACGGTTCTCACATAATTCATAATCTTAGAGAATTCACCGATAAAACCCAGTAGTCTCCCCAGATTGCCAGTAATTTTCACCTTTTTTAATAAGCTTGCGTTGTCGCAACAATGTTTTGCCAACGATTTCTCGGTGGAAATGGGGATTTGCCTTAAATTGAATTTTAGTGACAGTAAGACTCCAAATTCCGAGATTCCTTCGCTCCATCCAGTGGAGGGCTGGTTATTGTTTTCACTCCTCGGTGTGTTCCTGTTCTTTTGGCACTTCACTATTTGATGTGGTACCAGCTTATGACGACATGGCATTTTGCATAGTGGGTGAAGGGTGTCAACCATCTTCTTTTAAACATTTTTATTATGTATTTTATAAAGATGTCTGATTATATTGTGTGTAGTTTCATCGACAACACTTACCTCCAGAATTCTAATTATTTGGTTCTTCCATCATATTTTCAAATAACTTGATGTTCTTGCGCCATATCGTTTAGCTCCCAAGTAGAACTGCTAATAGTACAGTATATCGATACACTATAGCTGACTGGGATAGCTTCCGTACATTTATATTTGATCTACCTCTGCCTTCCATGTTTAAAAAGGATGTGTCCTCTATAGTATTAGACCTGACTGAATGGTTAATTGTAGGTATTGACCATTTCATACCCTCTAAAAAGTTTCAGCAAAAACCTAACAGCCAACCATGGTTCTCTCCAGAATGTGCTATTGCCATTGCGCACAGAAATGACGGTATTCCAATTATAGTAATCAAAATACTTCAACCTGAAGCCCATACTTACAAAATTGTTTAAACGTTGTCTTAAGGAGAATAGTTTCTCATCTCCCTGGAAAATATCATCAGTATGTCCTGTATTTAAGAATTCAGGTGATCGCTCATCCCCCTCTCAGTACAGGCCAATAAGTCTCCTGTGCGTCATGAGTAAGTTGCTAGAATCTGTGTTAAATACAGAAGTAATCAACCATCTCAACAAAAATAACCTTCTAAGTGACACTCAATATGGTTTCCGTTCTGCTAGATCTACAGCAGATGTGCTTACAGTTATATCGCATAGGATTAGCAAATCTCTCGACGATGGCAATCTTTCTAGGGCAATTGCTCTTGACATATCTAAGGCCTGTGATAGGGTGTGGCATAAAGGTTTACTTCATAAGATCGCTAGCTATGGTATAGCTGGAAATGTCTTCTCAATTACTAAATCATTTCTTTCTGATAGGTTCATAAGAGTAGTAGTTGATGGGCAAAAATCAGAAGCTAACAGTATTAATGCCGGTGTCCCTCAGGGGTCCATCCTGGGCCCAACTCTTTTCCTGATCTACATTAATGATCTTCCAAATCACATCCTTACATCATTTGTAGACATTTATGCTGACGACACTACCATTTATGGTACCACATCTAAGACAGTAAACGACCAAGTTCTCTCCAATTCTCTCTCCTCTGATCTTGAGCACGTAGTACAATGGGGAAAGGAGTGGCTAGTTACTTGTAATGCATCTAAAACCAAGCTTCTCTCTTTACATCATCAACATTCTAATCCACATTTGGCTCTCGTCTTCAGGAGGCCTCAAGTTTTGACAAGCTTCTGGGCTTGACCATTACTCCTGATCTTAAATGGAACACGTACATCAAATCTGTTGCCAAGACCGCTGGAAAAATGGTGGGATCTTTCTATCGATCCGGTAAATATCTCACTGCTGATGCTATTCTCTATCTATATAAGAGCCAGGTACGTCCAAGGATGGAATACTGTTGCCACATCTGGGCAGGAGCTGCTAGAAAGGACTTGTCCTGCCTTGATAGAGTTCAAAATAGACTTCGTAGCCTCGTAGGAGATGTCCTTTTCTCCTTCATGCAACCTCTATCTCACAGAAGAGATGTTGCGAGTTTGTCTCTGATGTATCGTTATTTTCATGGAAAGTGTTCGACTGAGCTTCTATCTATGATCCCCCCTCGCCAAACTTTCACAAGAAACATTCGTCTAGCTGTACACACTATCAATAATTCCCCCCACTCTTTATCTGTGCCTAAACCTAATCGTAGATTCCATGAACAAAGCTTCTTTCTTAGAACTGCACGCCTGTGGAATTGTCTTCCGTTTTCCTGCTTTCCGGCTGACTACAATATGGTTGTATTCAAGTGGACAGTAAATAAGTTCTTGATGATCCGTTCCATATAAGTTATCAAATTTACCAAATTTTCATTACTAATGATTACTATATTGTCCAATTTCTACTGTACACTCTTTAACCCTTATCCTTGAGTGGTCTCTGGGCCTTGATAATGTGGTGATGCCTATGTAAAAAAAAATAGTTTTGATTTTGAGAAAACACTTCCATAAAAATTATATCTGTTACCGTACTTTTGTCAATTATGATTTACATAACCATTTAGCTTTTTTTCAGAGGCTCCCATTGTGATACCCATTGATGTTACTTCAAATATTTAAGGAGAAGTTACCATTTTAAATTAAATATTTTCATTATATATGAAAGCAATAAATTCTCATTTAATCGACATATAATCTTATATTTCATCTACATAGTTGTTCTTATAAGGTGTCATGTTTTTTATAAAATCTTACCTGCGATTGTCAATTTAAAGTTCTTATGTAGGTTTATTTGTGCACATAGCTCGTTTATGTATATGTTGTTTGTTTTTCGTAACGAAGTCTACTTGCCATTGTAAATCGCTCATTTTTTTTTTACTTTCATGTTATTTTTTTCTGCCCGTTTCGGGCTTATTCACAGTAAATCTACAATGAGCGGCTCACATTAAGCATTTAAAGATTGCTTTACATGCTAGGAACCCCCCTAGAGTGATTACAAAAATGTGTTAAATAGCCCTGAAAGTTTTTTGACAGAGGGTAAATGCCCCTCAATGCGGGTCCTTGAGTGGTCGTACCTGTTAGGGTTCCAACGATGGGTTGAATAGAAACCGACGTGAAAACAACAAATATATTCTATTAAAAATATTTTCTTCAAAATCTTTGGATTCGGCATTAAATTACCCGAAAAGGGTTGATATGCCGTAAAACAAAAACAACCAACCAACTAACAACCATATCCCATACGCCAATTGTCTCCTGTCTAGACCTAACATCAGTCTAAATCTTTGGGTTTTGGAACATTTGTTCGGGATGGTAACATATTTGTTGCTTAAGTGCAATGGAATTCCTATAATATTTTTTTGTAGTGGGATTTCATTTTTTTTCTGTGTCTTGGATAATCTTACATATGTCGTTTCCAGTAAAAAATGCAGGGTGTTTGCTTCTGACCCCCTCTTCAATGAAGGGCTTCTGATGTGTTTGAGAAGGGGGTTGGGGAGGCATAGTTGAGGAAGGAGGTAACGTATCAGTTTTCATCAGAGAGGGTGGAGACGTACTCTGAAGAGTATTCTTAAGGGTCGCGAAGCAAGATTGTTTAAGGAAAGGGTTTTCAACTTTATCGCTTTACTTATTTTTAGGGTGTGGGAAGGGGAACAGTGTTTAGAGGAAAGTGACTGGGGAAGAGTCGATGTCGAATTAAGGATGATCAACATATATCCCCGTATTGCTAGTGGAAGAAGTCAATGGCAAAAACATCTACACTTAACTTGGAAGTAGGGTGCAGTTGCGGGTAAAGTACAGTTTTTTTTTCTTTTAGTTTGTGCTCATCGTCGAGTTTCTATTTTTAGTTCCACTAACTATTTATATTTTTGTTCCTCCCGGGTGCTACTTAATTTAATTTCTATTTTTTTTTCTGAAGGCATTTTAGCGCACACTTTAAGGGTAGATGCTTCTTCACTGCTTACTACTTCCCATTATTTTTTAGGGGGTCTCACAAGTAGTGTTTATGAATGTTCGAACTCCCCAGGAGTCACAGTGTTTTTTTAGTGAGGGGTTTTTTAGGGTCCCTTCGCTTTTGGGATTGGTTAGCCAACTTATAAGGTCACATGTTCCAGGACACGATACTTGGGGTTTTGTTCAATGTGATTTCTTTCGGGATACGTCATGTAAAATAACGCACCCCCTACAAATCCAACAGACTAGACATATTTCGCGACAATATTGAAGGCTTTTTTCCTTCTCCAGCTTCAACTTAATATGGAATTTCGTTGAATCATGCTTTGCTTAGTGAAATTTCAAAACTCCAAACGTTAAGGTAATTGTTGAATTCAATAGCCGTAAGTTGAACATATATTTAAAAGAAGCTCGGGTACTACACGCGTAACTTCAAAAACAGATTCCATCGTCTTCTGCGTCCCATATATTCCATACGTAAACCAAAATCATTGGTTATTATTTCTTTCTTGAGAGACCTTTGCTCTGTTATTCGCTTTTAAAAAGAACATCGCAAGTATCGAAGCCTCGACATTTCTTAATCAGCTTTCGTGTCAATGTTGTTGTTGGTACTGGTTTCTTTTTTTATTGTTTTCAGTTTTTCTGTCGATGATAAAGAAAAACATCGTTCATTTTGAGAAATCTTGCAGTTTAGGCAATTTAATAATAATTTCAGTTTCAGAAAGAAATTTAGTGCATTCACGAGCTTCTTGTAGAACTTCCGCTACAGTTATTTTGGGGGATGATACTTTAACCCATTCCGACTATTTATTTATGTTATTTGTTACTGTTGTTCTTCCTTCGAAAGGTGGACGGCAGGCGGTCGCCATAGACAAAGTCCAAAAATTCTGCCACATCAAAACAAAATTTCGGAGAAAATTTAACAATATAAGCAATAACATGTTTAACAATCAATAACACATTTCACAATGAAGTAAAAAAAAAAAATTGGATCGGTATAACAACGAGCAACGGCGAGGAAAGAAGCAGTTACTCACTACATGATTCTTGCATCGTCTTTTTTAGATCTTGGAGGAACTCATTTTTCGCTGTAGGAACGCCCGACTAGTTCTTGAGCACTTTCAGTAAAGCTCGTCACCATTATTAATTACTTTTTAGCTTTATTAAACCCTATATATCTGAAGAAGAAGAAACACAACAACAAATATATTATTATTATTATTATTATTATTATTATTAATATTATTATTTTTATTATTAATAATAATAATAATAATAATAATAATAATAATACCACCTGAGCCGATTTCATTTGTTAATGTAATTAAAACGCATCTCACGATCTTATAATATTTTTTCTTTAGATATAATACATGCTTATAAGTTAATTTTTTCTGTCTAACTCATGAATTTGGACGGAATTTCGAACAGATCCCATTATTTACTTCATAGGTGAAGCATGCCTTCGATTTTTCAGTCATACCTGTATTCTAAGTCAGTCACTACTGCATTTTCGATCACCTGAACATAGAATTTGACTTTTAACATTAAGACGAATATCAGATTATTTTTTTAGCATACCGTAGATACTGTGCGACACATTATGTTGGAAACGAAATATATCATGATTGAAAGGTATGGAAATTTCTTTCAATCATTTCCTTGTTCTTTCTTTTTATTGACTTGTGTCCACTGTATTTTCCACACAAAACTACATGGCCATTTCCTCAAACACAACTCTTTTTACATACACGCACACACAGACATATAAACACGCAGGTACACAAATGCATATATATGTATGTGTGTATGTGTGTGTGCGTGTAAGTTGGTCTTAATTATAAAGCGACGTTGTTACTTAATTTCATACAGATATATTGTAAAGTGTATATAATTTATATCACAAGCATCATATCTGCAATAGTGTTAATATTGCCAAAACATTGATCAGTAGTAAACATTACAAAATTCGGTCTTGATCTATTATCGATTAAATAGTGTATTTATTTATTTTTTTAAAATTAATTTCAGTTTATTTCTTCGCATTGGATGCGTAATTATTCAGCTATTATCTTGAAAATCATCATTGCGTTAGGAGATTAAAAACGGTGAGTATATTTTCAGATCTTATAACACAAGAAAAATATTTAAGTGGACTGACATGGCAGATAACAGAGGAATGCAGACTTAATTATAATTATGTGAACTTTGGTGAGAGATATTTAAAAAAAATACGTTTACTTTTTTGCACATGCAAGCGTATGTTTGCAGGTGCGTAATTAAGGACATAGGTAAAATTATATTAAACATCAATAGACGCACCTGTCGAGTTTATTCTGATTGGTGAGTAGAAAAAATCTGCATAAAAGTTCTGAAATTGCGTTTAAATGTTGTGCTGTTTGATTGCTTTCTAAGAAAGACTTATTAGATTCAAGTTTTTTTTGTGTTTTAATCTTGTCTGCAAATGAGCTTATAGTAGTTATTTTTTATTACTTATCTGAAAACGATTGTAAGTTTATTTTAAATGACTGCACTAACTATTGCCGCGCTGCGTTCTGTTCGGATTTTAATAGTGTAGTGAGTGTAGTGAGCTGACGAAATCAAACCAAAAAAATGTATATTTTACACTTAATTATATCCAATTCTATTGTTGAAATGATGTATTATCCTTATGTTCTTGGATATTGACATTTAAATATTAGACAAAGGTATGGATTTTCCTGCTGTATTTAACAATTAAATAGTGATTTAACAATTTGAGATTATATCAGAAAAAATCATAAATACAAGTTTAAAATAGAAATACAGAGTTGTAAGTCAGAGTCAGTGATTAATATATCATAAACTAATTAAAATAATGTTAATGCTAAAACTAATTCTAAAATGATTTATTGGTAAACAGAAAAATAATAAATCAACAGTTTTTAATTATATATTTGGAGAATAAGGATTATTTGAATGGAATGTCAAATATTTTATAAATATTTTTAAGAAAAGAAAGAATGAATAGTATCAGTATATCTTACAAATTTATAATTTTTATAGGCTATCGAAATATATCCATATAGATATGTATATATATATATGTTTATATATATATATGTATATGTGTGTATATGTGTGTGTTTACATATGAGAATCAGATGAGATACATATTTAACGAGATATAAAATTTTAAAAAAATATGCAGGATTTTAATTGGATGAAACAAGAATATATCTACACATTGGACAATATTTGATTGCATTAAATAAAATAATTACTGACAATTTAAGTGTTGAATGAGTCAGGATCATACATTTCATACAGAGAATATAAATTTAGAGAGAAGCAGAGAGAATAGGTAAAAATAGATAATATATCCTAAAAATTGTCTAACTAGTATAAAATAGATAAATTATGAAAAAAAACGATATATATATATATATAAGTAAGTAAAATCAAATAAACGTCAATACTCATGCATTTAAAGTTTTAGAATTAATAAGTAGAAAGTAACCATGACACAATATGTGTTCTGTAACCGGGGAATTATTGACTAGCTACAGTTCTCGTAAGCTACAAAAGGAATTATATCTGATAAATTACCATAATGTAGATTTCTGATAAAAGATTAGCAAAGTGGGGATGTTGTAGCTTTTTGAGAATGTTAGAGGGGATTTGGTTTGGTTTGACTAAATTTATGTATATATTATCTATGTTTTCATGAAGATTCTTTTTTATTTTTATTATTTATCGATCTCACAATCACGAAAACCTTGGAGAACATCACTGAGAAATACGAATACGGAGTGTGAGGGTAGATTCAAGCTACTCAATACAAGATATTAAAGTTGTAGTAAACTTTTTTTTATCACTGCTGACAAAATGTTTTATGTGAACAGAGATACCAATCTTTATTCAAACCCACGTCGAGCATTTGTATGTGTGGTATAAGTAAGGTGAGAATAAGTCAATTAATGTAGGTAGCTATAAGGGAGTTATCGCCATATTTATTATTTGTATTAGCATTAAGATTAAGATTATGATTGTTTGTGTACTTAGGTGTGTTGTAAATTGGTTTGGAAGAGAACATAATATAATTAACATTAACGAAAGTAGAATGTTTTCTCTATGTTGGTAATATTATTTGAGATATATATCAAAAGTATTTTGCTATGTGTTTTAAGGGAGGTAGTGTTTGATCAACACTGCTGAGGAATCATAATTTAATGTACTTTTTGTTTTTAAATCCACGACACAGTGTTTCATGGTGTACAACTAATGATTCCTTTAAGAACATATGTACTAGTTTTTCACGTAAGTATAACAGGTTACCGATACAGGAAATTAAATGATTTACCGACAAAATAATTGTCCGAAAGAAAGAATTGATTTTAAATAGTTTAAAAGGTGTCAAAGAAACTTCCAAAACTAAATTAATTCCATTAGTATATTGAATATGGGTGATTTTAAAATAAGCTTATTACGATAATGCATAGTGTATTGTTAGATAGCTAATGGGTGTAATTGAACAATATTGGAAGCACGCTCGTACATAGTGGATGATTAGAATTTATCATCAGAGGTAACGGGTCAAGGTTTTACTAATTTTGCATATAAACCATTGGTTTATAGCATATAGCGTTGTTTATTCTGTTCTAAAATCTTGAGCAGGTTCTTATATACGCTGTTTGATATGTTCAATTATATAAATATTTTTTGTACTACATGAGATATTTATTTGATTAGAATTTAATGTGGAGCAATATGTGTGTTTTACAATGAATTTCCAATTAGAACATATTGTGGGTACATTTTTCTTGACGATATTAATCCATGGAATTTTAAAAGCATGTAAATGAAATACATCATTTTAAATCCGCTTATTTGTTTTATGTTAAGAAAATATGAAAATAAATATGTAACTATATTATTGCATGTGAATATTGTCATATCTTTTTCTAACTATATAAATGCGTCATGACATCATATGCACCTCATTGATTGATATAAGCAGTTGCAACTTTAATATAAATAATCCTATTATGATGGTATTTATATTTACTCAATATTATTTACTATGATATATAATGATAGATATTGCTTTTGTTCTGTAAAAATGATTAAATCAGCCAAACAGAGTATTTTGAAAGTCAATAGTTTGCCCATACGCATTTATTTTGACCATCAAAATTAGTATACATTGTAAAACTAATGTGAAACCTGATATGAACACATTTAGGAAAAAAGTCAGTTTATTAAAAAAACATAACGAACATTTTACTTTTAAAATAAATGTATATACACAAAATAAATATATTGCGCAAAGAGTATTTTCATGTCATCAATATTGGTCAGCGCATGGTCCACATTTGATGTTAAACTTGCACAGATGATGCTAGGTTGTTTACAGAAAATGTAACTAACTCACAGCCGTCACACTCGCTGTCGAATTAATTTTATTAAAATAAATATCTCTCTTAAGGATGCCCCGAAGTTAATCAATGGGATTCAAGTTACAGCTATTTGAGGCCAGTCCATAAGAGAAGCTTTGACAAATCAATTTTCTTTCAACCAGGATTTAGTAAGCATTGATGCATGACGTACTGCATTACATTGCATGAAATTTGTTAATCAACGCTTGACTGAAAAAAAAAGCCATTCCGAAAAATATTGCACTAGAAAATTAGAGTAAAATTTGAAATTCATTTTAAGGTCATGTTTCAGTTTAAATGGATCCACAAACCCGTTACTAATAATCGCATCCCATTATTTCATTGGCATCTTGTTGGCGTTTTAATAATTGGTTTTAGTCATGCTACTTGCAACCCCGTTTTTAACACCCTCCATCGGCTACCCTTTATTTTACTGTAAAATCAGTTTTAATGTATTTTCACACACACGATCCTCTTTTCTTTATATAGTTTAGTTAAAAATGGTTTATATTTGATCTTTTACATCGGCAAGTCTTCTAAATGCTTAACACAGTCTTCTAAATGCTTAAATATTTTTTGACACCACAGATGCTTTACCGGACCAAAATATGAACGTACTTAACGCAGTTCGGTTCTTTCAGATATGTGATAGTTCGCATTTTGTTAAATTCCTGAATTCAGCCTTACACTTTCTTCTTGCTTGAATTCCAATCTGGCATATTTTCCTGACTATTCGATGATCCTTTTTTTAATCTTTAGAAATGTAAATTGAATGCTTTTTTTTTTGCTAATTTTTGTTTGCTATATAGTTCTGTTTCATAAATTGTCAGTTAATTTTGAGAGCTTTAGTTCTTAATGCTAGTTGTTGTGAATAATCTTTTGACTGCTAATTGCTATAATTACTAAGAAACTACTAAAAATCAATCTGGAATTAAAAATCAGGATTTAATTTTTTTATGATTGATCAATAGAATAAAAAAAAACAAGGCCCCTTATTTGACAAAGAAAGCTGATATGACTTGAATAAGCGAGTGTTGTATCAATATACAAATACGAACTACCATATTGGAGGCTACAGATGTATACATAGTCGCCGTTTGCTTTTTACTCAGAGTTTCACGTAGTCTTTAAATAATGTATTTTTTAAAGCTTGTATTAATACTACGGTGTATGTGAAAATCTAACATTAAACAAAAATGATGTAAGTTTGGGCAAAACTGAATAAGTCAGGCAATGATTATGTATTACAATGCAGCATATAATTACATGGGATAAATAAAATTCTCACATCACAACGTGATTTTCGTGTATTGCACAATGAAAATATTATATGTGGCATTAAGGAAATACAAGTCAACGAGCATACACGAATATGCATATTTATTTGCGTGATACGATCTGAAATACCTAGACGGATCAAATTCTAAAAGAACATAATAAAGCTTAATATTCACTTTCTAAAATTGTCATATCAAAATTTTAATATGTAAACGACAACGCAAAATTAAATCAGATGAACTCATGTTTTATTTTTTTTATTACCGTTTTATTTGTTTGGTTACATATGCTTCGGATGTTTGGCCGTGTTTCCGATCTAACAGAATCGTAAGACCTTACAGAAATGGTTGGTTAGTATTAGGAAGACTTATTTTTAGGAAGAATACGGGGGAGGAGGGAACTTGGGGAAAGGAGATAATAGAGGGGGAAGGCGGGCAATGACAATATTTCAGTTTTAAAGTTTAAAGTATATTAGGTTGTATTGTGTGTGTGGGGAGTAGCAGATTCAGGTAGGCCACATCTATAGAATTTAACAAAAATTATTTTACTATATCACTTTTGCGGATAAACTCTAGACACCAAGACGCAATATCTATGCATATATATATATATATATATATATATATATATATATATATATATAAATTGTAATTCAATGAATTTTTAAAAAAATCTCATTGAAATGAAATGAAGTGGTTGAGTTTCATATCAAAGAATTTTTATTATTCTAAGCAAGACAAAGAATGCTTTAGAAAATTAATCTCCTAAACCTATAGGGTTTCGATGTCTACCATCTCATCAGAGGAGAGAAAATATTAGCAAATAGTTATAAAAGTATGCCCCCTATTTGCTAAAGTCAGTGAGACATGGAAAGTCAAAGTGGAAATAATGCATTTATCAGAAGTCCTGTATCAGGAGGATTTGTAGAAAAAGGATATGAATATTTTGTAGATCCAGCTTGCTTGGTAAAATCCATGTTATACGTTCTATACATCCGTTTGGTAAGGCTAACGATTCCAATAATATAATTCCCAGTGAACACCAGTTTAGAACTAACCAGAACCCATGCTATGAATCCCCAGGCCCCATCTTTGCCCATCCCCCCAATATAGGACTCAATAGAAATGGGACAGATGAACAAATAAATAGTAATATTACAAGGAAAACATTCACGTATATAGGTGCATCATCAAGCTTAATAAAAATAAGAATCTCAAATCACCTACATTCAGAAATGAAAGATCTCAAAACAATGATAATAATAGTACATCCTTAACTAAATTAATCAACAGCATAGCGGACAAGAAAAGTCCATATTCAATTAAATGGAGATACTGAATAAATCTAGATCATATATCCCAGGGGATAAGTTTTGCAATCTTTGTATATCCGAGGCAGTTAACATCATAGCCTTCAACAAACCCATAATAAATACCAAGAATGAGCTAGTGTCCAGATGTAAACAAAAGAAAAAATTTAAATACATCCATCTTAAAAAAAAATAACATACACTCTCTGTATAAATGATAAATAGGTAAAAACAAAGGACTAAATACACATCAGCATTGACTAAAATCAAAACAATTACTTTGCTAATATAATGATGTTCATTTTCTAAAGATTGGTTCTTAATCACCTCATTTAACACATGAAATAACTTCCTCTTTTTGTATATATGCACATGTTAAGTAGAGCCTTACTAAAAGCACATTAACATACTGCACTTTAAATCTCCTACACGTAATTTGCACTCTAAGATCTAATTATTATAGTATTTCCAAAAACATGTTGCTTCCCAATTAAAGAATTTAAAATTTTGACCCCATCTACTAACCAGAAAAGGAGTAAAAATTCCCCATGTCAAGGTAATCTCCAGACCCGTACGTATAAACAAGAAAGAACTATACTCATTGCTGCGTCATCTCTGTTGGTACTAGGGTAATTAAATTGTATAACTATAGTTACGCAACCCCACTCTATTCATCTTATTAATGTTAAATTAGCAGTGTAGGGGTTAAAAATTATCTATGATAAACTTAGGTAAGTTACCTACACTAATTATTGTTATAATTAATAGTGTTAAATAATGGTATACATTCTTTATATCTAAATATATTTTTTGTATATATGAGGGTATATATATCTGGGTATATATGGAACACGTGTTATATGTGGGTATATATGGGCTTAGATGTAAATATATATAGAATAAATGAGCGTATGTGTGTATAAACTGTATGGTTGCGTGTATGTAAAAATATATATTGTATGCGTGCATGCATGTGTACGTGTGTATGTATATATATATGTGTGTGTGTATGTGTGTGTATATGTGTATGTGTTCATGTGTTAATAGGTAACTTTGTGTATATTTGAATGCAGTTGTAGAAAATTTCGCCAGTTAAATTTTATTAAATAGCATAATGTTATGGATATTACTGATTTCAAACGTTTTTCAGTAAGGTATTATCATTACTTTATTACCTTTGTTTCAGCTTATTTAACATTGAACCATTACCGTAAGGATCATAAAACAAAGATAAAGCGTTCCATCAATAATCTTAGGATTGGTTTCATAATTAGCTAATAAACATTAGTATATGCTAAAACTTATGTCAATCCTCCTTTCTAAGGGAAATATAGATACGTATAAAATTAATAATAATTAGCACCTCATGGGCAGTATATATAGCTTGAGTTGACGGAACAAATACGATTTAAACTGGCAATGAGATTTGACATGAAACTAGGAAAAATCTGGAAAAAACGAATTATTCCATTTACGTATTTGGCCCATCCTTTTATTTTATTTTTATCTTTATTTTTGTTTCTGTTCTTATCTCTACTTGTTCCTCCTCTTCCCTTTCCCGAACTAAGTATCTATATCTAGTACACAACCTGACCTCAATTAAGCGACCGGTCAAACTTTATGATTCTTTGAATTCTATTTGAAGAGATATCTATTTATATATATGTATGTATGTGTGTGTATAGATATATGTGTATATATTTGGGGAAGTCCTTGATTTCGTACGTAAGGCTCGGGCTGGTAGTGCCCCAGGAGTTAATGGAATTTCGGATAAATTATATAAAAATTGTCCTCGTGTCCTCAGAAAGTTGACTGGCCTCCCTCAGAGGACTTGGAAGCAGGGTACTGTGCCACAAGACTGGTGCCTTGCTAATGGTATTTGGATACCAAAGGAGATGAATTCAAAAGGTATTCCGAATTTCCGTCCTATATCACTTTTAAATATTGAAGGAAAAATATTTTTCGGTGTTATTGCTCAACGAATGACATCCTTTATAATGAGTAATAAATATATAAATACATCAGTACAAAAGGCTGGGGTGCCCGGGTTTCCCGGTTGTCTGGAGCATGCGGAAATGATTTGGGGATCAATTATGTCGGCCAAAAAGACACAGTCAGACCTTCATGTAATTTGGCTTGATCTAGCCAACGCATATGGGTCGGTTCCCCACGAATTAATTGATATGGCATTAAACTATTTCCACTTTCCGGAAAAGATTAGGGACATTATAATGAAATATTTTCGTTTGGCTTTCATGAGTTTTACAATGAAAAAATACACTACAAGATGGCAGTCACTTGAAATCGGCATTATGATGGGGTGCGTCATCTCCCCACTATTGTTTGTGTTAGCAATGGAACTTATATTAAGAAGTGCCGCTAACACTACAATGGGGGTTACGACTAATAAACAAATAATTCTTCCTCCGTCAAGAGCATTCATGGACGATATTACCATCATTGTCCCTTCCAAAACAGCTGCTAAGTGTTTGCTTGACCGGTATTTTGATCTTCTTACAACGGTGAAAATGAGGATTAAACCAAAGAAAAGTCGAAGTTTGTCAATCATTAAAGGTTCTGTAAGGCAAATTCACTTTAATGTCGGGGAGGATATTGTGCCGACAGTAAAAGAAATTCCTGTGAAGAGTCTAGGACGCCTTTACGAAATTCCACTAACAGACAGACATCGGGGTATGGAATTGCAAAACATGGCCCTGAAGGGACTTGAGGCAATAAATAAAACTTTTTTGCCGGGAAAGATGAAAGCTTGGTGCTATCAATATGGATTAGAACCCCGTCTTTCGTGGCCCATGCAAATTTATGAAATAGCACTATCTCGTATTGAACGGATAGAACAACACGCAAATAAATATCTACGTAAATGGCTTGGAGTCCCCCCCTGTTTTTCTAAAATAGGGTTATACACGAATTCTGGCAGCCTGCAACTTCCTTTGTCCTCATTAGTAGAAGAATTCAAAGTTGGAAAGGTGCGTCTTCAAATGATGATGAATGACTCAAATGATGAATTTGTCCGGGAAGCACATCCAGCTGTAAAAGCTGGCACCAAGTGGTCAGTTACAAAAACAATTGAAGAAGCAGAATCCAGTCTTCGAACTAAGGAAATAATGGGTCTTGTTCAGGTTGACAGGGCTGGTTTAGGATCCACAAAGTATGAGCCATTTTCCAAAATGGGCATTAAAGATAAGAGAAAAATGGTGACCGAGGAAATAAAAATGTTTGAGGAGGAAAAAAGAAAAGCTACTGCTGTTACTCAAGCCAAGCAATGTGCGTGGACAACATGGAGTGATATTGAGCCAGTTAAATTATCATGGGCCACCTTAATCGAAATGGAACCACTGGCGATATCATACCTTTTGAGGTCTACATATGACCTACTGCCATGCGCATCGAATCTCAAACAATGGGGATATATAGATTCTGATCTATGCACTATATGTCAAAAAGAGCGCTGTACCTTGCGTCACGTCTTGTTTACATGGCGACACAACCAGGTTCTAGAAGTGCTGGTTGAGATAATATCATCCCAGTGTATATTAGCTAACAAACAGCCTGTAACAACTAGTGAACCCAGGGTTCAATTTTGCCAGGAAGGCAAATGTCCATCAAAGAGGAAAAATAAATTGAATCCCAATATGAAGTTATTGAATGGGGCAAAGGATTGGAAAGTTTCAGCAGATCTGAAGACATCTTTGAAATTTCCAGTGCACATCATCCAAACAGAAAAGCGGCCTGATATTTTGCTCTGGTCTGACTCTAAAAAGAGTATATTTTTAATCGAACTAACTGTCCCTTGGGAAGAAAATTTCTCAGAGGCTCATGAACGGAAGAAAGATCGGTACGAATGCGTGCGTGCCGAGTGTATAGAAAAGGGATGGATGTGCAATGTGATGCCTATCGAGGTTGGATGTCGAGGATTTTTAGGACACTCCACCATTTCGCTTCTTTCGAAAATAGGCGCCACTGGAAGGGATTTTAAAAAACAAAAATGTCGCCTGCAAACAATTGTTAGACAGGCGTCATGCTGGATCTGGCGCAATTCGAAGATATTTGCAAAGAGAGCATAATATTGTCCACTTCTTCCGTTCTCGGGCTGCTCTGGAAAAAAAAGAGAGGGAGGAAAGAAAAAGAAGGAAAGGGGGAAAGGAAGGAAAAAAGGGAAATTAAAGAAAAAAATAAATAAATAAAATTTAAATTAAAATTAAAAAGTTAAAAATAAAAATGAAAAAGTTAAAAACAGCGTTTTTCCTCTGCTTGAATATGCCAGGTAATTTTTTTTTTATATCCTATTTATTGCTTTGCCCAGCAGTAATAGCTGCTGGTAGCGCCAGGGGTGTCAGTCCCGCTTTAGCCACCGAAACTGTGTCATCACCTCTGGTTAGCGGGTGATGAGGGCAAAGTAAAATCACATGTGGTCACATGTTGTATGTAGAATATATATATATATATATATATATATGTTTATGCATATATGTGTATATGCATATATATATATATGGCTGTGTATGTGTATGTGTGTATGTATATGTATGTATATGGGGATGAATATGCACATATGTTTCACCCCACTCACTACCACTTACCACTACCTAGTCTCCCTAACACTTCGCCCCACTAAAAATAATATAGACTTCTAATGTAAAGGTGTCCACCAGACGTTGAATTATTATCGCTGGACCCAAAAACAAATTTATACAAAAACTTGCCCGATTCAGATATCTACACAGCTATGCGGATTAACCAATATATAGCTTGGACATTATTACCAAACGGATGTATAGAACGTATAACATAGATTTTACCAAGCAAGTTGGATCAACAAAAACATTCATATCCTTTTTCTACAAATCCTCCTGATACAGGACTTCTGATAAATGCATTATTTCCACTTTCCATGTCTCACTGACTTTAGCAAATAGGGTGTATACCTTTATAACTATTTGCTAATATTTTCTCTCCTCTGATGAGATGGTAGACATCGAAGCCCTATAGGTTAAGGAGATTAATTTTCTAAAGCATTCTTTGTCTTGCTTAGAATAATAAAAATTCTTTGATATGAAACTCAACTACTTCATTTCATTTCAATGAGACTTTTTTTTTAAATTCATTCAATTACAATTTAATTTATTTGCTCTATCTTGCATATCGAGCAATTCCCGTTTAGATGGGATAACTTATAGAATATTACTGCCAGTAATATTTTTGTAAACCTACAATCTCACGTTTCCACAACACCTGATTGTTAAATAAAAACTATTCTTATATATATATATATATATATATATATATATATATATATATACACACACACATATATATATATAACCTCTAACATTTAATTGAAAAATGCTGTCTTATCAAAATAAAATACGAAAAATACTAAACAATTCGAATATATCTTATTGATATTTTAACCATAAACGATCAAGATCATATTTTGTGCATCATAAATCCACAGACACTTTTAAGATGACGACCATCAAGCCATAATCATACGTATTCACGTTGAATTACCCTCTATCCTATATTGTTTACCGCACACGCCGATACTTCTGCATTTTAAGTAATTTTACTCTATGCTTCAACTTTATTTTTGGATTTGATACTTAAACTTTTCCAACAGCTGAGAATTGTTTTCGCAGTAAATTTGCTTTCATATTCCTCGGATGGTCTACAATCTATTGGAAGAGATAAATTTATTTGACGGTTATTTCTTAGAGAGGATACATTGCGTCAATTATTTCGAACACATATGAAATATGCATGAATTTCGCTATTTTAAAATAGAAACATATACATCTGTTTGTTTTAATTAACAAAATTAACAAATACAAAGCATTGATTTTACTCATTATCAAACGCCTCGTTTCATTGTATTATCTCATAGCATGATTTGATGCATTTAAACATACTTCTTACAAAAGTTTATTTCAGTTTCATTATGTATCTATACGAAAACAAACAAACAAGATTTGTAAATAATTACGCAAAAACACAGTCTATATTAATTATTGTTTTAAAGGCTTGTAAAAATATTAATGGATTGTTTTGTTGTGGAGACGCCTACTAATTAACGGCGGGTGAGTGAGATATATAAAGGTAGCAATCACAAATACCAGGGGAGTCCGGCAACGACCGCCAAACAGGCAAGGCGCCTATGCTGCCTCCAGTAAGACATGCAACATGCCACCTGCCGAAATATCTCCGACTGAATATATCTGAAGACCTGTAAATATGTATATCACATTTCATCCTAATATATTATTGTATACCTTTACTTTCGTGTTCTTGTTAATTATTTGTGCAGACACAACAGTTTTATTGCCGAAAATAATTTTAAAAAGCACTTTGTACAGTATTTATTTATGTAGTAATCTATAATCCCTGCTCTTTTTAATCAGATTTTTTTTCTGATTTATTATCTTTTTCCTGCTCTTTTAAACAATATAAATCGTATTCTGCTTAGTATCAGTCGCACCAATTTTTCCCTCTATTTACCAGGTCACTCCTTTCTGAGGTGTATCTATATATATCTTACATGAGTAGATTTCTCTCGCAATTTTATTTGGGTTGCGTTATGATACTAGTTGGCACGACGTTTTTTTGTATACTCATCCTGGTTAAGAATAACTAACCATTAAGCAAACGAAACAAGAACGTTGCAAAACGTCTTATAGCTTTATAGATGAGAAGTGTGTATTATTATTAACTAGCGGGACCTGTGGAAATTCCACAGCAGCATTTTCCATATGTAATATATTGTTGCTGGGCATGCTGTGAGCGTTCTGTTCAGCATGAATGAAGGCACAGTCATATTATTCTACTTTTTTATTAAAACTGTATCGCCCCCTTACTAAAATAATAACTTTGATATATTTCCTGGGCTAATTATGTCATTACAAACACACACATCAACCAACTCACATTTCATCATTTTTCGTAATTCTTGGATATATTACTAATTTCGACAACATTTTTTTATAATTTAAACCAACGTTGTCGCCCAACCTTACTAAAATAATAACTGTTATACATTTGCTGGGCTGATGATTTCATTACAAACACACTAATCAATTAACCTCCATTTCATCATTTTTCATAATTCTTGGGTATGGTACTAATTTTGACAATCATTTTTCATAATTTATACCCAAATTTTCGCCCTTCCCTCTTTACTAAATAATATTTTGATATATTGTCTAGGCTGATTATTTTTTCCTTACAAACACACCAATCAACTAATATTTCATCATTTTTCGTCATTCTTGGATATGTTACGAATTTCGACAATAATTTTTTATGATTTGAGCCCTTCCTTATCTCCTTCCCATTTACTAATATAATGACTTTGATACACTCTCTAGGCTGATTATTATATTATAAACCCACCAATCAATTAAATCACATTTCGTAATTTTTCGTAATTCCTGGCGATGTTACTAATTTCGGCAATAATATTTTAAAGTTTAAACCATCCTCGTCGCCCTCTCTTACTAAAAAATATCTTTGATATATTGTCTGGGCTGATTATTTCATAAGAAACAAACTATCAATTAACTCTCACTTCATCATTTTTCTTAATTTTTGGATGTTACTCATTTCAACAATTCTTTTAAATATTTTTAACCCACATTATACCCCCCACTACTAAAAGAATAACTTTAATATATTATCTGGGATGATTATTACATTTCAAACTCACCAATCAATTAACTCACATGTCGTTATTTTTCATAATTCTTGGATGTGTTACTAGTGTCGACCATCATTTTTCATCATTTTAACCCACATTATCGCCCTACTTACTATAATAATAACTTTGATATATTATCTGGGCTGATTGTTTTATCATAAACAGAGAATCGATTAACTCGCATTAAATCTTTGTTCATAATCATGGATCTATTACTAATTTCGACAATAATTTCTATAATTAAAACATCACATTATGCCTCTTCTCCTACTTATATAGTATATTTGATATATTGTATGGGCTTATTATATCATTACAAACACACCAATCAAGTAACTCACATTTCGTCATGTTTCATAATTCTATGATATGCTACTAATTTCGACAATAATTTTCATAACTTTAACCCAGTATGTCGCTCCACCTTCCTTAAATAATCCATTTGATATATTGCCTGGGCTGATTATTTCATTACAAAAAATCAATCAATTCTGGGTATTCTCATAGTATATATGTTTCACCCATCTTATCCAATCCCGGGTGACGCCGCAGATTCTGCTAATATATATCGTTCACCTATCTCATTCGATCTCGAACGATGCTGGGTATTTTGCTACTATATGTTTTCCAGCTATCTCATTCAATACTGGTCGACGCTTTCTGATAGTATATATTTGCACATCTCATTCAATCCCAGGACTGCCTTCATGTCCGCCACCCCACTGTTGAAAATATACATTAAATAAAATAATGTTTTAATCGTAAACTGTATCAGCCATTTCCGGGGCGTATCTTATATCCCCAACCCACTGCTAAAAATATACATGGAATAATGTAATGTCTAAATAGTAAACTGTTTCAGCCATTTCCGGGGCCGACTTTATATCCTAAACCCACTGCTAAAATATGCATGAAATAATGTAATGTCTAAATAGTAAACTGTTTCAGCCATTTCTGGAACTGACTTATAATCCCCAACCCACTGTTGAGGATATACATTAAATAAAGTAATGTATGAATCGTAAACTTTTTTCAGCCATTTCCGGGATCGACTTCTTATCTCCCATCCTACTATTAAAAATATGCATTAAATAAAGTAATGTCCAAAACGTAAATGGTTGCAGCCATTTCCGGAACTGAATTCATATTTCCCACCCCAGTGTTAAAAATATACATTAAATAAAGTAATGTGTAATGTGTAACCGGTTACACCCATTTTCGGGACTGATTTAATATCCCCACCCCACTGTTAAAAATATACATGAAATAAAGTAATGTTTAAATCGTAAAAGGTTTGAGAAATTTCCGGGACGGACTTCGTATCCACGTAACCCACTGCTTAAAATATACTTGAAATAAAGTAATGTTTGAATTATAAACTGTTTCGGCACCTTTTCGAAAGTAATACAAAAAAACATTAACACGGTTAGAGATTAGGCAACCGTTGCTTCAACATGAATTTCTGAGTGTAGTATCAGTTTCAGCATTTAACCCCCCCCCCTTTTTGTCTTGGTTAATGGAGAAGAAATCCCTCATTACTGATACAATTATTATTTTTGTTATTGATCAGAGTGCCCATTTTAGGGAGCTGGGTTCCCGCTAAATTTTTAACCGACCTCATGTCATATTCCGCCCTTGTTGGGAGGCAAGTAAACAAAAAAACATTCAGAACGGACATTTTCCAGGGCATTTTATAATTAATCAGAAGTGACATTTCCAGGGCATTTTGCAATTAAATCAGAAATAACTTTTTCTAGATACTTTTTTTAATGTAAAAACTTTGTTACATTAAACATAGTACCTATTCACAATGTTTTCCCACGGGACAGATTTAGACACGAGGTTCGTTTTTTAACGTGGAGAAAAAATTGTCTTAGTCTTAAAGGATTTCTCATCCACTGAGAGAGAAGAAATTAAAATTTAGCACTTGAACAACAGATACTACACTTTTATTTTAGCCAAAAGGCAAAGAGAGACAAATCATTTTTATTAGCTTTGCCTCAACAGCGACACCAATTTTTTTTTCAAGGGTGACAAGGTTCATTTAGAATATTCCACTTTCCTTTTTTAGCGGGTGCACAGCATGATAACGGACGGAGTGATAAGCCTAATAATATAATGATGAATTTTAATAAAATTTTCGGCGACAAATAAGTTACCATCCGCTTTTTAGTTTATTTGTGATTGCGCGAAAGAAGAATACATTAATTGTGTTTGTCTATTATCTCATATAAGATATTAATTGAAGTACAGCGCTATGTGATAGATTAGCAGGCTGACAGTCATACCCCGTCGTAAAATACGCTTAACTATTACATTGCGAATAGTGCAACTTTCGTATTCATTAGTATGTTATATTGGATGCAATAAATATTAATGATTTGAAAAGTTTAAAAAATGACTCGTGAACCACGACCGAGAATCGAAGACAAAACATTTAGCTTACGATATTTCCTTTGGCATTAATGCCTGAGCATGTGAAAACATTCTTGCTGCATGACGAGAAATAAAGCATGAACCAATAGCTATTACATCACGCATGCATATTTGTAATGCCGTCGTTCAACCCTCACCTAGTATAATAATTTTTATTTAATTTTCAAATTTTGCACCGATTTTCCCCTGGCTAAAACATAAAATAAAATTTCATATGGGTTCTTATACCCTATATATTAAGTTTCATGTATGTAGAGCAAAAAACTGACAAAGTAGTTTGTTAGGCCAAATGTTTAAAATGAATATATACACGCATACAAATATATATATAAATATGTATGTGTATACTATAACATTTTATGCAAATATTTTGCAAGTACAAACCATGTAGAATATCTGCATGAATACAATTACACATAATAGTCAAGTGAACATAATCGTTTCAGTAGAACAGCGAAAAAGCTAATATAGAATTTATTAAAATAAATGTTTAAAAAATATGCACATTACTAGATCTTTTGTAAATGAAAGTAATTCTATAATCCATATATATAACAGAGTCGTATTTTACTTTTAAATAAATAGAAAAAAGGTTTTTATATGAATATCAATACAGAGAAACTCAAATTTATACGAGTATAGGTATCGATATTTATAATTAAACTAGTTTATTTCCTTGATTATCTCTCTCTCTCTCTCTCTCTATATATATATATATATATATATATATATATATAAAATATATTTTAGTCATCGACATACAGACCTGTTTCGTTGTTTCACAACTCATCAGTGCCGCTAGACTAACACCTATCCCAAGCCGAGGATCGAACCTAGAACCGTTGTGATGACAGTCGGCAGTTCTAATCCCCTGACTACGAAATCGGCGGCCGAAATTAATCTGTCCGAATGTCTATTTAAATAAACATCCGTCCGCCACTCGTAGAGGGCTCAAACGTTTGTTTGTAAACAAACCGCGAGCTTCGCATTTTTCAGCTAAATTAAGTAGCGAGTAAGATAATTTACGATAGTGCTCTACCCAAGAGGGGCGCTTTATAAAATATATTTTAGTCATCGACATACAGACCTGTTTCGTTGTTTCACAACTCATCAGTGCCGCTAGACTAACACCTACCCCAAGCCGAGGATCGAACCTAGAACCGTCGTGATGACAGTCGGCAGTTCTAACCCCCTGACTACGGAATCGGTGGCCGAAATTAATCTGTCCGAATGTCTATTTAAATAAACATCCGTCCGCCACTCGTAGAGGGCTCAAACGTTTGTTTGTAAACAAACCGCGAGCTTCGCATTTTTCAGCTAAATTAAGTAGCGAGTAAGATAATTTACGATAGTGCTCTACCGAAGAGGGGAGCTTTATAAAATATATTTTAGTCATCGACATACAGACATATATATATATATATATATATGTGTATATATATATATATATATATATATATATATATATATATATATATATATATATATCGGAAGTTACTGTCAGGAAAATTTTGCTTGCGTAACTTTCTTTTAAAAAGTCAGGTATATCACGTACCTTTCCCACAATAACTGTCGTGATCATTTCAATGTTTTGGGATTTTCTATCAGTTACGTAAAATCCACATTTAATGAGAAGGATTGTCACATGTAATGACTATCATTTGCATACGTACACTCGCTGAACATGAATATTTTTCTCGCTCACGTATAAAAATGGCTATGATTGATAGCGTTTGCTTATATCGGACTTAACACAGTGACACTTTTCCGATTGTTTCAACGAAGCATGCACTGCTTCAAACATCTGATTTTAACGGATGCATTTTGACAAAACTATACGCATATCAATTAACATACATATGGATGACCATAGACACTCGTCTATTATATTTTAATATTAGGCATTAAACTATAATATTCCGGTTAAAACATAAAGTTCCACTGTAATTCACTCACAAGTACATTTTAAAATGGATATAACATTAAATTAAAATAATTTATTAAAAATGTCATCCCAGAAATAAATGCAGTAACTTACAAAGGTTTTCTTAATTGCATTTTCATTCTTATTTTGCAGTGATTGTAGTTTTCGTGTTGGTTTTGTTTGTAGTACTATAATAACAATCACGAAGTCGCCCGTTAAAAACAGAATAGTAAAGCCTTCCTCCTTTTATCTTTGTAAATTACAAAGAATATATGCATATTTTCATTAGACATCTGCATTTTATTTATTTTTTTTAATGTTTAGTTCATGAATGAATCAAGAGTTCCTTTTGTTCATTTATGCGATATATGATTGCATTATAAGACTCTAGACTTATATTATTCAGTGATACTGCAATTATTTTCAAATAAGTGATACATACTAAACAGAAATGTTCTAAAAAACAGGACTGTTTTTTATATTTATTTTTGAAGTATCAAATGTATGAGAAATGCATAAAATTTATTTGATTTGTTTTATATTTTTATTTTACGTACTACATAGTTTTCTTTATATCAACATAATATCATTATTTTATTATTATTAATGTTATTATTATTAGTAGTAGTAGTATTAGTAGTTGTAGTAGTATGAAGTAAATTCTTATTCTACTGTAAGTTAAGCCATTATACATAAATTCTGTATGCAAATCTTTTCAACTACCAGAAGCAAAACGTTCCACATTAATTCCAAATTTGTATTACTCGAAAATCATCCTCATACACTCTTCCTATACATCAACTACTATGTTACTCTCTGCATACTTTGAAGTGTTAATAGGAGCAAGATAATTTTGCTGCACCTGTACATTACACGATATTGTGATTTATATTCTGTAATATAACAATATTCTACCAACGCGGTTATGATTCCCACACACACAAGTACATTTTCAATCTGGTTCATTTCTATTTCAATTAATAAATATATTCTGAGACTATATTTTCTTAATTACTTTTTAAAATCCAAAAATCAGTGCTTTAAATAAACCACCTGTAATACATGCATCTGCAACAAAATAAAATGAAATCTCTGAAGAGAACGAAAATATATATTTTTCTGCAATAGTCTGTCATGGATCCTACACACTTAAAATCTAGAGAATAATTATTTCATTAAATATAATTTATTGCTTATTACCGTTAGACATACATATGTGTTTGTATTATTTGATATATGGTATTGTTTTTACTTTATTTTGACTATATTACGTTCCGGATATAATAATGCATTTGTTAAAAATATTCTTATGGCGAATAAATACGAGCTATTTTTTTAACTAATCCTTTTTCGATACGAATTATAAACGTGTTTGTAGTCGAGGTAGTTTGTTAAACAGCTTTATCTTCGCATCATTTGGTATTGATTAGTTTTCTTAATGTATCACGTCACTTACCACTATTTTTACCGATATGCATTCAGAATGTAGAAATAAATGGGAATTATGCAGCTTGTGACGCATGTTAGAATGATGAACCTATTATTTCGAAAGAAATAATTCAAAAGGGAATTTGTTAGCAATTTTATACTATCACCTAATAATTTGCTATAAATAGGATACTGTTAAAGTGTTAATTATTGTGCAAACTATTAAGAGGATTAAAATGATATATAAAATAATGAAGTACAGAAAAATAAACAGTATAAAAATAAAACAAATCGTTCACTATACATTGCTTTCTAAAACTATACAAAACAAAGAGTATTAAAACTATTCTAATTTTTAAAAAAGTGTAATTTTTTCGTAGACAATAAAAAGAAAGAACTGCTTTACTCGTAAATATTGCGTATGCAATTTACATCATAAAACAATAATTACGCGAAACAAATTTAAATATTTCATACCACAACATAAATAGTATTTTTTGTTTATTTTTTTTCTTAGCTGTAAAAAATTGCTGAATATCTATCAATATTGCATTTGCCATAAATGGTGTTATATTAACTCTAATACATATAAACTACCTTCGCATTATGCTGTTTTCGAAAGGAATATTAACATTTTTAAATATCTCTATTAGTCAGTTTAAACAGTCATCTTTTTAAATAAAAATACACATAACAATAGCAACTGATTAAAAAAAAACTTCATTAAAACTGTAAGTTTCACATCATTATCACATATTATCTGTTTCAGTTAAGCAAACATATAATTATCCCTAGTACATATTCAAATAATCTCATGAAAAATACGAGAAAAATAAACAACATTATGCAGGACGTTGATTCAAATAATTCTTACACGTTCCAATATAACGTCAAGATAAACCGTTTGTTTTGTTTTTGTTAGGCGAATACCCACTCGGCAACTTAGTATTAAAACTACTTTATTTTCCAAAACCATTTATTGAATAACTTAAATTTCTTATCAGCGATTAAAGATGTCATTGCAACCCCCTCTTTCTGTTTTCCTTTCTCTCCTTCTTCACTACCCCGTCTATATTTTATTAATATGACAACTCCCTGCTTTCCGATTTGTTAAACTGATAAAGAAGACCTTTCTCAAATACATATGGAATATAGCAAGAGAAAGATAGAAAATAGGGAAATTAAATTTGAATAATTCGTGATGACCTTCTAAGAAAAATACAATTTGCCAAATGTCGAGTGAAAGAAATGCAAGATAGAAAAAGAGCATTTGCACGGTACCTTCACTCACTTTCCATAGTTTTTGCACAACCATTTAAATTGTCGCAGACTCTTGAGCATTCTGACAATTTATTTTCTGATTTCAGGTTCAAATGAACAACTACAGCAGGAACCGGAATACATTCTAAAAAGCCTAATTTTCACGGCTGGTGGGTTTCAAAAATGCAATCTGGATGGGACGAGACTCTAGAGAACGATATGCAATAAAATTATGTTTAAACTTGGAAAGATTCCAGAGAAATACATGGAATACTTCCGATTGCTGTTAAATTATCTTGTATGAATCGCTCATCAGTTTTGAGTGGCATAAGAGATTCAAGAAAGGCAAGGAGTCGGTGAGGGTTGTTGAGAGCTCTTTGACGAGTAAAGAAGTCTGAACACAAGAGCTGATTGGCTAAATAAAGGATTTCCTTGGTAAGTACTGTTGTGTGTCTTGTAATGCATTTAAGAAAATAAGTGCAGAGTTTGATGTCAGTGTGGGAACTGTAAACACAATTATTCGCGATGGAACTGAAGATGCGTGCAGAACTTCATCCATGTCACAGACTATTTGATCAAGGTAGGTATGAAGACAGTTCCTCACCCTCCACAGAGTCTTAGCCTTGCTCCCTGTGACTTTTGATTATTCCCCAGGCTCAAGGAAAACCTTAGAGGCTGTCGTTATGTAACAATTGAGGAGATGAAACAGCTGTGACATGAGTCATTGACACGATTACACAAATTGACTTCCATGGATTCGTCCAGAAGTTGTTAGAAGGATACAATAAATGAATAGCAGCCAGAGGAGATTAATTCGAGTGCGCTAACATTTCATGCGTGTAATATCAATAAAATTACCGACTCAAAATGATGAGGTACATGTTTTGAACGTTCTTAATATAATCATCAGTAATAATACTGATAAACTCTTTTCAAATATTGGTTGATAACTTCCATTTTTTTATGTTGAAATACATAGGGCAATTTACGGTTACGTTTATGCAGTAGTTATTGTAACATAACTTTCATTTTGAATAATTTATTTAAAAATATAAACAACACAGAACGCAATTATTATGTTTCTTTTTAATAAGATGAGTTATTTTAAAAGAAAATCATAGTAGTGGTGGTGGTAATTGGGTGTATTGACGGTGTCGGTAATTAGAAATTCTTCCTATATTTTAATGTATATCATTTTATTTTATTTTTAATTGCTCTCTTTACTGTCTAAATGAATAAATGCAAAAGTGAATTCTATCGGTACCATATTTTTCCGGAACACTTCTCTTATTTCCTCATTTGTTCTAGACCTTGTTCTCATCAAACGTTGTGCATTGCTTCTAAAACATAAAGGTATTTTTATGCTAAAGTGTCAGTACTTATCAAACCTCAAAAGCCACTCAGAAATAAAGGTGGATAAGTTTTCTAGAAGACAATGATGATGAAATTAGACATGATTGAAATTGGTCAGAATAGGATTAGTTAAGAAGAACCTGTTTATACTTCACTTAGGATCTACTCTTGTATTTAGCTGAAAAAAACAGCACTATAGAGGAAGAGGTGTATAAAATGTTTCACACTGAGCCTTTGTTTAGTGTTTTGTATACAGGAACCAGCAGAAATTATCGACAATGTTGGCATGTATAAAAATGTTTGCAGTGTTCTGTATACAGTAGCTGGACAATATCTTCAAACATATCAAGCAAGCAGAGAAAGATTAGCAATACTTATGTGAGAAATTCGCTGTAAAAAACAGATTAGGAAAGCCTCAAATAGTTTACGAAGAAAGGTTTGTACTTATTCGAAGCAGGAAAAGGTCTATGACTGGTACCTTCTTAGAGGCCGCAAATACCTGTAACTTTTGATTATTATTGTTGGGCTCATATACAGTGTGCTGATTGCTATAAGGGTTAGATACTTTTCTATAGTGGGAGAATAACGGGCCAATGTTTCCCAAGAATGTTGTAACATATTTGGTATAGTTAGTTTGAAGTACAATTAGTCCCAGCGTCTTACTAAAGCATATGGACTTCATCATTCACATAGCAATTAATTTCTATAAGTGCAAATGTCGCTTGGAACATTGCTTAGGAAATAGATGAAGTTGGTTTTAGATGCATTACAAGAAAACATCCATTCCCTATTACAACACCTTACATAGTAGAAGATCGAGAATCGAAAAATTATTGAACATTAATACATTTTGACGTTGGTATGGATAGTTGTGTTATCTGCGTAAATGTCGTCGAATGATCTTAGAATTTTTTAAAGAATATCACTGCTAGATATCACGACGAGTAGTGGATAAAAATTAGAATGCTGGAGCACACAACCAGAGATATTGTCATATTGACAAGAAAGTTCTTGTTGTTTAGTGGCGATGAAGTACCTGATGGCGATTTTGATATCGCTTAGATTTTTTTAATGATTTTCTCGCGCCGTATGTTGTCTAAACACTTGAAACTGTAAGAGTCGGTAGGTGAGAAATCTGGGGAATATGACTGATGAGGCAGAGTTTCGTAGCCCAATTCATTCTACTTCTCTGGGATCAGTTTAGCAATGTGCGTACGAGCATTGTCGTGGAGGAGAATTTGGACGTTTTCTGTTGACTACGCTGGCTGTTGTTGTCGAAGATTCTGATGCATTTTCTCCATTTGTTGGCAGTACTTTATTTATTTTATCATATCTTGTTTAATATACAAATGTATTTCTGTTAATACTTAAAATGCAAAGAACATTAAATAAAAATAAATGAATAAAAAATAAAATAAGGCTCTCTATAAACCATGCGAGGTGGAATAGGGTACCATGAGTTCACCCTGGGCCTCTCCCACTTCAGTGTTTCTCTCTCTCTCTTTCTTCCTCACTATTATTATCTGTCTCTGTCTGTCTGTCTGTCTCTGTCTCTGTCTGTCTGTCTGTCTGTCTCTCTCTCTCTTTCTCTCTCTCTCTCTCTCTGACCATCAGCACATAGACCCCGACGCATGGGGCTGTAGAAATGGAAACTTTTGCAGTACTGAAGACAGTGACTTGGAAAGCATGGGATAAGACAAAAAAAGCAAGAAAAGTTAAGCTTCCCTTAACAGAAGCTCGTCAGATGAATATTCGTAACGAATATTTATTTTATTCTTTTTACTTTCTTGCTGACAAAATTGAACGCTATATTCAATGCCGACCATGTAAGGTGTCTTTTTTCAGACTCTATATTGGAGAATATTTCAATACGAGACAATTTCCACTGTTATTTTTTGTGCTAAACTCTTTTTATTGTATTTGTTTATTTTATTATATCTTGTTTAATATATAAGTTTATTTCTATTAGTACTTAAAATAAAAAAAGTACATGGAATATTGAAGAAAAAAAAAGAAAAAAAATTATTATGAAATGTATGTTGATTCCACAATATAAATTCACGCTTAAATATGAGAGGCGAAGGTATCTTCAAATAATATCCTTCATTTCGGAAAAGATCTACAGATTTATACTAAGTAAATATCAATAAGCCCCTTTAATCCTATTTTTTTTAATGAAGAGTAGACAATGCAATGTGGATGCGTTATCGGCAGCTCTCCTCATTTTTCCCTCTGTCTTCATTTAAATTAATGAGTGATTTTTTCTGACAAAGGGAGAAGAAAAAGCCGTATTCTAGGTTTATAGTATTTTGTGTGAACAGTCCCCAGAGATGCTAGAAATTCCGTTTCTTTGTCTCTTTGTGGCTATATCATTAAAGGTAAACGTTTCAACTGGGCTGACGTTATCCGCCTGATAGTCAGGGACCCGAACTTGGATTAACCACTAAGAAGGTTGTTCTATCAGCAGGTGCAAAGTACTGAGGCTACTGTATTGGCATTTGGTGAATTGATACTGGGCCATGCAATAGATTCGGGTAGGGTCTCTCGATGCCACATTAGTGGGTAATTGTCACGGTTTTACTTTATCATGCGCTACAAAAAATGTTTTTTTTTCTCATACTTTCTGTGTCTGCCCTGCTTTAAGCAAGTCTGCCGACCTATTCCACAAATCCCAAATCTGAATCATGGAAGGTTTCTAGAAAAATACTCGTTAATCCCAGACCTCCAACATCCAACGTAGATCCCCACTACTATCTTTCCTTCTCCAACCTCAGAGATCTACGTTCCAACACTCCAGAGATTCAAACTCTATTACAGGAGCCTAAACCAGACCTATTATTTTTAGGCGAAACTGGCATTAAACCGACTACTTTCCTCAAGGAGTGCATCAGTTAATTTCTAAATCCGACCCTGAAGATCGCCATTGGGATGGAGTATGTGCCTACATTAAAGACGGCTTTCCATGTGGCAGGGGCATCTCCAGAGAAGATCCAAATTTACCATGTATGTGCTTCCGCGTTGCACTATCCCAACACTACTACGTTTATGCCTGCACTCTATCGCCCTATAACAGTGGAGTTATTATATTTAAAAGCGTATCCTTCAGCAAACATTCACGTCTATGAATACTTCAATGTTCACCATGTAGAATGGTTAACCAACCCAAACAAGACCGATGACGAGGGGAGGTTATATGACGATTTCTTCATTGCCTATGACCTCACTCAGATTGTCCACGAACCCACTCGGATGCCCGACATTGACGGCCAGTACGCAAGTCTCTTAGAGCTTTTTCTCACAACTGGCTTTGAGCTATGTTCATTTTCCATTCTGTCTGCACTGGAATCTTCCGACAACTCTGTTGTATCAGTTAAGATAAAAACAAAATGTAATAGGTCCCCAGACATACCTCTCCATCGTACAGTATATCGATACTCTATAGCTGACTGGGAGAGATTCCGTACATTTATATCAGATCTACCTCTGCATTCCAGGTTTAAAAAGGCTGTTTCTTCTATAGTATCAGACCTGACAGAATTGTTTATTATAGGTATATAACGATTCATACTTTCGAAATATCCCCAGCAAAAACCTAACAGTCAGCCGTAGTTCTCACCATAATATGTTACTGCCATTGCGCACAAAAATTACCTTTGCCATTATTTCCAACGTAATAGCGGTACTGAAACTAAAGCCGCTTTCATGAACGCCAGCAACCACTGTAAAAAGGTGATACAAACGCGAGAGACTTGTACGCTCAGTCCGTCAAGTCCAATGTAGCTTAGCACCGGCTTGATTTCCATCAGTTTTGGCAAATAGCAAACATAATCCTGAACAGATGTATGTGCTCTATTCCAACTATGATTAATGGACCTGAGGTAATCTTGTCAGTATCAGACACAACCAAACTCTTTGCCAAGAACTTTGCAGCTTATTCTATCGTAAACAACTCAAGCAGTCAACCCCCAGCATTTCCTCGTGTAACTGAAAACACGCAATGCGGCATACAAATACGTGTACATCAAGCTAATCAAAACCCTTGATTCCAGTAAAGCAACTGGCCCTGACGACATGCCATTCGTAGTGCTAAAAAACTTCAAGCAGAACTAGTGCGTATACTTACAAAGTTATTTAAGCGTTGTCTTAATAAGAAATGCTTCTCACTCCCGTGGAAAAGCTCATCAGTATGTCCTGTATTTAAGAATTCAGGTGATCGATTATCTCCCTCTCAGTATAGGCCAAAATGTCTCCTGCACGTCATGAGTAAGTTACTGGAATCTGTGTTAAATAGAAGAGCAATTAACCATCACAGCAAAAATAACCTTCTTAGTGGCATGCAATATGGTGTCTGTTCTGCTAGATCTACAGCACACGGCTTAGTGTTTTATCTTGTGAATCTCTCGACAGAGGCTTTTTTTCTAGGGCAATTGCTCTTGACATATCGAAGGCCTTTGATAAGGTATAGCACAAAGGTTTACTTCACAAGATCTCCAGCTATGGTATAGCTGGAAATGCCTTTTCAATTATTAAATAATTTCTATCTGATACGTTCCTAAGAGTAGTAGTTGACGGACAGAAATCAGAAGATCTCAGTATACATGCTAGGGCTCCTTCAGGAGTATATCCTGGGCCAAACTCTTTTCCTAATCTACATAAGTGATCTTCCAAATCACACCCTTACATCATTCGTAGACATTTACGCTGACGACACCCCCATCTATGATAGCACATCAAAGACCGTAAACGACTAAGTTCTCTCTGATTCTCTCTTCTCTGATCTTGAGCGCGGAGTAAATTGGGGAAAGAGGTGACTCGTTACTTTTAACACATCTAAAACGAAGCTTCTGTTTTTACATCATCAACGCTCTGATACCCACCTGACATCATTTAAATGAATGGTTCTCGTCCTGGGGAGGCTGCATGTTTTGATAAGCTCCTGGACTTGACTTTTACTCCCGATCTGGAATGGAATACATATATCAAAACAGTTTCCAAGCTCGCTGGAAAAATGGTAAGCTCCTTCTGCCGCTTTAGTAGACATCTCACTCCTGATGTAATTCCCTACCTATGCAAAAGCAAGGTACGGTCAATTAGGGAGTACAATTGCCACATCTAGGCTGGAGCTACTAAATGCAGCTTATCCTGTCTTGACATAGTTCAAAGCAGACTTTGTATCTTAGTGAGGATGCCCTTTTCTCTTCTCTGCTACCTCTTTCCCACAGAGGAGACGTTGAGAGTGTGCCTCTGCTTCATCGTTATTTTCACGGATGTGCTCGTCCGAGCTTCAACCTATTGTCCACACTCGCAAAATGTTCATGCAAAACACTCATCTAGAAATAACCACTACCAATAGTTTCACACACTCTTTATCTGTGCCCAAACCTAAATGTAGATTCCATGAGCAGAACTTATTTCTTAGAACGGTGCGCCTGTAGAACGCTCTTTCGTTGGTCTGCTTCTCAGCTGACTACAATCTGATTGTCTTCAAGTCCAATGTAAACAAGTTCTTGAGGAATCGTCCCCCTATGTTATCCAACTTACAAAAATTCCACTACATATGTTAAAAAACGCTATAATCACATTGACTATCATATATACATTAACCCTTATCCTCGAGTGACCTTCGGACCTTGATAAGTGGTAATTTCTGTGTAAGAAAATAACAATAAAAATTACTAATCGTTTAACCTGCATGTAAAATATGCAATTGATTAAACCGGTTGCAGACTACCCAACAGTCAGCATGATCGTCTTTTGAGTCTACATTAGATTCGGTAAAAGTCGTGAAGCTTTATCGGCAATTAACCACTGAAATACGTATTGCTACTGTTCATGAGATGAAAAAACTCGGTTGAAAAATGAGTCGTTCTGGGTACGTAGAAGAAGGACAGTTCTCATTTAATAACAGCGTTTCTTTGGTTCGTCGTTAATATCGGTAGAAACTCATTTATCAAGTCATTTCTATTTTTCAAATATCTCTCAAGTGGTTGGAAATTGCCCTATACGCTACATCTAATTCAGAATAAAGTTACCGAACAAGTGCGTTGATTGGCATCGACTAAGATACTTAATTAGTCCTTGTCATTATCCGATGGCCGACTACTACGATGATCCTCTTAATATTCTCGTCACGGTCACAAAATTTCTTAAATTAACATTGTAATGTACGTCCAGTATTAGCTCCAGGGCAAAACGCTTCCTTGATATCACGAGTTAGTTTATTGAATTAAAACAAGAAAATTGTAGAAATTCGTTTTTTTCCATCTTGTATTAGACATTCCAAACAGAAGACATAACATTAGTGTAATTTAAAGAGTAGAGGACCAGAAAGATACTTTAAAACTAACATATAATAACGGTAATATAACGAAAACTTATTTGAAAATACATCATTTGAAATCAGAATTTAAAATTCCACAAGAATATTCTTATAAACCTATATATAGCTCAGACTTCTGCCCATCAACGATAATTTTTTAAACATCTATCAAACTAACTGGGTTTGATAGTTGGGAGAACTTTTACGTGTATTTCAAAACCAACAAGGTTATACTGTAGACCTTCATTTAAAACTTTATTAAAGGCATGTGATATGTCAAGAACATTTTTCTTAAAACGATGCCTTTGTCTACAAATTTACTGATACTGTGCGATACTGTAATATTCATAAGGAACACACGACTGATTGATCTGTATTTAGGTTCAGAGAGTTTATTTACAATATTAATACAAAAGTTTATTTACAATATTAATACACAGACTTACAAAAGTCTCCATGATAATGAGTATCACTTCTCATTTAAGTAACGATTAAAACGCATTAAAACATAGGAGCACGTTCTGGTTACAAGTTTTATAGTAGTATTAGTGGAATGTTGTACAGAATAGTTTCTTGCTAGCACGAATATTATTTGTTTATTTGGATATGTCAAATCATATTATAAACACAGTTCAGAAAAAAAATATCGATTCGTCCTTCAAAGCAAACAAAGGCCAGTATTTTCTTAAATTTAAATTATAGTTCACAGATTTAAAGTATAGTACCCCGGATGTATTTACTGGAATTTCTTAATAGGTCTATAGGGAAGAATGTTTTGCGCAATCCTAATCATCCCCTTCTATACTGCTAGTAAGTTTTAAGTAAAGCTACGGGGGTCTAATTACTAATTGCGTTCTCTTTTCTTACTGCAACTATTTTTTTCTGCTCGGTAATGGCCGGGCTCAAAAAGTGTCCGATTATAGGATTACCTTTAGCAAGGGGTACAGAGTAATTATTTCGGACCTTTGAATTAATCAACATTACCCATCTTGTTTTGACGAAATTAAGATAGGGATATATTAATGCTCGACCGATTGTATTTGTTATACTCGTACTAATTTATAATAAAAAGGTAGGATTGCAATATTTTCATTGCTTACGGATGAATAATAACGCTCTGCCGACTATCGACTTAATTATAATTGTATGACATAAAAAGGTGACGAAAAACTGTTATTACAGAGTATAGTTTATACTGCTGGACGTTTTACAAAGTTATAATATCAAATTATTCTTAATTCTAAAAAATTTGCAATTTTCATATAATAATAAAATCCATTTATATTACGCATCGTCTTAATGCGGAGAAATGAAGAGACGGAAAGCAGTTAGGTATTAGCCGAGAGTATATGCTCACTTCGTCGATTTTTGGGATCAAACTTGTAAGATTATTAAAGCATATATCGACAGTCTCCGAGGAATGTTGTTCAATTGTGTATATTATTAATATGTAGAAATAGAGAAGGCCTAGAATTTAAGAGTTCATTTACCAAGCGTTGTGGAAAACCTAACAATTTAAGATTAAACTAGTACTTTTAAGTGGTATACGTTAAATTTATTTAGATCGTTGTCTTAATTAATATCAATTATCTCCATATAATTGCAAAATAGGAATGTCCAAAGTAGTTTTACTTGGCGTTTACCGACATAATAAACATTATCAATATTATTTCCTTTCATACCTCCAATTCACTGTGTTATGACGTGACCGTCTAGAGGATCGATACTGCTCCTCATTGGGGGGTTATAATCCCCTTAAACTATAAATAAGGCCGGGTAAATATGCTGAGATTGTCCGTTAAACTTTGATTGAATCCAGAACAGCAGCAGATGACCTATAAAAAGGGGCGAATTTATTGTGCTTTGTAAAAACAATGTTCAAAACAATGACAGAAAATGTCAGCATAATGTAGAAATAAAATCATGCTCTTGTTGGCCTTAGGAACAACTGCTCAGGCGTGAAAATGTGGACCCTTTGAGGACGTGTGATAGAGATTTAGTTTTGGTCCCAGATTCACAAACTATGGACGAGCTGTTGAAATGCACACACGCAAAAGAGATGGGCATTTCCGGTTTGACGTGCTGGGTTCTGGTTGGCCAGGCGGGTCGCCCGAACAACCCCGTTATCTTATTATAAAAGAAAATACCCAGGCCAAATTTAAAAGATTAATCCGGACCTCCGTGAGAGAGGAGCTAACCAAGCGATATCACCTCTACCCGGCCGTCGCTACTACCGCCATCGTAAAGAACGTAGAATAAGATTTTGCAGAATCTTGTTTTTTTGTGTAATCAAACTGAACAATGCCAATATGTAAAAACTTGTACCTTTTGTAAAATTAACTTGTTTCAACTCTGTTTTACGCAAATTTACATTATTTCTTAATATTTTATCTCATTTTTCTTCTACTTTCCTAGTCTTATTTACTTTTTCAACCGTCCACCTGTTTTCAATCTGAATGGTTCTTCAACTGTAACTTTCTGCTACGATAAAATTATTCGTTTCTATAATGGTCCTGCATTTCACATACACAGTTGCTTTATTTTTTGGTCTATCTAAACTTTCAGAATATTTTGTCTAATACTTTAAAGTGATTTCATCTGTTCTTTTTCCTTCTAACATACCTTATTTCAGTCTTTCAAGGATCACTCTCAAATCCGCAGTTTCTTCTAGCACCTCTTCATCAGTTTACCCATTATTACGAATCGTGTCAATTGTTTCCCTCTCTATTTCTTGTCGCTTCATCTAAATCTTCAATTTTATTCGCTGTCCGATTCTTATCATTCTGCAATCTCCTTAGTTTGTCATCATTAATTAATTCGCCGGGAACCCGTCTTTTTGCCCTCTAATTCAACCTCTAGTTACCACCAATTATTCCGTATTTCTCTTACTGAACACACTCGTGCTCTTCTGTTTACTCAAATTTTACGCGTCCTCTTTACTCTATACAATAAGTTTGCTGTATTCTCGTATTGGCGCTCAATTCTCATCATCAGGATTGTTTCTGAAGATGCATTCCATGATTTCTTGGTTAATCTATTTAATTCACTTCATTCTAGCGGTTGCTGGAAACCGCCCAGGTTCTGGTTGTTGTGCCAACTTATATCTGTTAACACGTGAACCATATATTTAAAGTTTCACCTTCATTGACACTGTTTATTACAACACTTTGAGTTTATATTTCATTCATAAGTGTTTAGTAAATTTAAGGTTTCACCAGAAACACAAGATAGCCATATAGAAACAGCAACAAAAAAATAAAAATAAAAATTGAAAACGTATAATAAACAACTTACCTCTCATTCAAAAAGTGTAGTATCAGCATCAACTGACACAAAACTGTCGTGAAATGCTAAGGAGGGTAGAAATACCAAGGATGGAAAGCGTTAAGCGAACCTCCAATATATAAGTGCGAAAAGGATAAGAGCATTGGAGAGCGTTGATACTACCCAAATTCTAATAGGGGTAATAGATGTTTTCAAAAAGAAGTCAATGCCTTATGGTTTTTCAATAATTCAAATTAATTTTCACAGAAAAAAATTGATTGAAGAACAATTGGATCAAACTGGAAATCTATAAAGACTTGTTGTCACCTAGACTTCTTGGATAATTACAATTTGTTGCAGATATAAATATGATCTGATAGTATGTGAGAAAAATGTTTATATATACAAATAAAATAATACTAATATTAGCACAAGTACTACTATTAATAATACTTAGGGAATGTGATATCGTTACAAGTTTACAGACACAGAAAAATTAATAAACTACTAATATACATGGATGACTTAAGTTATTTGCATAAAAGTCGTCGCTCATAAAACGAACAAAATCCATAGCAATAACACCACAATGTTGTTTGGAATGAAAAATGTTTACATTATTAGAAATATTAAAGACATCAGAGAACATGGAACTGGCCAACCAAGAGGAGATGAGGATGCTTGATTAACATAATATACAGTTTGGTCTTCTGGTAGCAGCTCTAATCAAATCTACATAAAGTAAAGAGAAGATTAGCAAAACGTACCAAGAAGAATAAGGAGGCACATGACAAATGCCGCTAATAAGTTAATGTGGGCTATTAATAGAACTTGGGAATCTTGATTAAAATGAAGGAAACTAATGAAAATGCGCGGTGCATTACAACAAAAATATGACATTGACCGAATTTACGTGAAGAAAAATGTAAAAGAAGTGAACTAATGAGCGTAGAATTTTTGTAGACATAAAATAAAGACACTTGGAAAAGTGCATTATTAGGGAGTAAAAAAGATGTATCCTTGCAGCCGAAAGTATTTTCAAAAGTGAAAGAGAAAGAGCTATAAAAATAACTCATAAAAATTATCAGAGCAGAGAACCACATAACAATATAGTCATGGATAAGAAAAGGACAACTGAATACAGCAACAGACTGTATACTTAGAGCTGCACAGCACATCACAATTAGTACATTTACGATAAAACATAGGAAATAGCAATGTATACTTTGTTAACAAATAGATGCAACTGTAAAATATAATAAGTAAATGCAACAAACTAGCACAAAAATATAAAAAAGGGCAAGGATGTGTAGGCAAGGCAGAGAATCGTGATATCTGCACACGACTACACTTCAAACATAAGGACAACACATAACTACAAACCAAAAACAGCATTAGAAAAACGAAAACCATGAAATACTTTGGGACATCGACGCACAAACACGCAAACAAGTGAAACCAGGTCTCATAAAATAAACAAGGGAAAGCACAGCCAAATTGTAAATTTTCTTGTCCCAACAGTTCACAAGCTGAAGATCTAAGAGAAAGAAAAATAAATAATTATGCTGTATTTACTAACGAACTTTAAAAATATGGAGCGTAACATCTTAATATAATACTAACAATTTTCAGGGAACGAAGGAGTCCAAAAGAACCCGTACGAAAGCTAGGAAAAATAGGAATCAACGATCAAACTTAGATTATACAATAGCCAGTGATGATGAAAACAGATACAACTGTAAAGTAGACTCTCTAATGCATAAACAAATTCACATGAGCTACACACCTTAACTGCTTGATAGAAACTAGAACCTAATAAAAACTAAACGATAAAGGAATATTACAAAATAACATAGAAAACTTAAACCGCAAGCTTGCAAGTTTATTACCCAATATCGAAAATTAGAATAGTCTTTGCATCTAGTGGGGCAATAGTATGTATCCTATTGAGCGAGGAGAGGTAAAACTTACGAGATCTACTATGACGAATGAGAAAATATTGGGATTGTGAGGAAGTATGTATCCACCCAAATTCCAGTGAAGGTCAATGTTTCTTGCCAGCAATAAATCAATGGTAATACTACTACTACTACTACTAATAATAATAATAATAATAATAATGATTATTTTAATATTTGTATACATCTGTATATCTTCGTGGTAGCTTTAAAAGTCGTTAATTTTACATACATTTAGGCGATGTTTAATATCTCACCAATTATAAACCTTTCCTTCTTTAATGTGGCCGTAGATGTGTTCAGGGATAATGACTAATCTGTCTTGCTGGTAGCTTATTGATCTTTAGCTTTAATACCTTAAGATGCTGTCCTTATAACTGATTTATATGAACTAACCGTTAGATAAGTGGCCATAATTACGATGGCAATTCGAATAATTAGATAGAACTGGATTAGTTCATTGCTATAGTAATACACTTTGTAGCATATTCTTCCAGTAAGACCTCCAGAATGATTTATATGCACCCATCAGCGATATTGTCTGGTCAGATCTTTCGGCAATTATTGAACAACTTGATAATTTGCAGTTTCTAACACTCAATTGATGTACACAGATTTAGTTAATAAAGGATTATAAATGGAATACATACTAGAAGAATACCTACCGAAAATGTGTTCTTTATATGATTGTTTTAAACTTTAACGTCACATATCACCAACAATACAATTTAAGACTTCAGCGTAAAAAACATAGAAAAGCAGTTTCATATTAAAACGCGACAAAAATTCGATAGAAAGCAGGAGTTGTAACGTGAGTAAATATTTTTTTATTAAGGTGAGAATCAACAACCGACGAATTTTTTTTTTCATTTAGCATAAAATAAAAATTTATTTCGAAAAAAAAAAAAAATGAAAAATTGAGAAAAAATGCTATCTAAAACAGAGGCGTAAAAGGCTTTTAAAAATTCAGCTTTACTGGTGTATGTAAATGTTATTTAAAGAAATGCTTCTTTAAGTGACCGAATGATGCGTAGATCGTGAAATGTTAAATTCTGGAAAGTAAACAAGATTTGGAATAAAAAATTTTGGAGAAATAAAATATGACGATTATATCACGTTAAATTTAAGTGAAGTACCTAATAAATATACTTTTAAAATGCGAAATTAAACAAGTATTTGAAAGAAGTCTTATAAGTTTGCATTTATCTATATACAAATAATTATTCGAATTTGATTTTTGGGAGTAATAGATATTATATAGGTGGCAATGCGATAATTTTACTGGAAACATATTACTCTACTCTTATTCACAAAAACAGGACATATTGCGATATGGACGAAAGGAGCTACTATGACGGGCTATGCCCGAAGACGCATTATGGAAGGAAATGAGTAGCAAAATGTTTGTTCATATCACATTTAAATTTCTGTATGTTAGTAAAATTTCAGAAGCAGGAAAGTGGAGGAAATTCCAAATATATACGTTTGATGGAATAAACTATTATTGTATAAAATCATTCGATATCTATGTGTGTGTGTCTAACTCTTTCTCTACACACTCATTATATATATATAAATATATATATATATATATATATATATATATATATATAGAGAGAGAGAGAGAGAGAGAGAGAGATAGAGAGATAGATAGAAAGATAGATAGCAGATAGATGTTGTGATCCTATAAGCAAGGTTATACGTACGGAGTGCTTAGATATAAAACTTATACACACTGGCTCAACACTGCAACAACAGTTAATAACACTCAACACACATTTAAACAATATACCATGCAAACTAGTTAACTGCTATATGAACACCAGTAATATACCTGTAAACACGTAAATATTCATTTCAAAATTACATCCACGACTGCAATTACATAGACAAGACTATTGAAGTAAATATCCAAGCTATCGATATATATATATATATATATATATATATATATATGTATATATATATATATATATATATATATATATATATATATGAGTAATACATAAACGAATCTATTTTGGAGGGCATTCAGGTACAAAACCATTTTAATTGCTAAATTTCACCATGATAATACTCGTCATAACAAAGTAGAATAACTAGTTTTATATATGAACCTATTATAACACCTCAAAAATAAATAAATACAGGTACGCATGCAGAGAGTGATCCGTGCTGAAATAATAACGTTATTATTTTTTTAAAAGCCATTCTTAACATGGCGAGGGGAAGGTGTTTTGTACTTATTCTGTATTTTAACCTTACAATTGAATTTAAAAATCATATCATAAAACTTTCAAAGTGGAAATACGATTTAAAATAGCGCGGATCACTCTCTGCATTGGCACCTAAATAAAATGTGCAATGAAATAGGCATAAATAATAATACAAAAAAAATAACAATTGCACCAACCTATTATAGCAATTTATCAAACAGAAAAGAAATCGAACATAAAATAGAACATTGAAAATCTAGCCAACAATAGACACACATACAGACTGCCATTTGCACATCCAAACAAAGAACATAATAACTCATACACTGAATTAAATGAACAGAAATGAGGAAAATAGCGAAATGCAAACGCAAAGATTTTCAATGGGATTGAGATCCGGAGAACATGCTGGATTATCTAACAATTCTATATTATTTGAAGAAAAGTATTCTCGTGCTTGTCGAGAAGTGTCTATCGCAGCGTTATCTTGCTGGAAAATCCAATTTCTTCCACACAGACGTAGACCTTCTATCCTGATAGAAGCATTTTCACGCAATAAATGTACTTCAATGATGTTTTCGGCCTTTCACTACTTGCAATTTTAGGGTCCCAGCCGACGAGAGAGCACGCCAGATCATTAAAGACCCTCCTCCACTATGCCGAGTTGAAAAAGTCTCTTTGGGTAAATTTTTATCATGCCAACAGTGTTGAAATCCATCTGGACCATCTAGATTAATCTTTTTCTCATCGGAGAGAATTACATTTTCCCACTTCTTTTCATCTCGTCTGGTATTTGGCGGCATACTTAAGTCGGTTAGTTTTGTGCTGTTCAAGAAGACGTGGTTTCTGCAGTCGCTTTAAATGATTAGAACCCTTCATTTTCAGATGCCTTCTCATGGTTTTAGGACTACATTTTGCTGCTGTTTTGCTTTTCAATCGACTTGAGCTCATACTGGAGTTTTTTTAAACTTCTTCTGATACGGCGATGGGGTTATATTTTTATTTATTTTTTTTGGGGGGGGTCGACCTGGACTCTTTTTGTGCCGATATTGATCTGGATTTCTTAAAAAAATTGTGATGACCGTTTTGCTACGATTCACTTCATTTGCAATGGATCTATTGGAGAATCCACCCCTATTAAACTCAAAGATCCTTCCTCTCTCAAACTCTGATAATGGTTTCCCTTTTGCCATTGAGTAAGATGTTTTTAATCCACAAACAAGTTGCTTTTAGTAACTTAGAAAGTGTTTCGTATTCATTTTGTTAAAACTAGCCGATTTTATTAAAGTGGTCTTATCATTTTGATCAGGTGAAAATGTTAGTTTTTAAAAAGATAATTATTAGATCAGGGTTAAGGTTTCGAATGAAGCAGATTTCATTTTTTTTCATCACATTTTCCTTTTTGGCGATGGTTTCACTCATTTGTTTGATTAAAAATTCGATAATATGCGTAAACGCTTACTTTCTTAAGTGGTCTTAGAGTTTGACCAGTACTATATATACATAGACACACACACACACACACACACACACACACACACACACACACATATATATATATATACACACATATATATGTATATATATATAGTAATAATTAAACAAACGAAGGATACAATGAATTGAACACGGAATTAAATACACACTTAAAAAACACAATTCATACAAGCACACACACACACACCCACACACACACACACACACACACACACACATATATATATATATATATATATATATATATATATATATATATATATGAGTAATACATAAACGAATTGGGAAATAAACACGTTAATACTAAAAATAATTAAATAAACAGTGAACTACCTCAAATATGTATGGACAGATGCAAATAAAGATTTTATACGAGTGAGCAAATGAATAAATCGTCGAATAATAATAATAATAATAATAATAATAATAATAATAATAATAATAATAATAACAACAACAATATAACGAATAAGCGTTACAGAGAATGAAGAACACCGAAACTGCATATTTACAAGTTCTACACACCCCAATCATGCATTCCCCCCATTGTTTCATCACCGACCCCCCCCCCCAAAAAAAAATACCAAAGGGCCGAGAAGGTTCAATAAGGACTGACAGACCGAGGAGTGAGCGCCAACCAGACCTCGGCTGGACAAGCGCAAAGAGAACTGGGACCTTGGGGAAGCAGAGTACCACTCAAAATCCAGTATAAACCAATGGCAGCTACCAGCGAGAAAGCAATGGTAAGCGACGGTTACGATGATGCAAATTCATTTGCAATGCAATCGAAGGAGGTGGAGAGGGCTGGACGTCTGGGAGACTTGTTGTCACTCAGCTTCTAGAGAACACGATAGGTTTCCAATCAGATCGTTTGTCGATTTGTGTGAAAGCTCCTTATGAGCCAATAATAATAACGTACAAACACAAATAATACAAAAATAAATAGATAAATAAAATATAAAATATATGTGAAAAGCAATGAAAAAACAAAGAAAAATTGTAATAAAGAATTATGTTCGGATTTGCGTTTTTATGCGAATGGCATAAGCAACTAACCGTAACATAATTATCCCCTTTAACCATAGATCTGACACTCCCCCTTATTATTAAAAAATGTCGAAGACCTAACGGTTCGCGAAAAATTAAAATAAACGAATAGATATTAGTTAATAATAAAAAAATAATATGAATTATAAATTTAAAATATTAATACACATATGAGTAATATTAAGTACAAATAAACTCCCGATATCATAAAGTTATGTATCTGAAACAAATACTCTACAATAAGCCTCAGTATACACGTGTTAACGCTGAACACATGCTTTACGAAGGGAAGACGTCGCGAAAGGTAGCACCACGTATATTGCACGTTGTTTTCTGATGCAAATAATAACATTCTATTTGTAAAATAGTGTATTTATAATAGATATGCAAATCTAGACTTAATTATGAAGATACACACGCATGTATGTAAACAATAAAATTGAAAACGCATAGTTAATTCAATGATTATAAAATAATTTGCTTTAGGTCGAGGTTATCTATTATATATCTGAATTGTTTTACTATTTATTAACCTACATTTGATTTATAAGCGCATTAAACAATTAAATGAAGGTAACCTGAGCTTTATTGTAAAATTTGGATCTTTAAAAATAGAGAAGTCGTCAGTCACAAATCATTTAAATATATAAAAGCAATTTTATATTTAAATTAACGATAAATAAAAAAAATTCGACACGTGGCACTAATTCATTTTCAAAGGTATAAGATTTAAGTTATTGTACCAAAATATGCACTATAATTAGAAATAGTGTTTTCTTTAATACTGTGCAATCACACTTTTACAAATATATGCATAAGGTCATATAATATGGATAAACGAATGTGCAAGTGTATCGTTACATATAGTTGCATAATATAAATCTCATCACGTATTTCGAAAAATGGTGAATTATCTTATACCACTACCGAAATACAATTTTTCTGACGAATTGCATTATCGTATATTCACACGGACAGACACAATGTTTTTTTTTCTAATTTAAATAAAAAAGATTCGTTCAGTAGAATATATTTTATTTATTTCGATTATAATTTAAGCAATGTTACGTATTTCAAAAAAAGTAAAAACCGCCCATTGTTTTCATGTTTATTTCTTTTCTCAATTAAAAGCTGCGATTGATCTTTGTTTGAATCAAAGCTTTCATTCGACAGCAGAGGATCTTTTTGATGTAGTCAACATTTTCTATGTATGCTGCAACATCAATCACAGAAATAAAAGTTACAAAATAAAATGAGTTATTTATTACGAACTTCAATCATATAACGAATTACTCTGTGAAAAGATGAAAGAAAGTATTCAAAACGCTATCCATGTATGTTTGAAAGGACATGTAAATTGCATCTTCACAATGAATAACAATGGCGTAGTATGATTTCAATGTAATGCTTAGGATAAAATATATGTATAACCAGGATATTTCGTCCAAATCGATTACGTTATTGTATATCACACACACACACACACACACACACACACACACACACACACACACACATATATATATATGTGTGTGTGTGTGTGTGGGTGTGTGTGTATATATATATATATGTGTATATATATATATATATACTGTGCATCAAATTATTAACGAATTTACATTTTTTTTAAATATATAAGGGATGAGAGAATAAAAAATTCATGAAACTTTGAGAAAGTGCTTACAATACTATTGAGCTACTCCAGTCACAAAATAAATGTATTTAAAGCAGTATTAGCGAAACTATGACAGAAGATAGGAATATCTGTTGATTTTAGTGTGTCAAGTTACTAACGAGGTTGAGAAAAACATAATATACGCATAACTTGTTTATTGAAATAATTTTCAAACATTAAATACACTAGGGAAAATGCTTAGAACACTATAACTACATACCAATTTCTACGTTAAGATAATAAGTCGGGCATATGCGATCCTTTTTATGAATGTCTTGTAAAAGACGTTGGCCCACAGAATAAGTCAAATTTGTGATTTCGTCAACAGTTATTCTTCGCGATACCTCTTGGAGAGCATTCCACAACACGTTCCTCTTAAATTGGCATCCACATGCATAGAGGCGTCACTTCATGATACTCCAATCGTTTTTAATTGGGTTCAAATTTGGGGAATTCGCAGGCCCCTCAATTTTCCCTAGCTCAGAGAATCCCAGTTGTTGCAAATACTCTTTGTTTTTGCATAAAAATAGTGGTTCTTCTGAACGTCACACTCATCTACTTAAACCATAGTCCAAAGTGCTCCTTCAGAAAAGCTATGAAAGCCTTTGATGTCTGGGAATCTCCATGAGTATTTTAATACCTCCGCTAATCCCAGCCCAAACAATTATACCACCACCACCACCACCACCACCACCACCACCACCACCACCACCACCACCACCGTGTTGGCGCCTTAGACAGTGATGACGATGTCGTCAATCTAGGACCCATCCCTTGTTCCAGCCATCTGGGCCATCAATAGTGACACATTGAACAAAACTGTGGAAAATAAAACGTTTTCATGTTGTCCTCTTCCGATTCCCATCGGTTTAGTATGTGGCGTTGCTTTAATGGAGTCTTTGTACCGGATTTACCAGACTTTTCCACCTCTTTCAGAAGGAGACATCGAGTACTTTTTGAAACATTCTTCAATCCGGCTTGGTCAAAAATTTCTCGAATTGTTTGCCCAGTGTTCTTAACCACTTCACGTTTTATTTTAATTTGGAGTAGGAGAACGGCGTGAAACAACTCTATATTTACATTTATAAGCTCTCTTACGTACCTGTGTAGGGTCCTTGAAAAATTTCTTCACAGTTTGATGGTACCTTCCTATCACTTTCAATTTTTTTTTGCTAGCTGTTCAGTAATAGTACTCTTTTAAGAACTACTCAAACCATTTATACGACCCATTTTATTGACGAAACAAATTGTCTTGTCAATAACTTTGTACACCTCAAATACAGTGGATTCAACAATTACGATGGCAAGTTGTTTAAATTGCACGGAACAGTACGAAAATTTTACAGTACGTGTAGTTCAGCATTGCCAAGGTTTCCAAAGCTTTTGCTACGACACTAGAGGTAAGTTTCTGAAACAGGTAAAAAATGTTATCTCGTTAATAATTTGGCACGAATATATATATATATATATATATCACTTTTATATATTAGATTGTTATACACATGTACAATGTATTATGTTAATGTATATATATATATATGCATATGTATACATATAGATATATGCATATATACATATATATACATATATATCTATGTCTGTTTATGTATATATATATGTATGCTTATATATATATGTGTATGTATATATGTATGTATATATATTATTTTCTGCATTTGTTTTTATATTTTATTTAATATATAAGTGGAGGAAATCGTACATATACGCGTTAACACACACACATGCACTTGAATATCCAGCTTTAAAAATAATCTTTTTATTATTATATATATATATATATATATATATATATATATATATATATATGTCTGTTACTTCTATGATTATTTTTACAGTGTTCAAGGTGTAAGTCCGAACTTGTAGCATAACATATACAATGACTATCACCCTAAAAACAAACTGTTTCTATTTTACTCCTAAATAAAGTTCGTTCATGTAATTTTTAATTTTAATGATGAGGTAAATTGATGAGGAAATTGTACTTATATTAACGGCTAAGCGTTTATGATAGTCATGTACTAATTTAAATCCCCTCATAAATGTTACAGGTTTACTAAACGTTACTTTAACTTTAATTGGAAATAAGTCCATCTATTAAAGTTTACTCGGAAGGATTAACTTCAACTGTCGAAATTTACTGAGCGCAGCGAAATCATTTTGTATTATTAGTGTGCCATCCTAATGCAATTATGCATAAACTATTGATAATGAAAACGGATTTATGAAAAACAGTGGTTAATCCTCGACGCTATTAATGATCGTATTATACAAGCGTTACGATGTAAATATCGCCGCAAACATAAAAGTTATATTAATATTAATAATCATACTACAAAGGGATGAATGCCACATAGATCCTTAGCATGACCCTTTTTTGGGAGGCTGTGTCATTTAAAATCAAATGACTTACTACCGTCACTTGTAAAGTCAAACAGGCACGCACCAAAAGTACTGACTAGTGCGAAGAGTGCGTTAGTTTTTGTTTCAATCCTAAAAATATATCAAGGGATTCACAAAACTAATCCAAAAGTGACTATCTTATTTTTAGAAAGATAATTATTTGTCGTTTTGCCATATGACACTTAAAATAATTATTTACTGTTGAGAAAATAGTGTTAATTTTATTTAATTAAGACTCCAAACGGTTTTAAAATAAATTTAAAATGGGAAAATAAACAACGTTGGATCTTTTTTTTTCATTTTAACTGTATAGTTTCTTATAATGGTCTAAATACGTTGCAATTTGGGTCAGATGAGTGAACACTGATATGTGTTCAGTTGTTAAACCTGTTAAACAAATATTATATATGACAAGTGATTAATGACCACAATATCACATTTGCTCTGAATGTATTTTACTTTCCTACTGAAAACTTGGAAAATTGACACTGTATTTTAATTCAGTGGGGAATACGCCCTAAAGAAAACAACACTGCGTCTTTATTTTGACGCTTTTATGGAAAAATCAATTTAGGTAACTTGATTATGTAATAGTTGATAGATATTCATGTGGCTGCCTTCAGTCTCAATCACTGCCTCGATACTGGTCCGGAACTGGGAACATGCCTTTTCCATAAACATCGGCGGCAGATCCACGAATACTTGGCGGATGGACCTGTTGATGATGTTCTCGACATATAACCAAACGTAGTAGTCCAACGGGTCTAGACCGGGTGAGGAGGCAGTGAAAGAAAGGATATAAAGACGCAGCACGTCTTCTGAAGTTAAATCTGAGTTTATTCGGATTTGTGAACCAGCGCAGGATCTGCCAGCGGCCACCTGATTGCACCATGGATTACCTCACTCTTCAACACATTCAGATGTTGTTGACTTTCAAGTCGACTGCGAAAATGCCTGGTTCCATTATGTGACCTTCACTTGAAATCACACTAAAGTTCATAACCGTGACCGCAAACAATCTGTTATTTTTGGAAATAAAGCGATGATCCTGGCTGTTGTGCAGCTATTCCAGGCAGAAGTTCTGTTTGTCTGAAAAGAACTAGAGCATGTTTGGCTTTTTGGGATACTTCAATTTCTTGATCCACCATACAGACTTGATTAGGTTGAGGTGTTTTTCTTCTCAGTCAAAACCTGACTTGTCTGCCGCTTGTAGGGTCTACACTTCAAGTCATCCTTCACACATGAATTCACAGGTGTGTCTGAGAATCTGCCGGAAACTTATATGAATAACTTGGTCAGGGTCTCCCTGGCGGTGTCCTCATTCTTAGTCTTCCGCTCCACCACTTCCAAAGAGGCGTCTGATGCGTTGCATTCCCCCCCCCAAGGGCCCAGATTTGCATTTTGAGTGTGCTGGCAATGGTCTTGTTTTCATAAAATGGATCGGTAGAGAACATGAGTTTTACAACTGTGCATCTCCGATCTCGCTCGTTGAACATCGGGTCGATTTCAAACATGACAGAAGGCTCTTATCGCTACTGGAAGGCGTATAAAATTTGCCAACTATTTTATTGTTTTCAACAAGAAAACAGTTTCCATAAAGCAAAAATGAAATTTGATTAATGTATATAATAGAAACACACCCATACACAAATTAAGAGTGCACATGCCTAATGATAAATATTAGTAGACAATGTAGTCACTGTTTCCTAATATCTCATCTATAAAGCTATAAATTGCTATTATTGTATATATATATATATATATATATATATATATATATATATATATATATATATACAATAGAAAATAATTAAATTGCCCTATTCTAAATCAGAATTTTCAACCCCGCTATATATATATATATATATATATATATATATATATATGCATATATATATGTATATATAAAATAATATATATAAATATATATATACATATATATAACTATATAACTATATAACTATATATATATATATATATATATATATATATATACCGTTTAGATAGAAACTATTAAGGTAAATATCGTAATTATACATATGTATTTTGTTTTATTTTTTTGCCAGCCAAGAAGGTTAAAATTTAATGCCACTTATCTGAATTTGTCTTTCTGCAGTCCACTTGTTTGGGACTATATTTCAACACGAGATATTTCCCACCGGGTTTGTGCCAAATTCTTTTATTGTATGACTTTACTTATCTAATTTTGTTTATATTTCAGTTAGTATTAAAATGCAAATTTATCTAGAATATTAAAAAAGAAATTATGAAATCTATAATTAAAAGTGCTATTCCGATACCACTATATAAATTAACGTGTAAATATGGGAGAGGAAGGTATATTCAAATAATATATTTAATTTCAAATTAATGCTACGAACTTAGTATAAGTAAATAATAAGAAGTTCATTGAATTTTTTTAAGAGAGAGTAAATAATGCATTGTGGATGTGTTATCGAAATTTCTCAGTGTACCCGCTTCTCTTTGTTTGTCCCCAAGCCCTCATTTTTTCAATGAGTGTTTTTTTCTGACAAAGGGAGAAGAAAAGGTTATATACTAGGTTGACAATATTTTGTGCGAACAGTTGCCAGACATTTAGAAATTCTGTTTCTTTGTCTATCCTTGTGGCCATGTCACAAGTACGGGTGCTGGAGGTAAACATTTAAACTGGGCTCACGTTATCCGTCTGATAGACAGTGACACGGATCTTGAATAAACCCCTAAGGAAACTGTCCTATCAGCAATTGCAAGGCACTGAGGCTGCTGTATTTCTATTTGGTGATTGGATTCTGGACGATGCAGTAGTTTCTGGTGGGGCCTCTCAATGTCATATTAGTGGGTAATTGTTACGGCCTCACTTTACCATGTGCTACAACAAAATATATTTCTTCGTTACATTTTCTCTTACTTTCACTCTCTGTCCTACTCAAAGTAAGTCTGTCGAGCAATTCACAGATCCCTAATCTCAATCATGAAAGGTAAAAAAAAACTCGATGAAATCCAGATACCCTACTTCCAACGCTGACTCTCTTTATTAATATTAAACTTTAAAAACAAGATATTAGAATTGAGAAAACAGAACTATTTGATTTACACTCAATTAGATGTGTCATATGCACAAATGAAAGGAAATTTGCATTTGGTTGCACTTTTTGAGATTTAAATAGATATAAATTTTCTCATTATGAGAAACGACTATTATATCGATTATAGTTTTTTGACACAAGGAATAAAATTAATTGCATATAAAACATTAGACGAAATATGCAAAATTATCCGGTGATATCAATAAATTTTGGCAAATTATGCAAATAAATATTATAAAAAATGATTATTTGGTAAATTGATCTAAAATTTATTTGTTTTTAAAAGGAAAAATACATGGATTGAAAAGTTTAAATTATCAATATATTTTGCCATTATAAAAAAGGATGATTGAATTCATTTTAATTCGAAAAACAAAAACAACTATAAAATCCAAAATAAACCAATTATCAATAAATTTTGTCATTGTAAATAATTTATTTATGTACATTCGACATAATAATGAAATACAACATTTTCACATTGTAATTCTTAAAATAAAACAATGATCGCTTTTATGACAATATATTGATAATTCGCTGATTGGGGTCGTTTAGTAATGGTTTTTCTTCTGCAAATAAAAATTAATTTTCATGAAAACGCCGATAAAACAAAAACAGGCTCGCAACGTCTCTTCTTATGTGAGAAAGTGGTTGCAGAGAAGAGAAAAGGACATCCCCCACTAAGATACAAAGTCTATTTTGAACTCTGTCACAGCAGGATACGCTGCTTTTAGCAGCTCCTGCCCAGATATGGCAATAATACTCCATCCTTGTACGTACTTTGCTTTTATATAGATAGAGAGTTGCATCAGTAGTGAGATATCTCCTGGAGCGATAGAAGGATCCCGCCATTTTTCCAGCGACTTTGACAATGGATTTGATGTACGTGTTCCATTTCAGATCTGGAGTAGAGGCCAAGCCTAGAAGCTTGTCAAAACATGGAGTCTCCTCGAGACGAGCGTCATCTGTTTCAATAACTTAATATGTATTCAATCGATTTTGGCACAACTCTTATTACAGAGGGTGAATTATTTAACTATATAGATACAGATGGGGTAACATTTTTTTCACGTTCGGTATTTAAATGCCAGTTTCTAAATGGAATGTAACGCCTTAAATATGAACTAGCTTCACATTAGTATTTAGGTTAATAGCTTTCTTTTCTATATGTATCCTCGGAATTTTGTCACATTTCATAATCGTTGAATCTCTGACTATCATTAGACCATCGTTCATGTATAGGTGTATATCTAGTTTTTCAATCTCATTGTATGCTGCAATCATATAAAAGTTACAGTCCAAATACCTAAAATCCAGTGAATACATGCCAATATCATAAAAAATGTTTATTGCAATGTTTATTGTTACCGACAAGTACTGTAGTACGATACTGCATTGATGTTGCGAAATTCGCAGATTTATTGGCAAATCCGATTGACTTTTACAATGTACTGTCATGATGAACAGGCTATATTCCATATTGTCAAATTTCAAGAAATCGCATTTTATCCCTTCTGTTCTTTGAATCATACAAGCCTGACAGCTCTTGCTTTTTTTCGAATTTTCAGTTTACAGATTACAATAATTAAGTAGGGTAAACACGGTAGATTATGTATATATAATGGCAGTGTTGAAAACTTGATTTAGCATGTTATAATTTAACTATTTTAGCTATGTATATACGAGATTAGACATGCATGTCTCTAAATATTAGAAAATAGTGATTACATTGTCTACTGAAACTTATTATCATGCACTCTATTTGTATATATATGTTCATGGATCTGTCTCTATTAAATACGTTAACAAAATTCACTGAATACTTAATTGTTCGACGTATATGTTTAACGGTGCTTTCTGTGCACATGACATCGCATGTAATGAATCACTGTACATCAATGTCGAAGCATATTATAACAAATTTACAGTATAAAATATCTAAGATTTGCTTGCATTAGAATGTTTATTATCTTATCATACGATGAATAGCACACGCACTTTATATATTTTAATACATTATGAAACATTACAAGTTTCTAGTAGAATAAGGAAGTATCAATAGATAAATTACAATTAAAGCCCAGTAAAACACAAGTAAAACTCCAAAAATCATATGAGAATAATTAATAACTACAGAAATTTATTAAAAATTAGGGAAAAGTTATTTAATCTTAAAATAGTAATTGAAACAATATCTATTATATATACATTTTCTATATAAGGGATTGCAGGTTTACATATGTAGACATTCAAATACGAACGTATATATAAAATATGCATAAAACAAACATATTGATTATATCGCTGTAAGCATTAATAAACTATAAAAATATCGAAAACGAAATTTAAAAAAAAACTACCGCTAATGCGTACATATGCCTTAATCAGTAGCCTTGATTGACATGGTTGTGTGTATATATAGTAGATATTAACACCGCCGTATGCATGTATACCTAAAGGTGGGGTGAGTATATTTAGATATATATTCTTTGAGTTTAAATATCGAGACTAATGAAAGGACTATGACCAACGAATAATAAAATGAAAATACGATACCCCAATCATTAATGCAGGTCTATATGATGAACTTGAGAGTCTTGACTCTGACCCCTCACCCACCCTCACCCACCCACTCTACTCTTTAATTCTCCGATTCACTCTTATTTATTGAATTTTCTTGGATTCTCTCATTCCCATTAGAAATAGCTAGTGTAAAAATGTTTTCTATATTAAATGTTTGTTAGACGATAAGAATTATAATTTGTCTGTTAGACAGCCGGCGTCGAGGTGCGATAGGAAATCGACACACACATTTTTAAAGGAAAATGTAATAATGTTTGCATGAATAAACATATAATAAATTCACGTTGTTTAAGAGTTTTAGTAGATTTACAACTAGGAAACTATGCAATCAATCCATCAATCAATCAATCAATCAATCAATATATATATATATATATATATATATATATATATATATATATATATAAATATATATATATATATATATATATATATATATATGACAAAGAATTCAAAACTTTAAGTTAACATTTACAATTAAATTTAGTATTCGACAGAGTATTCCTAAACAAAAACATTTTCAAATCATTTGTTCCGCGGAGTTTCAAAGAATTTCACTCTTGGTCTTCTTTCCCATCAGAGGCCAGTAAGCAATTACAATTGTAGCAAAGCTAAAATTTGCTGGTTGATACATCAGATGAAACAACAGTTTATGATATTTAGTCATTAATTGCAAAAAATATCAATTAAAAAATATATATACATGAATGAAATGGAAGATATAGAAAAAGAATTAAAGACAAACCGGCAATTACATTTTAGCTTGGATGATGAAACCCCCATTGGTAATTCGAGAGGCGAAAGAAAATTCGTTTAAAGACACAAAAACTGAGACTTTTAGGTCCAATGGTTTAAAGATCAAAATGCGAAGCTCCAGTTGGAAAGATGTATGTTAATGCAGTTTAACGTTTATAAAAGTGAAATGGTCTCGCAGGCTTGGTTGCGTTCTCAAAAAAGCAAAATAAATATTAAATCAAAGGGGTAAGAAAATTGATAGAAAAAACGCAAACGTCCGCTTCCATCGTTGGCAAGATGAGAACTTGCTAATTCAGAAATTGATAATTGAAAAATTAGGTCAGTTAAAAGTTTAGTTACTCCACTTTTTTAGTGTAAATCTAGAAGGCAGGAGCCGTCCAAACAGCAAGCATGTATCAATGTGTACTGAAAAGACGGCAGGTCAACGGATCCTAACGTTAAAAGGGGAGAGGCAAAACTTAAAATGCTTAGCTGTGGCATAATAATAATAATGGTAGTTAATAGTATATAAACAACAAAAAAGTCGATAATAATAATAATAATAAGAAGAAGAATAACAATAACAATAATAATAACAATGACAATATTAATAATGATTATAATAATAAATGTAAGGAAAAAGGTTTAATAAACACTTTAGTAAATGGTTAATTGAAATGGAATATGGTGATAAACTTAGTAATTATTCTAAAAATTTAAATTAAAGTATTACATTAAGCTGAAAAAATAATAGAATACAATATATTAAACATATAAAATTATATATATATTATATATATTAAATTATATATATATATATATATATATAATTTGAACATCCGCTTTGTTCAAATTAGAGGATTCTGTTCAAGTTTCGTGATAAAAAAGGTTGATGCAGTTAACTTTAATTTTCTAAGAATACAGAAATAGTAAATGCAGTTCATTGCTAAATTATACTTCAAGTATATATTTTGAGTTTACGATATATTAAAAGTAAGAAGTGTTAAACATTATTACTAGGCACCAAATCATTGAACATAAATTAAATCTACTCTTACTTGTTAGGTATTTATTACCTAAGTTATCATCTACAGATATTATACATTTATGTAAAATACAGTTTTTTTTAGTTATTCATTGAATGAGTCTCATTGCAGTTTCTATTTTTATCGAGTGAACTCTCGAACCATTCCATTGTATTCCGTAAGCGATCACGAAAATCTACAATTTCTTGGTTCTCTACCTTCTTTATGATTATATCTCTTCGGTTGTCGCTAAAGTAAGGACTTTTTTTTAGGCATTTTATAACGTCCCCATAGACTTTTCTGCATCATCTCATGGTAGTGCTTTATCCGAGTGTTCTTGGTTATTTACATTAGGGTCAAGAGAATGAGAGCTGTCGCTATTTTCCTCGCCATTGCTACCTTCAGGATATTGATCAGTAGTTTCCTCATCTTATCGCACCCACATTTCAACATCATTTGCATTAAGTGATTGAAGAACAGCCTGGGTGGTCGTTAATCGTCTGGTTTCAAGATTTTTTTCTAGACCAGATGTATTCTCTGATTCTTTCAATTCAGAAACCTTTGGCGCTGGGCATAATTTACCCCAGGATTTTGTTATATGCTTGCTCGAAATTGATTCCATGCGCTTCTTTGATAGTTAGACCGCGCTGAAAATCGCTTATATTCATGGTACTATTTATCATAATCATCATGAAATCATTTCTCTGGAAACATTTTTAAGTTCCAAATAATCCCTTGATCCATAGGTTGGATGAGAGAAGTCACATTAGGTGGTAAGCATCACACATACATATTCCCGCAAGATGACACTAGTTCTGACTCAAGAAGATGTGCTCTACAATTGTTCAACAGAAGCAAACACTTTGAATCAGGTTTACCTAATCTAAGAAAACGCCTCTGGACAACTGGCACAAATTCTTGCAAAAAACAATTTTTAAACAACTGTTGATTCATACATACATTTCGTGAAGAATAATAGGCTACTGGCAAAGGCGAAACTCTTTTCAATGCTCGGGGACACTTTGATTTGCCGATGACAAGAATCTAAAGTTCCAGAAGCAATATCACATACCATCACTGTTAGTCTTTCTTTATTTGATTTGAATCCTTTTATTTTTTGCTCCTCGGATCCGGCTAATATTTTAGTAGGAAAGCACTTGCAATTTACGCCACTTTCATCATCGTTATAAACATCATCTCGTGTTAAACCATAATCGGCAATAATCGTATTGAATTTGTCACAATAATTTGATGCTGCGTGTGTATCAGCAAACCGTTGTTCGCCTGACATTGTTAATCGTCTTATACCATGTCTACTCTTAAAGCTGCTAAGCCAGACTTCACTGAATTTAATATCTTCTGCGATATTCAATTATTCCTTCAGAGATGTTGCTTTAGCAATTAACATGGCCCCAGATATTGCTACACTTTCATTCAATTTTGTAAAAAACACTCATACAATATTCGATCGAATTCAACTTGCTTATGTCTGCGAAGAGTCCGTCTTTGACATGTATTTTATTTGAAGAGAAAGGAGCAGCCTTCAATATTTCCTCTTTTTTCTTTTTGATGTAAAACAGTGTACTTCTTCCAATCTTATAATCTCTCAATATAATGCTATTATCAACTGTAGCATCTAAGTTTTCTATAATTTGATTTTTTCGAGTAGAGTCAGTGTCACTTGTTTTCATTTAGAGTTGCAAGCCATTGTGATGGGTTGTTTTAGACTATTTTAGATATAGCAATCTGAAAAGAAAATTACACTGAGTGTAAATTAATTATCAATAGCTATAGATTACATAGTATTAATATTAACATTTCTGCGCAATATCTGACTAAACCATGTAAACAGATTTACTGCAACTCCGCATCAAATATGCTAATACAATTTCAATGGCAAGACAGTTCAAGTTTAGAGAAAGTCCAGGTTTAGAAAAAGTCCAAATGAGAGGAAGTCCAACTTTAGAGGAAGTTCAAATTAAAGGAGTTTTACTGCATATATATCAGATATATGAATTAAAAAAGTGCTTATTACCAAGCACTCTAATTTCGATGTAGGTTAAATAATTTCACAATTCGAATACCTTAATTTTTCCTTATATTTGCATTGAAAAATTAGTAAACTTTTTGCATTAATTATATTCTTGAGTAAATAGTATTTTATTAGCCTAACTACCTTAGATAATCAGCGGTTATACAATTTGAAGTAGGGGTGTATGATTTTGATTTGCATATAATACCTTACTTTATTGAGAAAGGAATATTTTAAGATATAAGATTTTTTTTATGAGAGTAGATAAAGGCATTTCCTTGTTACTGTCTAGGTTATTTTTAGTGAAATATGATATATTGTTAGATATTCTCAGTTTTAATCAAGTGAAAATGCGTGTATGTTTTGGGTGCAGTGCGACGATTATTACTGGTATTAATTGGTCCAAAGTAAGATTGTTTATGGTGAGACCAGGCTGTGTTGTTCAGAATATTGTTTCAACTTTGGTTGTAAGTTTTATTTTGATAGGAATTGACTGGGGAAATAATGCCCCTATTCATATTGTTAGTGTTCATATGTCGTAAGTTTATTGGTAGGAATGTGTGATCAAGTCCATTATTATTTGAATTTCTAGAGATTTGCAATTGTGAGATATTAGTCGTGCTGGTTGGAGGATATCTAGATAGTAGCTTGGTTACAGTACATGAATAAAACACATTTTCCTGCATACAGACTGGCATTTTGTTTTTTGGTTGTTACATTCGTTTGTCTAAGGTAAGGAAAATGTGATGGCCTGGGCTTTTTTAATTTTCTTATTTGATGCTATAATTGTCTAGGCTAAATAAGTTCATGTAGATTAAGATATCTTAATAGTGCTATTCCTGAATACTTACTTAAATAATTTTTCAAAATATTGAAACACTCCTGTATTGAGCTTTTTTGGTTGGGATTAATTCAGTAATAAATACATATTAATATTTATATTACATTGAAGTGTTCCGTTGATTAAAAATGGCAAAAAATTAATTTTCGCAGTATCGATTGTTTATATATATATATATATATATATATATATATATATATATATATTACTTCATAAGTAGCGTTTGACATTTATCCATTTCTTCATTCTCTGCACAATTTATTCTTCTTTTTATAATAGTATATTGTACCCACTCCTTTTTCCGTGCACCAATTTGTGAATTATTTTACGGATTTTTTTTTGTTTTTGATAACCTTGAAATATCTCCCGGTAACGGGATGCTTTTAGATTTTTACTTCTGGATACCGGACTTTTACCAACATTATTTTTGGAGGGGGTTACCGTCTTTGGATGTTATACTCCTCGCTCAACTATCCATTCACGTGAAATCATTATCTCTTTTCCCCATTCCCCCCTGCCTCACTATTTTTAAACTTTTAGCAAGTAAGTTGATGCAGTTTCGTTAAATACTTAGCATGCAAAATCTGATTCTGCATGTTGCTAATTCCTACCCTCCGATGAGAAGGAAAGTCTTTCTGTCGAAACTTTGCGAAGTAAGGGCAATCCCCTTAATTTATGTCTCTTTTTTGAAAATTAAATATGTTTTTACTATTGTGAAGTTGTTCTTTTAACATGTTTGATTTATTCTTTGTTCGTTTCTCTTGCATTTAGTCATTTCTGTTAAAACATGATATTAATATAATTTACCAATAAGAACGATATCACTGACTATTAATACAATACAATTTCCAAATAGTATTTTAATAGCATAAACATGTTTTTAAAGTCATAGTTTTAATCTTTAATGATAATGAATAAAATTAAGACATTGGAATTCCGATGTTTTTAATAAAAAATATTTTACAAATTGAAAAATGCCTATCTATATCTTGTGAAAAGTTTTCTTTTTTATAATTATCATGGTTTTATAATTTATAAATCATAATATGATATTTAATACAAACGCTATCGTTGCCATATAATTTGCTTATATACTCTAGTGAAGACGCCAAACAAAATTTATATAAATTAGTATAATCAAATGTGTTAATTAAGAGAAGCAAAGTCATCAGAAATAATTGATATTTGTCGCTGATTAGATAAGAGAATATCGTAGCATCATATGCCTAAAGGTGATATATTTGTTTGCTTCATCAGAAAAATCAAAGTATGCAATCTAATAAAACAAAATTAGTAAGAGTTTCATTTTCAATTATTTTTCTACTTGTTTCCCAGTGAAAATAAAAACGTCTTATTAAAGTTTCAAGTATAATTACATACATCAGTATATGGCAGTTGAACTCAACTTGACGACTAATAAAACATACCAAGACTAACGCTTTATAATTATGGATAAATACAAATAAAAAGAGATTTACATATCTGAATCAAGAAAAATCCCTATATTTGGTGATATAAGCTCTCTTTCGACAGATCAAATTATAAATTATACACACATTCTGTACCAATTAAATAAATAAGAAACAAAGCTTAACATTTCAAATTTGACTCTAGATGCAAGAATATCGTTAAAAGATGCTGACGATACAATTGATACCCCCGCCAATCTTAATCGATCTGATTCGATTTTGATTTTTCCTATGGATATTTTCGTGGGTAATTTATTCACACAAAACTAATGCTTATGTATACATTATTCACGAACTTAAGTCACGTTAAGAAGTACTTTTGCTTAATTATATTTATTGTAATTTATAAGTAATTGATTTAATAAAGAATCTTACATATGTATGCATGTTTTCCTTTACTCACATGCAGATACATTTTTAGGAACCTATATTTTAATATTTCTTAATGTTTCACTATTTGGAAAATAAACGACTGTGTGTTGCTGTCTACTCCTCATAGTGCATGTACATACCACTTCACATATCAAAATTAGATTGATAATAAACAGATGTCGAAGTAATGTGATAATAATTTTTCCTTAGGAAATAAATTTTCGAGTGAACTCAAAGTATAATAATTTATATAACACATTCGATTTGTTAATAAACAACATATGATGACGTGTTCTATGAAATCAATTTTTTAACACAATGATCAGCTGCATTTACTGTTGCATGGTGATAGATACTTCACAACGCAAATTACTTCATCGCAGAACAACATCCAACTATGAACTATCTTAATAAATTTATAACCAGTTCGGTACTACTTATAGTATCAGCACAAATTAAAGTTGAGAAATACCGTTTATAAAGTTATAATCATAACAATGTTAAGTTATAGCCAAACATGTGATATCTTATTTAAACGAAAATATAAGCAGGTTCTCTTGCTGTAGATGCGGAATATATTCCAAAAAGCTCATTTTTTATTTACAACGGTGTACTTTTTAGTTTAAAAAATTACCGTTCTCAGTATGGTTATGTTTACAATATCAATAAAAAAGCTCAGTAAAAAATACGGAAGGAAATGATATACAATATCAAAACCAAGTCTTTCACACAGCGTGTACGATCATGATGTAATTCTAATTTTTCTAATTGCTATGGACGAATTTTCAAAGTGCATAAACATGACTAGAAGTTGTTGTAGAACGAAAAATATTAATTATGTTAATAGAACAGATATATAACAAAATACTATGACAAACAGATAAAAATAAGATAAGAAACAGATAGCAAACAGATAACAAGTGATAACAAATGATATAATATATAGATAATAAAATAGTTAACAAACAGATGACGAAAAGATAATAAAACATTTTACAAACAGATAACAAAATAATATAACGAACATATAAAAAATGAATATAACAAACAGATAACAAAATAATATAAGAAACAGATTCAAAATAATATAAAAACAGATAAAAAATAACATAACAAACAGTTAACAGTATAATTAACAAACAGGTGACAAAATAATATAATGAGCAGATAAAAAAATATAAAACATATCACAAAATGGTATACCTTATAGATAACAAAATAATATAACAAACATAAACAAAATATAACAAACATATAACACAATAATATAACATACAGATAACGAAATAAATAGAGAACAAAAATTATGAGAAACAGATAACAAAATAATTAACAGATAACGAACAGATAACAAAATAATATAACAAACAGATAACAGAACAATATTCAACCACATTACAAAATATTATAACGAACAGATAACGAAATAATATAAGAAACAAATTAAAAAATAATATAACGAATAGATAACAAAATATCATAACAAACAGATTATAAAATAATAGAATAAATGGATAAAAATATAACAAACAGATAATTAAGTATTATACCAAACAGATTAAAAAAATATAACAAACATAGAACAAAATAATATAACTACGAGATAACAAAATAATATATCAACCAGAACAAAATAATTAACCAACAGATAACAAAAATATGCACCAATCAGATAATAAGAGAGAACAAACACATAACGAAATAATATAACATATAGATAATAAAATAATTTTTAAAAAACAGATAACAAACAGATAACAAAATAATAAACAAACAGATAAAATAATAATATAACTAACAGATGACAAGATATTATAACAAAGAGATAACAAAATAATACAACTAACGGATAAATAACAGATCACTAGCAGATAACAAAAGAATATAACATACAGATAACAAAATAATAAACAAACAGATAACAAAACACACATATAACAAATGAATATAACGAATAGATAACGCATTAATATAACTAATAGATAACAAAATAATATAAAACAGATAAGTTAATAATGTAACCAACAGAACAAAATAATTAACTAACAGAAACCACACAGATAAATAATATAACGAACAGAAAACAATACATTATAACAAAATATTAGAAGCAGATAACAAAATAATATAACAGATAACCAAATAATATAATACACATATAACAAAATAATATAAAAAACAGATCACACACAGATACACAACAGAAAAGAATATAATATAAAAGATAACAACAAAGATGACACACAGATAACAAAATATTATAACAAACAGATAACCACATTATATGACGAACAGATAACAAATAATATAACAAACTGATCAAAAAATAATATAACCAGCAGATAACAAATCAATTAATAAACGGAAAACATCTAGATAATATAACAAACAGAAAACAAAATAATATAACAAACAGATAAGCACCTTCGTAACACCCTCCCCCTGACTAGAGAAATAAAACGAGAATCAGACGACCAGGCCTTTATGTGCTTCAGACTAAATATGCAACCAATATTATTTCTTGTATTTTCTCTACCGCCCTCCCTCAAACCAAGACTGTATCCTAATAAACAAATTCTCAGACAGCATAGATATAGCACTCTCCCTCGATACTAGCACACAAGTACATGTATTTGGTGACTTCAATGTCCACCACACTAAGTGGCTAGGATTCTCTAAGCACACAGACGTAGCTGGTAGCACAACACATAGCTGCTCTATATCCCATTCCCTATCTCAGTTGGTTACATTTCCGACACATTTCTAAGACCAGCAAAGTCAAAATGCCTCACTTCTAGATCTCTTTCTGACAACGGTTCCCGATGACTGTACAACAAATGCCAATAGCCCACTCGGGAATTCTGATCACGCTGTGATAATGGTAGAAATCAGCTTAAATTCTCGCCCTAAAACTGAAGACCCACTACTCAAAACAACGAGGTATTAAAAAAAACGGATTGGAAAGCCACCAGAGAACTCATCAAAGATGCCCCATGGCAAAATATCTTTACTCTTCCAGCGGAACAGTGTGCAAATGAGACCACTGAATGGTTCAAAACTGCAATTGAAGCACATGTTCCCGCACGGAAATTCTATAGCAATCCCCACTCTCCCCAATGGTTTACTTGTGCTTGTGCAGCTGCCATTTGTCAAAGGTAGCATGTGTTCCGCAGATTCAACCTACATAAGTCCAGCTCAAATAAACAGAATATACAGAAGCTAGAAATAATTGTAAGAGAGTGATAGAGACAGCTAAGACAGATTACTCTGAAACCACAAGAAAACGCATCGAAGCACAGAAATTAGGAGCCCGGGACTTTTAGAAAATCTACAACAGTGTAATAAATAATGGCGGGGGACACTACCAAACAATCATGAGGTTGCTTGCACGGCAAGTGACAACACTAATCTGCTTGCCAGTCGGTTTGCCTCCAACTCCACACTAAACCCGGTACACCACTCCCTCCCTGATTTTCCTCTGCGAACAGACGCCACACTAGACGATTTAAAACACCCCTTCTCAGGTATATGCTATTATAAAAACATGGACACCTCAAAAGCATATGGATCAGATCTCATCCCGTTTGTGCTATTAAAAAATTCTCTGCCGAGGTAGCTCCAATTCTCTCCAAATGTTACAATAAATGCCTTAACGAATCTTGCTTTCCCGACTGCTGGAAAACCACTTCTGTGGTACCAGTCTTCAAGAATTCTGGTGAAAAAACTGACCTCTAAAATTATCGTCCCATTAGACTCCTCCCGCTTTTCGCCAAAATATTTGAGTCCTTAGTTAATCAAGCCCTAGTCCAGCACCTAACAGCTGCTTGGACCTCTATTATTCCTGATATCCATAAATGACCTCCTGATAAAATTCTTTCGGAGATGGGTGTATTTGCTGATGACACCACTCTCTATAACAGGTATTTTTTACGTTGGCGTATCATAAAATTAGCGTTTGTTTTATATTGGTTGAAATTGGAATGGAGATGATATATTAAAACGTGTCTATTTATAAAATATTGTGTGTTTGATTATCTGATCAGAGTAAATGTCGTTTCTGTTACATATGTTCATATGTTGTTAAGTGTAAATGCGTGTGTGACATGCATTTTCACATACCTCTGCTTCTTGGTTTGTCCATCTGGAAATTCTCGTCTGGGAGGGAGATTCGATACCTGTTTTTAGGGACGAAGATTTATTTCACAGAAGACAAGAAATTGGTTCTATAGTTTATTTCACTTTCCCAGATGTCTTGCAGAAGGTGGAAAGTGAATTTGGCCTGTGGTTTCTTCTTCTAGGTCTTATTTCTACCACGCCATCGTTCGTTCCCCACCCCCAGCGAAGAGGAGAAGACAACGGCAAAGCCGTCCGCTGTCGTCAACGTCGCAACCAAATCTCCTCGATTCAGCTAACCTGATCACATGACTGATTACATGACTCACACGCAATAAAATCAGCTGATCTTAACTTCCTGTCTACGTGTCTACACTGTAATTCACACTCTCCATCCTCTCTCTCTCCATTCTCTAACATTCCTTTCCCCCTCATTTATAAAAATGTATGGCGCAGACATACATTTTTTTTCTAAGGGAATCCTTACCTCACCCCACTGGCAAAGGAACTGTCATACCATTATTTAATAAATCATAATTCAAATAAATAAAATTACATCCACAAATAATACCATGTGGAGCGAATTCTTGCGCCCTCGAAGGTCAACAACTCTCTGTGACACCATGGCCTCCGTTTCGCATCTTAGGATCATCCAGAGATTACTATATCTCTTGTCACGCTATAACGCGTTTCCACAAGCACATGCCTCATACGAGATAAAAGAGTTTTCTTATAACATTACGAGAGCATTTTCCTATGTCTCCAGCCGAAGTACGCATCCGGAGAAAAATCCCACGAAAAAAAACAAAACAAAAAAAATTCTACAACAATTTCGAACATTAGAATAAATATCGACTGAACCTTTGACTCTTCCAAGCTTAAGAACTGGTTGACCACTTATTCAACCCAGTAGTGTGTCTTTTTCCCTACACTGCTTAAACCTTATTTCTTTCTCATTTTCCATATTTTATCATTATTATTACTATCATTATTAATTATTAACACCATGGTCTTACTTATAAATTAATCATTATCTCAATAAACCCCACAAGGCAGAAATTCACTCCTCCTCTATTCCGCGAAAAAAAAAAATACATGTCCAAGTACAAGAAAAAACCTGCACAATTCTGATGTGAGAAAACATCAATTGCATAAAAATATAAATTTTTAAAAAATTCTTATAATCATTCACAAAGTCTCATCTCACCAATAAAAAGTTATAAGAACAAAACATAGATTCGTGGAAACCCAAAATTGTCAGCAAATTTTGAGGTCGGTTACATCAGCTTTACCACCTCACAGTTCCACACCAGAAAAAAATTCTTACGAAAAAAAAATCTAAAAAAAAAACGTACAAATAGAGAAAAAACAAGTTTATATTAGCAGAAAATGCCCCTTGCTTCTTAACAAAAAAAATACACATTGTTTTTTTCCTAAAAGTACGCAAAGCTTTTACAATTTAACCACATTTTAATTGTATATAATTGTTTTACCTGTAAATTCATAACAAATATTTGGTTGACGTGATTCTCGTAATTGTGACAAGTCTCTTTATTACCACTGTGTAACTAAAGTTTATATTTCTTTTCTATTTTTTCTTTTCTGTTGTACACATTGACTACATATTCAAAATTCACAATTTATTATCAGTATGTCGATTGATATATCTTTATTTTTCAATTTCCTCTGTTTTACACCGTAACATAGCATTTTTTCTTTTTGTGTTTTCGTATTTAAAATCAACAATTCGTTATCTGTATGTCGATCGCGCTATCTGTTTTTTAATTTTTTTATTTCTCTTTATTTAGCATAATATATAACTATACATAATTTTAATGTGTCTTTTTTCCGTTGTGTCCATATTTTGTTTTTTTTGTTTTCACCGTTGTTCAATGAAAGGACCGTACGGTGGGGTGTTTTTCCACAATCTTTCTGGGTGTTCTGGTTCAAGTACAGCACAAAATGAGCGTTTGTATAAATATACGGCGCAGACATATGTTTTCTATGTCTCCGGTCTTAAATAATTTATTCGGCTGAACCCTTTTTCACGGCCCATATGGCATCATTCAGGGATGTGGGTAAAGTAACCTCATGTTCGTTAACAACTATCATTCAGCTATCCCATGCCAATTCCAATATCCAAGCCTTATCTCAAAAAAATATTTGCCGACATCTCATCCGACAGATATCTGACTTCTAAAGTTCTTACGTATCAGCGGCATATATTCTATCTTTTTTTTATATGTTTATTATTCTTTCTCATACGTCAGATTCACTACATAGTGGCCACGTCACCACTACACGTCCGCTCTTGAGTTGGAAGTTCAGTTACTCCCAATATTGGGCATTTTCAATCAGCCGAAGTTCACAGGCGGCCCTATCTGCAAGCTTAATTTATGTGGGTGAATTCTATCGTGCACCCTCGTTGCAGCCACAACGAGCCTTTTAAGCCCATAGGCCTGCAGTACTTCCATCTTTATTGTATGCGAAGAATATGATCTTTCAACCGTAACACCTGTCAGCTTGATCAAGTTACATACAGACGGCGAAAATAGGATTTTTCATAATCGAAAAACCTATTAAAATCCCCCTTGTAGGGTCCTGTGAATCTCTTCCAAAAAAGAAATAGTTAACCGCCTACGTAAATTTAAACCTGCCCCCTTTTTAAAATTCTTATTTGACTAGACCGACCATTTTATCTTAATCTAATCTTCTGATTTTTTTCTTTCTTTTTTTTAATTACTATTTTGCAGACCCCTGGAAAACAACAATTATACATTATATAATACAATATCAAATCATCAATACACATTTTTTTAACAATGAACATTAACTTCTAAGTAATTACATAAAACAACCTTCTTCAGTCCTTAAAAAATGTTCAAAAATGCCGTTAAAACTGGAAAAACAACGTTCACGGTTTACAGAAAAAGTTAGTTCATTCTGACCTGAAAAAGAGCATCAATTCTTTTTCTTCCGTCTTTTCTTTTTTTCTTTTTTTTAACCAGTTCAAAACAAGCGATGCCCATTCTCCCTATAAACTTCTGCAACGGTGTAAATATTTCAAATCATGATTGAAACATTCAAAACAATTTTATTTGTGCGTGTTACCATCGATCAAGTCGCGACCAAATCTCCTCGATTAAGCTAACCTGATCACATGACTCACACGCAATCCAATCAGCTGAACTTAACTTCCTGACAACGTGTCTACACTGTAATTCACACTCTCCCTCCTCTCTCTCTCTCTCTCTCTCTCCAATCTCTAACAATATGAGGGGAAAACAAATGAACACATATCCAAGGAAATGGCAGAAACACTATAGGATGGCCTCCAATCTGTAGTGGAATGGGAACGAAAATCGATGGTCACATTCAATGCAGCTAAGACTAACCTAGTTTCTTTCAATAATTACAAGAAACCTTCTCTACCACCAATAGCAATGGCCAAGAACACATTGCTTGAAAGTACTTCTTTTAAACTCCTCGGCCTAACGTTTACAGGGAATATGAACTGGAATAGATACATTGAGAGCATTGCCAAGGCTGCTGCAAGGAAGGTGGCTCCCTCGACCGTGCTAGAAAACTATTACGCCTGAAAGTATCCTGAACCTCTATAAGGCCACCATTCGCCCATGTATGGAGTACTGTGGTCACATCTGGGCTGGTGCATCTGCTGCTTGTCTCTCACTCCTGGACAGGGTTCAAAAGAAAGTCGCCAACCTGATAGGTCCTGATCTGCCATCTAGGCTTCAGCTTCTGTCCCATCGACAAGATGTTGCATCCCTCTTCCTGTTCTACAAATACTTTAATGGTGAATGCTCTGAAGAACTGCAAACACTTGTACCTCCCCGATGTAACTACCCCCGACAAATCCGACAAGCTAGTAAGTCTCATCCATTTACAGTAGAGATCCATAGGTGCAAGAAAGCATTTTACTCAAATAGTTTCTTCCCCAGAACTGCAGGTCTTTGGAACTCCCTACCGGGATTCTGCTTTCCCAACTGTACTGATGTGCAGAAGTTAAAGTGTAATGGGAACAAACATCTTTTTACCCATCTCCCTTCATAATGCCCCTGCTGATAAAGTCTCTGATAGTAGCGCCCTGCTTCAAAGTGGCACTGTGCCTTGTTTGAGGTGAAAATTGAATAAAAAAACGTAATGTAACAAACCGATAAGATATAACATAACAACTTGATAACAAAATAATATAACAAAGAGATAAAAACTATAGCAAACGGATAACAAAATAATATAACAGACCGATAGCTAACAGATAAAAAAATAATGTAAAAAACAGGTAAGAAAATAATAAAAAACAGATAACAAAATAATGTAACAAACAAATGACAAACTACTATAACAAATAGAGAAGAAAATAATATAACAAACAGATAATTAATTAATATAACAAATAGATGACAAAAATATAACAAACAGAGAACAACATATTATAACAGACATATTACCAAATAATATAACAAACAAATAACAAAATAATATAATAAACAGATAACAAACAGATAACAAAATAATATAACGAACAGATTAAAATATATCATAAACAGA
>NC_136491.1:55577990-55822990 GCF_053919585.1 Euprymna scolopes
TTTACGTTGCTATATAAGAAACTCATAGTAGAATGCACATAACATATGATTTCAATAAATTTCCATACCTTTTATGGACAATTACATTTGTTGTAGACACTTACCAAATTCTGTAAGTAATTGCTCTTCTGAGATAACTGGCCTATCTTTAAATTGATTCAAATTTGCAGGTTCAGCAGGAATTGGAATACACTTTATTAAACCCTGAGTGTCATAGCTGGTAAATTTCAAAATGTATTCTAGAAGTGAGGACCGTGTAGAGGAAGGAAATTAAATTTTGTTTTATACTAATGAAAAAGCCACAGAAACGTGTGGAATGTTTCAGATTGATTTTGGATCATTGTGCCTGCGTCGAGCATCAGTTTTTGAGTAGCATAAAAGATTCATGGAAGGCAAGAAGTTTATGAGGGAGAGTGAACATATGGAAGGAGTAAGCAATTCGAAACACTAGAGGCTGATCAAAAATGTTATGGGCCGCCGTGTCTATAGAGGCAGTATTGATGTCAGTGTGCGAGCTGTACACACAACTATTCTAGAGGAACTGTAGATACGGAATATTTGAACGAGGTTTGTCCGAAGATTACCCAAAGAAGATCAGAAACACACGACGTCGTCATGACATCAGGGAGATGGTCAAGCTGGTCAAGTCAGATCCCACAGTTCTTGCTGCTCTTGTGACCAGCATTGAAAATCTAAGTATTTCATGAACCAGAGACTAAGAGACAGAGTTCCCAGTAGAAGCATGCTTTCTCTCCGAGACCCAAGAAGGTTAGGAAGAGCAAATCCGCCTGGAATATTATGATGATCCTTCTTATTAACAGCACGGGCATTGCCTTCATGCACTGACTTCCCGCTAGCAGAGGGTCAAAAGGAATACTATGCTGAGGCTTTAAGAGAGGGCATGCGGAGATTCTGTCGGAAGATGTCAGAACTCTGCGAATTTCCACAAGGACAATTCACTAATCTACAACTCCACTCTTGGCACAGACTATTTGACTAATGCCTGGCATTAATACAGCTCCTCACCCTCCCTACAGAGGTTGTGGCAGAGGTCATTAATACGCTCACACAAGAGGCCTTCCATGGAGCCTTCCAGAAATTGTTGGAACGGTAAAACACACGCATTGCAGCCGAAGAAGATGAATACGGAGAGGACTAGAGTTAAACGTGTGTACTTTTAATAAAAGTCCCTATACGAAAAAGTATGGAAACTTATTGAAGACCCCACCTATCAACGTTGAATATTTGACACGGATTTAAATAAACTACATTTGTAAATATGTAAATTTGTGAATAAATGCAGTAATCAAGCATTCCAATAGAATTAGAAAATCATATTACTAGTAGTTAAAAGATAGGAAACTGGTCGTGACATTTCAAATGAGGAGGCTATTTAAAGAATATTAGAGGAGGCTATTTAAAGAATATTAGAGGTTGACGCGAAATTAGCAGACGTTAAAATTTTGATTTCACATATGTTTTCGAATAAATTTTCGTAATAATACTCTTATTTTATAATATTTTAAAAAGTGTGGTTCTCTCTATCTCATCGTTTAAATTACAACAGTTATAACCAATTAGGCCTTCTTGTCAGACAGTTTAATACATAAGTAAAAGACAATTCGCGCAATTCTTTATTTCAATTCGAGCCAAACCGAACACTGCTTAAACAGCTCCCGATATCAACGAAGCTTTTGGCCAAGGAACCATTACTGAAAGCACAACACAATGTTTTTTTAAGTAATTTCGTAGCGGTGACGAGAATCTTGGATATGATGCGCGTAGTGGTGCACCATCGGATGATAACAACAATGAATTAAAAGCTTTAGCCGAATCTACCCCACGCATAATTGTGCGAGAACTTGTTTTTGAATTAGACATAACGTATATTTCCAACGACTTGACAAATATTGGAAAAACAATAACAAAAAAAAAACAATGACAAATGTGTGTCTCACGAATTGAACGACAACCAAAAGAAACATCCTGCTGAAGTATCATGCTCTTTTCTTTTACGCAACAAAAGCGGCCCGTTTCCCGATCGGGTTATAACTTGCGATAAAAAGTGGGTTCTTTACGACAACGGGGCACGCTCAGCTCAGTGGTTACGTGCGGACGAAGCTCCATGACATTTTCCTGAAGAAATAGTTTTACTTAAAGGAGTCATGCTGACTGTGTTTTTTATGCATTTGACACTGACTGGAGACAGGCGAAATCATTACGGTAAATTACTGTTAATAAATTGATTAAATGCATCAGAAACTTCGAAACAACAGCCAGCATTATTAAATAGAAGAGGGCAAATTCTCCTGCAAGAAAATACCCGACAGCACGCTGCTAAACAGATCCTGCATATGTTAAAATAATTAGAAAATGAAACTCTGTTTCTTCCGCCATACTCTCAAAACCTTTGATTTTTCAAGCAGATCGACGGCTTCCCGCGTGAGAAATGCTTCAAAACCTGACCGATATAAAAAACGAAGTATACAAACAGATTAAAAACTATACTAAGCTAGAAGTGGTATTATGTAGATGGTAATATTTTCATAAAAACAGCAATTAATTCAAAATATGATATGAACAATAGTAATTGTTCAAAAACTGCGGTCTTAAATTTAGAATAAGCAACATTAAAAACGGATACTTTTTTGCAAATATATAGTTTCCCCAACAATTTTATGCAAGTACCTAAAAATCATAATGTAACAGTACATAATCAAGATAAAAATAATACTAAATGTTACCATCAGAAAACAGAGACAGACTTGCATGTAGTTAAATAAAATCGAAAGTATGTTACAGGTCAGCATACATCATATAACAAGTTTCAATTCTGTAAACGAAAACTTCCCAAATAAAGTTTGTTTGACTTTTCGCACACATATAACGTTCACTTAATAGTTTAATGAAACCAATCATCTAATGAGATACCGTAAAAATGATTACGATATTAATTAACGTTCATTTTCTAGATTGATATGCACATTTAGTAAACCGTTATCTAGTTGCTGGTATATCCATGATTGTGTAAACAGGCGGCATAAAAGTCCGCACATGTTATTGTTTTCAAAAACTGCTAATCCAAGCTACATTTTATGTAATTGTTAAACAAACTATACCTCATTTGATGGCCTATTATTCCTCTATAATTTAACTTGTTCATATTTACTTTTTATTGAAATATACTTGTGTTAAACGTAAATTTAAAAAAAGAAAACTTCAAATTCAGGAGGCAAAAAGGAAGTCCGCTCAATGGAAAATTGTTTGTTTTTTTTTAATTACATTTTCACCCCAAACAAGGCGCATTGCCACTTTGGTGTAGGGGCTACTATCAGGGGCAGACACTACTGGGGCACTATGTTAGTATTTGGGCAGCAAGATGCCGTTCACGTTGCACTTGAACTTCTGCATGTCAATACAGTTGGGGAAGCAGGGGCTTTGAATGGAATTCCAGAGTCTAGCGGTACTGGGGAAGAAACTACTGGAGTAGAAAGATCTTTTACATCTAGGGATCTCTACTGTGTGGGGGTGGGATTTAGCTGCCTGTCAGGTTTGTCGACGGTGTCTGCGTCGTTGGGGCACAAGTGTCTGCACTTCGTCAGAGCATTCACCATTAAAATACTTGTAGAACAGGCAGAGGGATGCAACGATTCGTCGATGGGACAGAGGTTTGATGCCAGTTCAGGGCCTATCAGATTGGCGACTCTTTTTTTAACCTTGTCTAGGAGCGAGAGACTAGTAGCAGATGCACCGGCGCAAATGTGACAACAATACTCCATACATGGGCGAATGGTTGCCTTATATACAGGATACTTTCAGGTGTCAGCAGTTTTCTAGCACGGTAGAGAGAACCTACCTTTTTCGCAGCGGCCCCGGCAATGTTTTCAATATAATTGTTCCAACTCATGTTTCCTGTGAACTTTAAGCCAAGCTGTTTGAAAGATGTACTCTCAGACAAGGAGCCACTGGTCATTGCTATTGGTGGTAGAGAAGGTTTCTTGTAATTATTGAAGGAAACCAGTTTTGTCTTGGCAGCATTGAATGTGACCATCGATTTATGTCCCCATTCCACTACAGATTGGAGGTCGTCCTCTAGTGTTTTTGCCATTTCTTTAGATATGTGTTCGTTTGTTTTCCTGTCATGCCTGTTATAGAGTGTACTTTCATCAGCAGTTTTGTCGGGGAGGTCATTAATAAATATTAGGAACAATAGAGGTCCAAGGATCGACCCCTGAGGCACTCCCGCATTTATATCACACTGTTTAGACGTACGGCCGTCGAGGACAACCTGGATTTTTTCTTATCTAAGAAGGACTTAATTATGTTAAGTATTCTACCAGTGATACCGTATGATTTAATTTTCCTAAGGAGCCCCTTGTGCCATACCTTGTCAAAAGCCTTAGATATATCTAGAGCTACCGCTCTTCTCTCCCCCGCTTTGTCCAGTGAATGGTATATACGTTCAGAGATTACAGTGAGGATGTCAGCTGTGGAACGGTATGTCTAAATATTGTTATAAATAAATTGTTATTTAAATGTAACTTTAAACATTACTGCAACACAAATACAACACGAACACAATGAACTAGTTAATATTTAGTAGCATAGCCCTTCTAAAATTTGATAGCCTGCAATCTTTTGGGAATTCTTTGAATAAGACTGCAGCAATACTCCGGGGAAAGTGCACCTGACTTTTCTTAAGTTGTTGTCAGAAATCCTTCCCAATTTGAAATTGTATAATTGCATAACTGTTGCTTGATGTAATGCCACACGTTTTTGATAGGATCGAGGTCTGGAGATTGTGCAGACCAATCCAAACACGGAATGTCATGCTCTGCCAGGAACCTCTTGAAATTGCCAACTGTGTGAATTGAATCATTATCCTGCATGATGATGGGATTATAATCGAAATTCCGACCAAAGTAGGGTAGAAAATGCTCAGTCAAAATAATAATGTACTCGACGGAATTAATTCGACCTTGCAAGAGAACTATAGGCTCGAGACCATTGGTCCTAATAATGTCCCACACCAAAACTGACCCTCCACTACCTTGCAGCGTTTAAACTGTGCACCTAGAATTAAATTCTTTGTATTGCCTACCATCACTGTCTAGCCTATCGAACCTGCTTTCGTCGCTAAACGCACTTTTAACCAATCTGAAAAGTAATGATCTTTATTGCATCTGACGAAATCCAGACAGCGCTTTCTCTTCTTTACAGAAATCATCTGCTTGCGTCTTGCAACATATCCTCGCAAATTAAATACATTTAATATGTTCTTGACAGTAGAAAGAGAGCACTTTTTAACAAGATGGCACTGTTGTTGGATTTGGGGAGCCGTTTCAAATCTGTTTCTTAGACTGCGGATCTTGATAGCATTGTCTTCCCTGTTAGAAGGAATTCTTGTATGACCAGATTTAGAGGAATCACAAACAGTGCCGGTGGTTTGGTGTTTTGTACAGTCTTACGTACCGTTTAATCATCACATTTCAATCTGCGACCGATTTCTCGATTGGATACACCAGAAAGGTGGAGACTAATGAGCTCCTAAGAGAAAGCCGTGGCATTTGGGCAAAATGTTACGCTGTATAACCTGAAACTACAACAATTACGATTAGAGATGCTTTGTTTCCTGTAGGTTGATATTTTAAACTGAGTTAGGGGCGATAATTTTAGCTGGTTTTAATTTGTTGCTGCGGACTTTCTTGTTGCCACCTCAATTTGAACTTATTTTTTTTTAAATTGACGTTGACACTAGAATATTTCAATTAAAAGTACAATATCATCAGGTACAATTGTAGAGAAATAAAAGGTGAATCAAATGACGTACAGGTTGTTTAAACAGTTACTTTAAATTTAGCTTTTTTTCAGTATTTGAAATAATTGCAAGTGCCGACTTTGGTTTTGCCGGCCCTGTATATGAAGAAATTCATTTTAATAATTTTTGAATAGAAAAAGTAGGATTTTGATATCAATGTCAGAGCGAGAAGAAAAAAGTACATTTCTAATTATATAGATATTTTAGCGTTTCGTTCATGGTTTCTCTTTCTCAGATGTTTTTTTCTATGTAAGTATAGATATGGTTCTTTCTTTCTCTATCTCTCTCTCTCACTCTTTCTCTCTCTCTCTCTCTCTCTATATATATATATATATATGTGTATAAGTATGTAAACACACACACAAAGACATATACGTGTGTGCGTGTGTGTGTGTCTGTGTGTGTATTATGTATTTGTCTTGTATTTACGTATCAATATACTTGTGGGTTCTGATTTATTTATGCTGATTATACGACCACACGTATCCAGTCCGACTCTCTCTCTCTTTCTCTCTCTCTCTCTTTCTCTCTCCCTCTCTCTGTTAATATATTTCGGTTCTGCATTTAGTATACATATTTATATTTATTCATACACACACTCGCGCGCACACACGCGCGCGCACACACACCTACACACACCCACACACACTCACACACACCCACACACACCCACACACATATGTGTGTGGGTGTCCGTGTTGTGTTGTGTGTGAGTGCGTGCGTGTTCGTTTGTGTGTTAATATGTGTGTGTATATCTGCATGTATTTACGTGCCTCAATGCGTTATACAGTTTTTTTTTTCTTTTTACTTTTAGCTTTTGATACTTTCATTTCGCTCCTGACTCTTTTCTTTTTTTGCACGTTGATTTTCACTAATCTTACTTTCCAGCGTGACCATCTTATTTAGTTCTTTAGTTATTTTCGTTTGTACTTTTTCTCTCCAATTACTGTTTTCACTCTTCCTCCCTTTTCCTTTTTTTCTTTTATTTCTTGTTCCTTTCTTTAATATAACTTATTTAATTAAACATTGTTGCAATTGATTTTTTTAGCCTGAGTTTTATATTTTAGCTCATTCCTTTGTTTATTTGATGACGGATTTTTTTACACGTTCTGGCTTTATTTATATTTTAATATAAACTTTATTGTTCAATGTATTGTGAGTCGAATATAGTATAAAACTATCACATTTAGTTAAAGAATTTAAAAGACTCTTATAGACTCGGTAATTTTTTGCTGAATCTATTGTTAACCGTTTTTCGCTGTCTGTAATAATTATGTAGTGAATATATTCTAACATAATCTACGCGAAATATCGCCCAGCATAGCACCTTTGTTTGAATCATATCAATAGGTTTATATATCTATTCACTGGCCATAAACTTGATCTTATCGACATATATCCTATGAATAAACAAATAAATAATTAAATACAAAATTTGAAAACGGGAAGTAAATGAACTTATAAAAAAATCGAGGTATTAAATAAATAAATAGAACTGAAAACTAAAATAGACGGATGATGTAGTCACCGCCAGAATAAAAATAACATCAAGTCCAAAGATAGGGACATTTACAGCGATGACCGGATACTATTACCTTAGATAAAAGCGAATGCTTAGGTCAAGAGACAGTCGAAAAATTAAAATAATATCAATAACCCCCGCTGCTACAACTTGACCACATGAGGTCGTACTTCTCCTTCTTTCCCTAACACTCAGCCTTACTCCCTTCCCTTTAAAACTACTAATTCTCACATTCAGAAAGTATACACACCACTTTGTTCCAAAGAGGTAACCACGCCCGAATATCTCATGAAAGATAAATGTAGTCTTGACTTTCTTTTCAATATCGCTCCATGTTTTTATATGATGAGGTGGTCTTCTTGAATTAACATTCTACGGAAGCATGTTGCACATATGCAACCAATAATATTTATATAATAAGCAGATTATATAACAACTCTCTCCTCAAATGAGCACTCTTTAATGATCACACAGGTTTCATTAGAAAATTTATCTATACAACTATAATACACACACACACATATATATATATATTATATGTTATTTGCGCATATATATATATATATATATATATATATAAAGCATAATAGATGTCAAACATCTAAATTACATATTTTACAATAATAATAATAATAATATATATATATATATAAATAATAGGCAAGTGGTAAAATATTATTAGAGATTATAAACTATGTAAGAAAATAATCAAGAGGTAAAATAGTTTAAATTTAAATCCAGTTTCCAACATGTTATTAAACTTCAGATCATTCATATTCAGAAATCAAAGAGTGTTTTACACCCTTAGCTCATTAAGAATTGAAACGAAAATTATTTCGACTCTAATATTATAATACTCACCAATTTTCGAATCCGAATTCCGATATCGTTTTTACATTACCTTTTAAAACATCATCAACAATCATTCTTACGTCAACACTTGTACTTAAATCATAATAACTTTAAACAGTACATTTAGTAACGGAGACTCTTATTAAAATAAGATAAATACGACAAGACAAGTATATCTCTTCTGAACTACGATTGAACTCCAACCACGTGTGATTGTACTGCCTTTTTAATACAATAGGAACAGTTCTTTCTCAATTATCTGTACAGCAATAACAGACGCACGCAATATGATTCTAAGTACAATTTTATTTTTATTCGGGTTTCTTTTTATTTTAGCTGAAGATTTATTACATTATTCCTGTTACAAGACTTTTCTTGTAACATACATTTGTGCATCTTATTAAACGTGAAGCCTCGTGACATTATACAACTTTATTTTATCACAAAATTAAAAAAACAATAATAAGTAACTGCTTGTATTTTCTGCCAAAATTTCTTCAGATGAATACATTATTCAAAGCATCCATTATAACATTAAATTATTATGATGAGTGGTAGTATAAAAAGGATGACGCCTGTTTGCCACTTTTATGTAAGACCAAAACAAACCATTTGTTCGGTCAACTCAGACATCAGCTACGCGATGGTAAAATATATAATTCATCGTTAAATCCGTTTTATTTACAATCTCGTTTTTATTATATGACGTTATTTGTCAGTATAACATCATACCTTCGAAGAAATTCCAGCAAAAGACTAACAGCAAACCGTGGTTCACTCCAGAATGTGCCACTGCCGTTGGATACAGAAATCACTATTTTCACTGCTTTCAACGAAATAAACGTTATGAAACTAAAGCTTATTTAGGCCTGGTAGCGACCACTGTAAAAGAGTAAGAAAGAATAAAGAATGTGTCAGTTTCGTATGCTCAGTACATCATGTTTGAAGAAGCAGCGGCTTGATTTCTACAATTTTGGCAGCAGGCGGTTTCTCTATCCCAATCATCATCAATGAACCTGAAAAATTTTCGTGAGCATCGGACAAAACAAAACGCTTTACCAAAACATTTGCAGCAAATTCTACCCTTCGCGACCAGGGCGGTATTCCCCCGTATTTCTTCCTATGACTGAAAACTAGCTATGCGACATACATATATCTTTGCGTGATGTTACTAAGCTTCTAAAGAATGTTGATTCCAGTACAGGAACTGATCTAGACGGCATACCAATCATATTGTTTAGAAAACTAAACCCGGCATTAACAAACATACTTACAAAGCTGTTTAAATGTAGGTTGAAGGAGGAATGGCTCCCAAGATCCTGGAAAACATCAGTTTTCCCTGTATTTAAAAATTTCAGAGATCGATCTGTAGAAAATGTGTAAGGAAAGTCCTTTAAAATTACTGCGCCCTCTGTAGATGTACAAGGAAAATCCTTTAAAAGTACTGCGCTCTCTGTAGATGTATAATGTTGCAGCAACGTAAAGCAATTCAATAACCAGTAAACACGTGTTCTGCACGGAATCCAACTAGCAAGGTATCTAGACGGACGCGAACGATTACTCAGAACGGACCCAACAATCGGTCACTCAGAACGGTCCCAACAACGGTAAGATATGCTCACACCCACACGGCACGAGAAGCAACAGCAACACAATTCCCGACCAAGTCAATCATCGCCCTGCCAACGTCTTTCGATCACCCGCTTTTATGGCCATTGCAGGCCGGCTAAATTTGCATATTGCGAGAATTCATGTGATTTTGCGAGATATCATCCTTTACAAAAGACGGCGGCCGCCATCTTGATCTTTCTTTCTCTATTTTCGTTCGGCGACGCCGAGCCGGACCCGAGGTAAATCTTTCCTTTTCGCCCGTCTCTCTTACGCACCCACACAATACACAAACTCGCGGGTGCTTGTTTCCTGGATGCACATTACACGGTCATCTGTCTCCTAGTACAAACCAATCAATCATCTGTGTGTCATGAGTAAATAACTGGAATCTGTGATAAGTAGAGAAGTGATCAATGAACTCAGTAAAAATAATCTATCAGCAATACGATTGCCTTCCTGCGAGATCTACAGCTGGTGTGCTAACTTTATTGTCATACAGGATTAGTGAAGCTCTCAATTACGGTTTCGTTTCAATGTCAATAGTTCTTGAGATATTTAAGGCTTTTTATAAGGTATGGCATAAAGTATACTTCATGATTATAGCCAACAATAGCAAGGAATATCTGGAGATTCCCCTGGAATTAATAAATTCTTTCTCTCCGATAGGTTTATGAGATTAGTCGTGGATGGGCAGAAATCAGAAGCTCGTATTATAAATGGTCGCGTTCTTGAGGATAATATCCTTAGCTCAACTTTCTTCCTGATCTTAATCTAGGATCTCTCAAATCACATTTTTAGATTATTTGTAGACATTTATGCAGACGACAACACAATCTATGGTAACACTCCGAAAGCCAGCAATTATAAAGACCTTTTTTTATCTTTTTTTCTTCTGATCTTTTGCACTCTTTCCATTATAATAGCTTTTACCCCCTTGGGAAGAACCGTGTACCAAGCTTCTATCACTGACCCTACTCCTGATCTTAAATGGATCACATGCATCAAATCTGTTACCAATGTCGCTAGAAAAATGGATGGATCATTCTACCGGTCCAGTAGCCAACCTCTATCTGTATAAGAGTCAATAACGTCCTAAAATTTGCCACGTCTGGATAAAAGCTGCTCAGCTCGCATATCCTGCAAAGATAGAGTAAAAACTGGCTTCAACACCTAGTATTTGATGCTTTTTTCTTCCCGCTTGAGACTCATTCCAACAGAAGAGAGGTAGCGAGTTTGTCTTGGTTCTACACTAATTTGAATGAGATCCTCTTTGCCAGACATTTACTAAAAATATTCGACTGGCTACAGCTTCAATCAACATATTGTCCCACGCTCTATTTGGGTCTAAATCGTCTATAATATAAGATTCCATAAACAACGTTTTCCACTATAACTGTCCGCCTGTAGAACAGTTCCGTTGGCCTGCTTTCCGGCCACCTACAATACCGTTGCCATCATGTACAATGAAAACACGTTCTTGTTGAGCGTCTTCTTCATTAATCGAATTCTACCCAATTTCTATCATTACCGATTACTGCACTACTACTTTATATCCAATAATAATTATCTCTGAAAAGCATCGGAACCTTTATTGGTAATTCCCTTATAATAAAATCACAGGTGCTACCCAATCAGTATCCCTGGCCTTAAATGCACCAAATATAGGTATTACTTGTTTTCAATCATCTTTGCAAAAAAAATCTAAAATCTTTTTTTTTCACAAAACAAGCAAACTTAATATTGGATGTATATATTGGATGTCACTTTGGAAATGTACTTATATTCGTCAATAAACACGCTGATTTTGAGAATACAAGCTATTAATTTCTGCTTATTGTTAGAAACTTACTTATAATATATGTTAGTTCACCAGTAACAAGCTCTGAAGCAGTCTAATAAAATGCGGCCTGAAATACTACAAAAGACAATATATTAGGCTTCTATAATTAAATGCCTTCAAATGGTTACTGTTCTCTTTATATTCTTGCAATATTGTAACCTACTGGGCAAATAAGATGTTTTAGGTTTAGCAACAAAAAGTCTTTTTTCAGAGACAAGGTATATTCTCGATTTTGATGTGAAATAGGAATTTTTGCCAGTAGTGCATCGTGTTTTGAGTTTAGAAATTTTACAGCAGAGTGTTTGGAGTACTGAGATTTGATTACTGATTGTTGAAACTTGCCGAAGTGAGTTTTGACAACAACGCTTCGAATTTTAAAGTAACGATTTTTTGCAAGAGTATGTAGAATTTATAGTAGTGAATCTTTACAACAGTGTGTATAATTTAACTGTAGAAATCGTCTATAATATAAATCTACCTGTCTGTTTAAATGTATGTATGTATGGATGCTTGTATGTCTGTCTAAAACTTTCAACAGAGGTGACGTATTTTCACGAGAGCAGTATTGTTTTCAAGCGCTACACTCTCGACGAAAAATATCGAAATATTGGCTAAAAACATTAATTCCGTCAACTTTAACTGGGAAATTTTCTACAGGAAGGGGCCGCTTATTTCGCTGATATTTTCGAATGGCATTCATCCTTTTCTATTGACTAGCTTTAATTTAAATTTTCGCCACATTAGGTTTGTCGATAGACGAAGCAGCAAAGATGTCACTTTTTCACGTTCTTTTCCTATTTTGTATTACGGGTTTGAGCCTGCCTGCCTACTACAACTTTTTTTTGCTCAACCCACACATCCAAACACCCGGGCAACGCCGGAATACAAAGCTAGTTATATATAAGTGCAGCATAGTTAACAACTCATCAATGCTACTGTTGAACAGTTAATCTTTCATAGTTTAAACCACAAGAAATTTTGACCCGGAGATATGATAGAATCAGAACTATTGCAATTAACAAAAGATATAATATCGTTTTAGTGGAGAACATGATACGATCGCGCGGATCGAAACTGTATAATTGGTAGCTTAGCTACAAACAGATTTTGCAAGTTTTATTCCTCTTTTTAAATATGGATATGCGCTGGCTCTCTACCTTGTGATGAGCGAAGAATACCACATTAATTTAGGATAGATAACAACGAGAATGGTTTTATCATTCAGCGAAGGTTCTTTTGAAGTTAAAACGAGTCAACTGAATGGGTTGTCGTTTACGCCAATACAAACTTGACTGGACTAGCAAGATGCATGTGGATATTGCTGAATCATAAAGCCAAACTTGCTTTTATTACTGGATTCTCAGACTATCTCTATGTAGGACTCCAATGGTTACCATACGTAGGGAAAATTAATTAGAGAGACTAGAACCATGGCAGCGAGTTGGCAAAGCAATCCTCGGAGAAACAAGGATTCAACAAGCACTTTAAAATAGTGCGAGGAAACGCCGAGAGTAATGGGCTACCCATGGACAGTTTGTCCCATTGTGATATTTTTTCCTCAGAGGCAACTAAATCGGCAATGAGAAGCTTCAGCGTCAGTAGCTACTCCTAAATAAACGGATCAGTACCGGCCTTATCCGATGAAAGAAGTGCTTCCATTAAGCAACCCCTGGTACATTTTACATAAAGTAACGTAACGTTTTAAAAATATATTTTCATGCAAATTAATACTGGCTGCACTTGCTGATACTGAGTTCACAACTACTTTAATAAATTCTAAACTCAGGAGTAGAATTGGCACGGTGAAAGAACATTAGAAGGGGCGTCAAATGTAAAGGGGCTTGGCTAATGGAGATTAAATTACGTAAAATACAAGTAAATGTAGAACAACGTTTGGTCACATCATTGAAAGGATTGAGATAAAAATTGGAATTGATTTAATCAATAAGATGGAACGTTAAGCAATAAACAAAAGCGGAGCAAAATTTAGAGATGCACACTGTGCCGTAGCTGTCCATGAGTAGGAGTAGTAAAATTGAGGATAAAGGTTTTAAAGCAAATTTCATTGAAGAGAAATAAATAGTAAAATAAAAATGGAATGAAGATAATTTGTACACATTTTAGGTGATTTACATGATTCGCATTATTTTTTTAATGAGGCGCTTATAATATATAAAACTAGCAGGAGCCGTTAACAGGTGTTGCCTCGCTAAAAATGTAAACTACAGTTGTTGTTGGTGACCACTACCGTCCCTGAACGATTGCGGACACTGGCGGCCGTGGTCGATATAAACAGAATGTGTATTTTACTGCTGATTAGTGCTGGTTGGTAAGGTAATATGCAGGTACTCTTTGAATAAAAAAAAACATCGTAAATCAGTATAAATAAATAAAATTACGAAATATAGTCCATAAGAATCATAGTAGAAAGTAAACACAGAAATTTGAGAAATAAGAGATGTTTTATAAACTGTTTGAGTGATCAAAATCAGCGATAACAGTTCTGTCTGTGTCGTTTGTTCAAGTTTTTTTCAACTTTTCTACCACTAGAATTGACTTTCAGTTTTTGTCGTCTTTTTTACGTGTAAAAATAAACTATTACGTTTTTTCACTTTACTTCTTTGAGCATTGCCATGTTTAAAAAATCTCCCGATGTTAAGAGTGGCTTAGGAAATTGACACAAGCGCATTCGCATCTTAAGAACAACATTCGGAAAAACAACTTTCAGATTAGACAACTCCGATAAAGGGGAGGATAAATCCTCTCAAATTTAAACGTGATAATCTTGTCAGCATGCACACCCAGAAATGATAAAAATTAGGGATGTCAGTGTCGGTAAGAGAGAAGTTAATTTGTTTATCGCGCGTGCGTAAAAGCCTGACACCTATTGAATTGCAGTATATATATATATATATATATATATATATATATATATATATATATATATATTAATATCTAAACAGTTTGGCATAATATATAACATATAAACTTAAATGAACATAGGTTTTGAAAAGATATACGATTAAAAAATAAAAATTCAATAGATAAAAAAGTTTACGTTTGTTATATACATTTATTAGAAGGAGGTAAAAAATAAATATAAACATAGTTAACTATAAAAATAGTTTAACAATTTTAAAATGTGAATATTTTTCATGTATAAAAACATGAAATTTCAACAACAGAATAATTACGAATTCAGTGGATAATAGTGTTGAAACATTTATTTTTAAATCGGCAGTGATCGTAATAGATTACAACGGTTTAAATAAAGTATATTTTGATAAAGTACATTTATAATGAAACATTACGTTTAATAAATATGATCTATAACTGAAACAAATGTACAAAGCGAGCGAGCATAAGAAAAAGTGTTTGTTGTTTCTTCTTCGGCATCGCCGTTACATTTTTTTTTTGCATGAAAAAATTCAACAGGCGAAGAAGAGAGAGATCGAGAGAGAAAACAAGAGAGTCAGCGAGAGGGAGTTGGACGAATATATATAAAGAGATATAAGGAGAGGCAAGAAATAAAAAAATGATGCCGTAAAATGTAAGAAAATGCACTCAGAGGGCAAAAGAATGTGTCATTGCGACGCCATATTACAATCGAACATTATCGTTTGCTTAGTATGCGATTATTGTTAATCCGGAATATAGGAGTGTTCAGAGCTAAGCCAATCAGAATGAGCCGAATTAGTCTGGAGAGACTGTATTTAAATCAGAAAAGCGAACGATTATGTTATGTCTCTGAGTTTATGATCCAGTTACGATGGCTGCAAGCACAATATATGTATAATCTGTATATTTCCACCCCGGTGTTTACTTGAGGCGGAAGGACGACTTGATATTTAAAGGGGAAAATAGGAACTACTTTCTCTAAAGATGGTTGCGATTTTGATGCTGCTCCTAGCATAAAATGAAGGATTTTATCATTACGACTAGATGTGTAAAAAATATCGTTCTAAATTTACATAAAATAGTGGCTAATAGTCTAGACAAAATAAATTTCTGTGTGGCATATGCTGTTGCAAACCTACCGTATGTTGGTCCAGAGGGGAATTTCTGCAATCAAAATATTATATATGGAAATAAAAATGAACAAAAATGACTTTTATTTTACCTGGGAAATTGGTGAACATTTTACGAGAATTACATATAGAAAAACTTCATATTCGCGTTCAATCCTTTAGAATGTTGGACGCGTCACAAAACTCGATTCCATTTCGCCTCAATGTTAAATGCCAATTTTCCCAATCGTTTCTCTGCACGCACGCACATGTTTCTATTAGGCAACCCATTCTACATTTTACATAAGGTAACGTAACTTCATTTCGATTATATTTTAATGCAAATTACTCACATTTATTCACATGCACTTTCCTTTAGTGAACATTAATGTAATTCTCCATACTTTGGAGTAAATGTTTATAAACTTTTTTTTCTATTTGAAAATACGTTAATTTATGCTTCATTAGACAGTAGAGAAAATGAATGAAACATTTGCTGCATTTCTTAGACCAATTGCTTATTAGATGCGCCATACTTTGCCAAATTGCATTAACGCTGAACGCTAAAAACATCTAGAAATACAACACATCCCTTTTAATAAGAACACCATCATATAATCTAATGTAACATGCTAAAATGATGTCATCATAAAGGTTTAATTTAGCATGCAATTTCGATATGTCATAGTGACATTGAATTTCTTAAAGAAATGTTATATATACAGTGTGTTTAAAATAAGATATCACAGACCATAGATAATTAATAATTATAATTGTTTTTTTAATATATGGAAGTAAAGGTTAAGCAATCATAAAGCGTGCCAGCATGTTTTATTTTCTGCATTTCTTTTATTATAAGACCTGATACCTAATAGTTTAAGACAACTGTAGAATGTTATGTTTACTTTAATAAGAACATAGAAAACTCATCCACCTCATAATAAAAACCTTATAACAGAACAAATTACAAACACACACGTATTAGAAGCGTAAGCACATTAAATGGCAACGAGCTTGAATAGCATTCAGCAGTCAAATTATTATATTAAACTAATTTACTTCAGCGAGTAATCTCCATAATTGCTTTATATTACTCCATATATGCGTCTTTGTTGTTATATTATTTAATAACTTCAAATAATTAAATCTTGGAAGTTGATGATAAATTCCCGATCTTATTGGATTAGCAGTGATCGACACTTTTATTATATTCTGAAAAACATAGAAACTACACTTGAATTATATACAGATAATACCGGCGAAATATAGGTTTGGTCGTCTAAAATAACAGTGTGCTTTATCCAAAAGAAATACTTGCTCTAATTCGATATATTTTGCATTTTGAAAGCGATTCTAATTTTTTTTCTATTTTCGTGTAAGACCTATGATCTGATTAGGAATAAACGAACTTTAAATTGAAAAGTATCAATTCAAGTTCATAAAACTATGAATCGTTTCAAAACTTTTTGGTATATAGTTGAATTATTTTATACTTTACATGAGGAGGCTGGGGGTTGGCCAACAACAACAACAACATTCGTATTTTACATTTTTACATGCGGGGTGGCGGGTACAGACTGCCACCGAGTAACGCGGGTTTACGGGTCCTACTATTGTTTTGATATTTTGTAATGAGATAAGTTGCTTATTACTATAAATTTGTCAATGTTATTTTTTGGATAAACAATTATTTTTTATTGTGAATAGAATATATAATTTTAATAATTTTATGGCTTTTCAACGTTATCGAAATTTTACTTTACTTAAAGACGATGATATATATTCCCATTGTTTCATTAACAATGTTGTTTTATAATTATTCTTGTAGTACAAGTAAGGATTTTCAAGTCATTAATTTGATTTGATCCATTACGATATAAAAAGAGAATTGCTTATTAATAAGCACTCATTTGACTTTGTTGTCTACTGAATATTTTAAAAGGTTTTTTAACAATATTAATTTATTATTCATGACTAGCCTGGGTGCCCGACGTTGCCCGAGTGTTTGAAGGTGTGTGTTGAGAAAAAAAATTGTAGTAGGCAGGCAGGCTCGAACCCGTACTCCAAAGGAGGAAGAGAACGTGAAAAAAATACTGAAGGTTTTGCCGTTGAGTCCACCGCCAAACCCGAAGTGGCGAACGTTTAAATTAAGGCTAGTTAATCGGAAAGAGGGGATGACTTTTGAAAATTTATTTTTTAGACAATGTTTCGATATCCGTTGTCCGAAAGGTCGAGCTTCAAAACGATTCTAATGTCGTGAAAATTTGTCGCCTCTTTCTAAAGTTTTAGGAAGATATACAAACATACATTCATACATACACCCATACATACATTAAAACAGACAGGTGAGGTATATATTTTAGACTATCGGGGTCCGGCGTTGCCCATGTGTTTAAAGCTGTGTGAAAAAGAAAAAAATGGTAGTAGGTAGGCAGGCTCGACCCCGTGACGCGAAGGGAGAAAAAATGAAAGATAACCTGACATCTATTCCGCTAAGCTATGGCGTGACTGGAAGCGAAAAGCGCTTGAATTTAGCGATGACAATCAAAATGTTGACTTGCAGAAATGGATATAAAAGTGACTGAGTTCACGCAGGCGCAGAAACGAACGCACTGCTGCAAGCCAGTTGAGTTTCCCCGCTTCATGCCGTTTAAATTATTTGTTTCCCACGATATTGGGGAAAATCAGCTCCCTCTAAAAAAGGGGGAGATCTGGCAGTAACCAAATGAAGGACAAGTTTTCCCCACATTGATCAAAGCTAATTGGCTTTCTGGATGTCCCGGCCGCGAAGGCCGGCAAAGGATTTCGCTTCGATTAGTTTCGTTTTATTTATACGAGAAAAAAAAGCCGGAATAGAGGGAATATTTTAAAAGTCAATCGAAATATATGTAAAGACGACATCCGTTTTCGAATCTGAGATATTATAATCAGGGAAGTATAAGGAAACTTCTAAATAAATGTTACCACGTAGAAAACCCCACGAAAAAGACTTTCGTAGGCACGCAAAAACGCACGCGGTAGTAAGCAGGTTTTAAACCGTACGGCAACGTAGGAAAAGAACATGGAAACAAAACTGACTTCTTTGCCGTTGCGCCCATCGCTAAAACGGAAGTGGCGAAGGTGTGAATAAGGGCTAGTCAATCGAAAGGACTTTCGAAAATATCGGCGAAAAAAGCGACCCCTCCCTGGAGAATAGTGCCTAGTCGAGGGTGAAAATGTTTTCAGCCAGTGTTTCGATATTTGTCGTAAGAAAGACGAGCTGCAAAACGATACCGATCTCGTGAAAATCCGTCGCCTCCGTCGAAAGTTTTAGGCAGATATACAAATATAATTACATCTACACATTTAAACAGAAAGGTGAGATTTATAATATACACTAGCCTGGGTTCCCGGCGTTGCCTGGGTGTTTGGAAATGTGTGTTGAACAAAAAAAAAGTAGTGGTAGTAGGCAGAAAAGCAGGCTTTAACCTGTACTAGAAAAGAACGTGAAATAAATACTTGCCTTCTTAGTTGTTGCGTCCATCGCCAAACTGGATGTGAAGTAGATTTAAATTTAAGCTAGTCAATCGAAAATACGGGATGACTTTCAAAAATATCGGCTAAAAGCGACTCCTCCCTATAGAAAAGTGACCAGTTGAGGGTGAAGGAATTAATGTGTTCAGTCAATGTTTTAATATTTGTCGTCCGAAGAGTAGTGCTACAAAAAGATATCGATCGCGTGAAAATCCGTCGCCTCTGTCGAAAGTTTTAAGCAGATATACAAAAAAAAACATACACACATACATACATTTTAACAGATAGGTAAGATTTATATTATAGAAGAAGAGGATGGAATGTTTTTAGTAATTGAAAGGACTAGCATTTAATATAGTAGTTGTTATATGAAGGATCTATAAACGTATTCTTTAAACGTATTTCTTTAAGGGATCTTATTGAGATCCCCCCCCACAAAAAAAAGATTATATCATTTAAGTTGTATTGGACAATAAATTTTAAATCTGAATGAATTAGAACATCAGAAACATAGTGCGTTATTTTTAGGCTATACACATATGTAAATATCCGGTGTGTAATTATAATGCTTTAGAGGTTGCAAAAATGATTCATTAAAAGTCATCTGGAGAACAGCGCCGATCGAAACTTTCAATTTAATTGTACATATTTTCTTTTATGATAAAAAATACTTCAATGGTGCAAATTTATTATTGTTTTCGTATCTTTTATTATTTTAACTAAAAAAAAACGAATTGTATATATTTTTAATAATCATATAAATTGTTCTTTTTCTTTACATACGTTAATAGACGTTCCACATCAAAGGAACCATTAATTTTGTTTCCTACTTTTTTTTATTTAGTAAGATATATAATAGTAGCTGGGTAGACTTTTCGCTCTCTTTCCTTTGAAGATTCTAGTTGATTAGTTTGCCTTAAGTTTTTATTTATGAGTCTAGGAGCATTACTTTTGAAAAGGAAATGACATAAAAAAGTGGATTGTGTTATCATTTATGTATTAATTATTATTCCTTTAGAAGTTTGGTGATTATTTATTTGACCTTTAATAGCAGTAAAAATCTTCTAGCTAGTGTTCATAAAATATTAGTTTTGTAGAACCTCACCCATACACAAGATATGAGCGTTTCTGAACAGGATAAATATACCAAGAACTATTTACCTTCGGATGTGTGTGTCCGTCATATTGGCATTAAGTACTACAATGCTCGTCCTCTATGTGTTCTGCCTTATTGCAAAAACAAATCTCTTTTTCTAAACTATATCCATGTCGGAGTGTTTTTTTAGTAAACCATTTTCAAACCATAACATCTTGGCAATAAGAAATTTGAATTCATAATGCAGATACTTACAGCACAATAAATCTGGCAACGAAAAGAATCGAACTCGTAAAAGTGCAACCGATAACAAATCCATTATTCGAACAGAAAATGAAAATACTAGTAAATACCCACCGAAATCGTCCGACAATTTAGTAGAATTACTAACGAACAAAGTAGTCATTCTACTACGACTGCAAAAATACCTATTAGATGTCGCCTAACGAATGTTGTAAATAAGATAACTATAACTTTCGTCGAACGCCGAAAAAAATTCTTTTGAAGAACATTTTAATTTAATCCATGAGAATAAATCTGAAAGCTATATCTTTTCCTCCAGACGAAAAAAAACCTTAAGCTTTCTTCAACTTACAAGAAGTACACTGTAATTATCAATATTGAAACATCGATTAAGCACAAACTTATTTAGGGAAGGTTATTTCGTTCTTGCAAAAACTTTAAAGGTGAATTACTTAAAAAAATAATCGTTTAGATAGCAAAAATCAAGGTAAAGTGATAGGCCAGAGATACTATAATAACAGGAGAGGATAGGTTGATTCAGCAAAAAGAGAAAATGAAAGAATTACTTCTCAAAAGATTCACCAATAAACTTATTGTTGAGGATAACACAACATTTTCGCAAACACACGATATGGAATACCATGGATACATTTACGAAGTTTCCCGCTGAAATAAAAAAGGTCAACTATTTTTTAGATTATATGAATACCTTTTCAATGTCAATTGCAACGATAAGTTTAAGGCGATGAAAGTTCGACTTTTGTTACGGAAGTAAGTAATTGCAAAATGCAGCAGATTTGTAGAGTATATCTTTCAGAATAAAAACTCGGATCTGGTGTTCACAAAAACTATGAATATGTTTTTGAGTTCTAAATCATACAATAAATATTGCAACACCCCCTATTTTATTATAATGAAAAATTCCTTGCAATGTCATTTTTGTCTTAAAATATCTTAAGAAATATAGAAATAAAACTAAACAAATGAAATAAAAAGGAGAAGGTTATTTATGATTTAAATTTGTTTAAATGTACTAAATGTAAAAATATTCCGTTTTATGTTAAAATTTAAAGTGTAGACATTTTAATAATTCCCATATATATATATATATATATATATATATATATATATATATATGAAAACCATTCTAATTTTAAGGGATATAAAGTTTTCCTTAATAATAAGAATTTTCCTTAGTCTATTTTAGAGAACGCAGGGCTAATTTACCTTCTTTAAATTCTTAATTGTCAGTTTTAATTATTTTTGTGATAAATCTATTACTGTGTATAATAAATATAGTTTACCGGTTGCTTTGAAATGTTATCCCCTTCAATAAGATAGAGTAGGCAACATGCTAATTATCATCCGCCATGCTCATTGCTCTCGTTTCCCTTTCTAGCAAGTTGTCAGGAAACGTAATTAATTTCTACCTTGGCCCTATTCGATTATTTTCTTTTGTTTTGGGGAGTATGTCAATATTTCTGTGTATTAGTATTATAATATGCTCCGCTTCCCCTCCACAAAAAACAAAAACATAACAAAAAACAATGGATGTATAAGAGAACGATCTTTGCTAAGCATGGTTTGTTTATTTGTTTAGTAATATACCCGTGACGCCAGTGGTGACGCTGTATATATATATATATATATATATATATATATATATATATATATATATATATATATATATATATATATATACGATTTAAACTCTATAAACTAAATATTTACCACAAATTTGTGTATTGTTTATACACAAAACATTACTGCGATCAAAATACAAGAGGTATCTTCCAATGTGATTCAATATCACGACTACTGTTCAGCATAACCGTGAAGCCCTTTTTATAATATATCTAATAAATGTCAACCCCGATAGTAGTTAACTAATAAAGATGAAAGAAACTGTTTGCAAAACCCAATAAGTAAGTAGAGACGCTCATAAATACAACCACAACTCTAAGCAAAGATATCTGAAAGGAATTCAGTATAGGAAAGTGCGTACTGAGGATTATGAGAAGAGAAACACGAAGCAATGGAAGGCATAAAACCAAATGAAAGTTAGCTACATATATAAAAGAAAAAATTAAAAGGGATAGACATGAAAAAATCAAAGCTCAAAATCATATATATAGTATGAGTCCCAATAAAATATATAAGCACATGGACAGTATCACTAGTAAGATACTTTGAACTGTTTAAAGAAATCTGAGACATATTGACCTGAAGACAAAAACAGAATGCACTACACCCAAAGAATGATGCTAACCTTCTCTGTGCAAAAAAAATAGGCGGAGAAAAGGGCAGGTTTAAGTAATATTTAGTGTATAAGGATGTGTATATAACACAAAAAAGAATTAGAAAAACACCGAAAAATAATAACCACAGCAAACGATATTTAAAAAAACCAATGAAACTGAACAATTAGGGGCCAAAAGTAAGACGAGAAAAAATGCAGAGAGTAACGTACACATGGACTACTCATAAGTGTGACAAAAGATAAGACTAACAAAACACTTGTACATGGCTGGGAAAATGTACTTATTTTTTTTACACAGTGATCATCACTTGTCAAGGCCCGGAAGCCACTCAGGGATAAGGGTTATTGCAAGTACATTACGTTAGTGTGGAGATTTGATGAAGTGTTTACTTAAGCGGGCGGTTCATTAGAAATTTGTTAACATTGGACTTGAAAACACACAATTTGTAGTCCGGTATGAAGCAGGCAGACGGAACAGAGTTCCACAGGTGTGCAGTTCTAAGAAAGAAGCTTTGTTCATGGAATCCGCGTTTTGATTTAGGCACAGATATAGAGTGGGGGAAATTTTGCACAGTGGATTCAGCTAGACGGGTGTTTTTCGTGAAAGATTGGCGAGGGGGACAGAGATTGGAGTTTAGACGAGCACCTGTCATGGAAATAACGATAAAACAAGGATAGGCTCGCAACGTCTCTTTTGTGGGAGAGAGGTTGCAGGGAAGAAAAAAGGGCATCCCTCACTAAGCCACGAAGTCTATTTTGTACTCTGTCAAGGCAGGATAGGCTGTTTTTAGCAGCTCCTGCCCAGATTAGGCAACAGTATTCCATCCTTGGACGTACTTGGCTTTTATATAGGTAGAGAATTGCATCAGTAGTGAGATATCTTCCGGAGCGGTAGAAGGATCCCACCATCTTTCCAGCGAACGTGGCAACAGACTTGATGTACGTGTTCCATTTCAGATCAGGAGTAAAGGTAAAACCCAGAAGCTTGTCAAAATACGGGGCCTCACCTAGACGAGAGCCATCAATCACAATTGATGCCAGATGGGAATCAGAGCGTTGATGATGTAAGGATAGGAGTTTGGTTTTGGATGCATTAAAGGTAACCAGCCACATCTTCCCCCACTGAACCATGCGCTCGAGATCAGAGGAGAGAGAATCAGAGAGAACTTTGTCATTTATAGCCTTTGATGTGTTGCCGTAGATGGTCGTTTCATCAGCATAGATGTCAACGAATGATGTAAGTATGTGTTTAGGGAGGTCATTGATGTAGATCAGGAAGAGAGTTGGGCCCAGGATTGACCCCTGAGGGACTCCAGCATTTATATTGCAGGCTTCTGATTTTTGTCCATCTACCACTATTCTTATGAGCCTATCGGAGAGAAAAGATTTAATGATTGAGAAAACATTTCCAGTTATACCGTAGCTGGAAATCTTGTGAAGTAGACCCTTATGCCATACCTTGTCGAAGGTCTTTCATATGTCAAGTGCAATTGTCCTAGAAAGGAAGCCTTTGTCAAGAGATTCACTAATCCTGTTGGATATAACCGTCAGCACATCTGCAGTAGATCTTGCAGAGCGGAAACCATATTGTGTGCCACTAAGAAGCTTATTCCTTCTGAGGTGGTTGACTATTTCTCTATTTAATATGAATTCCAGCAACTTAATCATAACACACAGAGGACTTATTGGTCTGTACTGAGAGGGAGATGATTTATCACCTGAATTTTTAAATACAGGGCAAACTGATGAGGTCTTCCAGGGAGTCGGAAAGCACTTCTCCTTAAGGCAGCGCTTAAATAGTTTCGTAAGTATGGGAGCAAGTTCTGGTTGAAGCTTTTTTAACACTATAATTGGGATGCCATCAGGGCCAGTTGCTTTACTGGAATCTAGGTTCTTGATTAGCTTGCCGACTTCATGCACGGATATTTGTATGTTACCTAGCTTGTTCTGTGTTATAGGAGGAAATATGGGGAGTTGATGGCCTTCGTCGCATATGATAGAATTAGCTGCAAAGTTCTTTGCAAACAGTTGACCTTGTCTGTCGCTGACGAGATGACCTCTGATCCATTGATTATGGTTGGGATAGAACGCACACTTCTGTTCAGGATCCTATTTGTTATGTGCCAAAATTGGTGGGAACCAAGCCGCTGATTAGCTACCTTGGATTTAACAGACTGAGCATAAAGCTCTCTTGCATTTGTATTACTCTTTTACAGTGGTTGCTTGCAGTCTTGACAGCAGCTTTAGTCTCAGTGCATCTATTACGTTGGTAGCTATGAAAAAAGTGATTTCTGTGCGCGATAGCAGCAGCACATTCTGGGGAGAACCATGGCTGGCTGTTAGGGTTTTGTTGGAATTTTTAGACGGTATGAATTGGTATATGCCTACAATTAACCATTCGGTCAGATCTGATAGTATAGAGGACACTTCTTTTTTAAACATGGAGTGCAGAGGTAAATCAGATATGAATGTGCGGAAGCTATCCCAGTCAGCCATAGAGTATCGGTATACAGTACGGTGGAGGGGTACGTCTGGGGGCTTCTTACATTTTCTTTTTATCTTAACTGATACGACGGAGTGGTCGGAGGATCCTAGAGGAGAATAAACGGAACATGAACATAGCTCAGGGGAAGTTGAGAGAAAAAAGTCTAGGAGGCTTGCATATTGACCGGGTGTATCGGGCACACGGGTGAGTTCACGAACAATCCGAGTGAGGTCATAAGCAATGGCAAAATCATGACAAAACCTCCCCTCATCATCTGTCTTATTTGAATGGGTCAGCCATTCCACGTTATGGACGTTGAAGTCACCACAGATGTGGATGTTAGCCGAGGGATGTGCAGACAGTATGTGGTCTATTTTCTCAGATATGCTCTTAAAGATAGTAACTCCACTGTTGTGGGGCCTAGAGAGGACAAATATAAATGCAGTAGTGTTAGCAAGTGCAACCCTGAAGCACATATAGGGTAAATTAGGATCTTCTCTAGAGATATCCCTGCCACACGGGAAGCCATCCTTAATGTAGGCGCATATTCCATGCCCATGGCGACCTTGGGGGGTCAGATTTAGCTGTTAAATTAGCGTATCCGTTAATTATGAACTCATCTAGGGAAGTGGTCGGCCCTATTCCAGTTTCACTTAGAAATAGTATGTCCGGTTTCGTCTCCTGTAATTGGGTTTCAACCTCTGGAAGGTTGGAACGTAGACCCCTTATGTTGGAGAAGGAGACCTGGTAGTAGGGGTCTACGTTGGAAGATGAGGTTCTAGGTTTAATCGATTTTTTACTCTGGAGATATTTCATGTTGAGGTTTTGGGATTTGTGGAATATGTCGGCATACTTGGTTAGAGCAGTAAGAGAGAAAAAGACAGGAAAATATTTTTGTAGCACACGAAAAGGTAAAGCCGTAACAATTACCCAATAGTATGGCATCGAGAGGCCCCACCAGAGACTACTGCATGGTCAAGATCCACTCACCAAATGGCAATACAGCAGTCCCAGTACTTTGCGCCTGCTCATAGGACAGCCTCCTTAGTGGTTAATCCAAGGTTCGGGTTCGGGTCCCTGATTATCAGGCGGATAACGTCAGCCCAGACAAAATGTTTACCGCCAGCACCCTTACTAGTGGCATGGGCACAAGTACAGAGAGAGACAGAAACATTTCCGACATCTCAGACTACTGGTCACCAAGTGCCACCGACATTTAAGCAGCTTTTTTCACCCTTTGTCAGAAAAATCACTCATTGAATGAGGACTGAATGACAAAATAGGAGAAGCGAGAGTTACTGGAGCTGCTGATAACACATCCACTGTATTATCTACTCTCCATTAAACAAGTTCAACAGAGAAACTGAATCCCTATAAAAACTGCTTGACATAACGAGATTAGAATCCACCACATTATGGTGAACTAGAATCTTCAACAGTACTTGAAAATGATATTCACAAACTCCATATACCCATCCAAGCACGATGTCATTATAGTTATCAAGAAGGACAAGTGGTGCAAGACCGTAGAATTTGCCGTTTCAACAGTCCACAAATGGAAGATCACGGAGAGAGAGACAGCGGCAAATACATGTTTAGCAGAGTGTTCAAAGGGATATGTAAGATTGAGCAGCTCATAATTACACAATCAGAACGGGGACGATTCAACGATTCTTCACACTTGATTTCCTCAACGATACCTCTTCCCTGAATATCCCCGTATCTGCCTTGAGAGAGTCGTTACGCATTTTGTTATACGGGATTTCTTCAACGATACTTCTCTTAATATGCTCACCTTTACTTTGCAGGAGACGTTTTTGTATTTCATGATATGGGATTTCTTCAATGATACTTTTTCTCTGAATATGTTCCCATACGGGATCCGCAATATGTTGTAAATAGCCTCAACAATCTTATGTCAACACCTTGTCCAATTATAGGGATCACGGAACTTTTGTACTGATTTCCAACCTTTCAACATTTCTAGATAATTACATGGTATGGCCCAGAGTTGATGTAATAACACCAACTAATCCTCCACGTATCTTATAACTCAGGCATATCCCTCTGAATCCATAAGTACTAGTAAAAGGCCGCCTAGCCTCATGAAACTTATCGATCTCTCCTTAATATTGGCTGTCAATATCCCACACATACCAATAGTTTATTGAGGCCACTGACTCCATTCCTGACGTAATTATAACCTCACTTGTTTAAGGTACTAGTTTAAAGGTTGCCTAGCCTTATCAAACTTATCGATTCGTCTTGATATTATCTAATCAACACTCACAGGTTCCAAATCACTCACTAAGGTCAGTGACCGGCGTAACTGCGTGATTATCATACCACTAGCTCTCGTAAGGACGGAACAATCTTTGATTCTCAGGGATTATATCATCCATACGAGCTCCATTGAGTAGTATAGCATGATTAGGGCCACCTTCGTAATTTAGTTGAGACTTATTCCTCTTATCATCACACTCTACCCTTTCATTTCAAGGCTTAACTGTAATTTTCATTTCCAGCATCGCCTTACGGATTTCAATCTAAATTTCCAACATTTCACCAAAGTCTAACATTCATCGACCACCTTTTAACCAACGGCTAGCAGAATGAATGTGGTACTCTGGACACAGCAGTGATTTCCAACATAATCTAATTCTGTTAGGGTGTAATTCGGACCCAACGCCCACAGTATCCACCATCATATCAGCCTCTTCTTCTTTGTATCACCGCTATTAGATTTTCTTGTTTAAAATATCTTACATGTGGTCCACCTAAACCCACGTACTGGCGATACCCTGAATACCAGAATAATCGACAGTGGAGACATCCAGAGCTCGATCACGCCAAAACACCATCGCCTGCACGATCGAAAGGAGCTATTGTTCGAACTTATTTCAGCAGATGTCCAAATTCAAAAGCTCAAACCATCGTGCCGGTCGTACGCCTTACCGTTAGCATATAACGCTGTCAATACACTCAGTTCGAACCTACCAAATTTCGCTAAAACAAATAATTTAACCATCGTAAACATGTTACTCCTTATCAATATGCGATTATTTATTTTAAAAATATCATGAAGCCGCAAACGATAGGTTAATTACGGCCGAATTCGCTTGAATTCTCATTATCAGAGCCAAGCAGCACCAAATTATCCAATCTCTTTTTAACTGACAGCGTCAAACGTTTTCTGACCGGAGCGCGTCACTTCGTGCCAAGTGGTGATTCACCTTTCTTTTTTTACTTTCTTTCCTTTTTCAAAAAGAGACGCATTTTCAGTTTGGCCGTATGCAAGTTTTCTAATACAAATCTCACAAATTCTTCTCACATTTAGAATAGTTTTTCTTCACCCGTCTAATTTTTTGTCACACAACACTAAATACAACGCCCATTGATGACGGCGGTTTAATATCTCTTTTCGAGTCTGTTTACTCATTTTTTTAAAACTTTTCAGCCTAATAAAAAGTATCAATTCGTAAGTTTATTTTTCTAGATTCTGTTAAAAACTCTCAGCGCTGAAGCAGAAGTATCAATTTTTTACCCCCTTTCAACATTCTTTTCGATTCAATCCACAAAATATAAAATTAAAATTCTCAATGACGTCACCAAACTAAATCAGCGCACAGTTGTTCTTCAGAAGTATCGATTTAAAATCTGAAATAAAAATTTTCAATGTTTTCCACAATTCACAAAAACTTTCAGGTTAAATTTCTTTCAGTTTTTCAATTTCTCGCCAAGAGCGGGACAGCCCAGACATACGCAATAAATCTGTAAATTTTAAGTCTATAGACTCGAAATTTTATATACAGTGTATGGAGATTTAGGGAAATATTTGTAATCGGTTTTCGGCCAGAAGTTTGGCTGGTAAAGCGTCAAAGTTTAGCGAATTGACCTTTGAGAACTCTATCAAACTCCTCCGACAATCTTTGGTATAAACAATTGAACTTTTAGATATAGGTTACTTGGACATGAGTCTTACTTAATAACTTTATTTGAGCCAAAAAAATAAATGTTAAGGGGTCATAAAAGGGGTCAAAGTTTTTAAAAAATTGACCTCTGCGGTTTCTACCAAATTACTCAGACAATTGCTGGTCTAAACATTTGAAATTTTACATAAAGAATATTCAGAGATAGGGCAAGCTTTTTAATCCGTTTGGGTTGAATATTGTAGCTATAAATATATAAATCTATGTATGTATGTTTGCGTCTCTGCCTAAAACTTTCGACAGAGGCGACGGATTTTCACAAGATCAGTACTCTTTTGAAGCTCGACATTTAAGTCGGCAAATACCTAAAATTGGCTAAAAACATGCATTTCTTCACCCTCAACTGGCCACTTTTCTACAAAGGGGGGTATGTTTTTTTGTTCGATATTTTCGAAAGTTATGCCCCCTTTTCGATTGTATAGCCTTAATTTATACCTACGTCTCTTCCAGTTTGGCAGTCGTCGTAACAGTAAAGACATCAGATTTTTCCCCGTTCTTTTCTGCTTTGGCGGTACGGGTACGAGCTTGCCTTCCTATAACTTGATCGACTTGCGGGGGCGATTTGCTCCCCATTAGGGAGGTTAAGATCCCCCTGGGACCTGAGAAAGACCGGGTTAATATGCTAAGATTTCCTAATTGAGTCCCGGACGACAGCAGATATTAAGAATACTTTAATTAAAATATATAGATATATATTTTGTGTTATTGTCAAAGTCAGATATATTTTTTATTGTTAAAAAAACAGACATGTGTTTTGTTAATTGAGAATGAAGAGGCCTGAAATGTCAAACAATATGAAAATGGAACCATAACTATCTGGCCTCGAGGACACCTGTTTTCAGACAGGGATATCCTGAATGATGGGTAGTGACCTCCCGAGTTCGTGTGAATTAATTTCATTTTGGTATCAGATTTCAAAACTCTTGACTATGGCTGAATTACACAGAAACAATTAAGATATGGAAATCCCCAGACACGTACCGTGCTCTGATTGATTGGGTGCATCGTCTATCCCACACCCTGACTTTATTATATAAGCCAATACTGGCTAGATTTGAGACAGATCTGGAGAAAATAACACCGCTCCCAAAACGCCTGACCTCCCTCTTTATTCACCTGAGTGCCATTCACGAAGAAGAGAGATTTGTGAATTTAAAATGTTGAAGAACCGAACGTGTATATATATGAAAAAGACTGTAGTTTTTGTGAAATTAATTTTTAGTAGATAGAATCCAATTTGTCTCTCTTTTCATTCTGGTGTATGCAGCTTTCGCTTTTCGCTTTCAGTAAATTCTATACCGAGGCGTTCAGAATTTAATGTGGAGGTCTCTCGGAAAACTAGACATTACGAGCCACAGTTTCCGAAGAGGACCAGATGTCAGTTGTTGGACCTCAACCCAAGAGAAAGCCCTCCTCCTACTACCACTTTTGCTTTGCTCAACACACACCTCCAAACACCCGGGCAAAGAAAAATATAGAAGAACACAATTACAGACCATATGCGAGTGAAAAGGAAGAAATCCTAAAACCCTTCCCATTCTGGGCCGAAACTATGAATTTGACACACATCTACATTTTTCCTACGAAATTATGATGATTTTCCTTATGATATGGACGAAACGGTGATTACTATTTTATTAAATTTCGGTGTTCCTTCTCAAATAACTCACACACACACACACACACACACACATATATATATATACATATTTTAAAATAGACTGCTCCCTCTCCTCATCGTTCTCTCTCTCTCTCTCTCTATATATATATATATATATATATATATATATATATATACATGCACACACATATATATAAATATATATATATGTATGTACATATATTAAGAGGTATATTTGCTGAATCAAGGAAAATACATTAGTAGAGCTATTTAAACTTAAATGAATCAGAAATTATTATTCCGTCTTTCGAAGCCTGTAATGAATTAATGAAAAACACACACACATACCCCCCCACATATATATATATATATATATATATATATAAAACAGAAAAAATAATTCTTTTGGACCATATACGTCTTTCGCAATTCTCATCGGGGGCAAACGATGGAATTTTTTAATCTTTTTTTTTAAAAGAAAATATAAGGAGGAATTAAAATTAATGATGAAAATGAGAACGACTTATTTAAAATTAAAATAAAATATATGTACAGGGATGAGGGACAAAAAAGGATAACATAAAATGGATTAAGGTATGTGTATATAAATATATATAATGAATATTATTTTAAAAAGAAAAACTATCGCGAATGGGGAATGATAATCCGCATATAAATATACGGGGGGAGAAAAAAGAAAAAGGGGGTGGGGAATCATATCTAAAATATCTCTTTACAATTCGACAAAAATATCTAGGGTATTCACAAACCGTTTCTTCCAGCAGAGAGAGGATTTCAGGCGGGCAATGGATACGGATGCGAGTGTTTTCAAATGACCACTCCATCGGCCTCGAAATAAAATTGAAAAAAAGTTGTCCTTCTATGCCTGCCCACATTCTAATGATTTCCAGTTTTGGAATCTAAATTATTATAATTGTAAATAAGTCGTTCTCATTTTCATAATTAATTTTAATTTCTTCCCCATATTTTTTAAAAAGATTTTTAAAATGGCATCGTTTGCCCCTGATGAGGATTACGAAAGACGTCTAGGGTCCAAAAGAATTTTTTTCTGTCACTTGTAAATTCTGTACCACACATAAAATATTTTACTAATATATATATATATATATATATATATATATATATATATAATTGCATTTTAATTTTCTTCATCTTCCTTCTCTAGAGGCGACAATTTGGAAACCGTCAAATAATTATTCATGATGAATATTTGCTAAACCCACACGGCATCATGTTTTTCTCAGAATCAGAAACAATAATATATATATACTTCACAAGAGCGTCACTATACAACACGCAATTAGAAACAATAATTTAATCATTTAATAGTTTTATGAACACTATTCCAAAATCAAACAATTTATTATATATGCGTACAATCTATTCTTAAGTATAATCGAAAAAATCAGAAATAGTCATTTTAACACACATAATTTATTATCGAACATTATTTGAAAATAAGAATTATTCAGTTTAAATGTCCCATGCACAATTTCGAAATTAAAAATGCATTCTAATTTTTTGTAAATTATCTTGCAACATTTCAACATCGGAAATGTCGAACACAATTTAAACATGCGACATATTTATTGTAATGTACGAACGCTATATAAAAATCTAAATTATTCACTTCAAATATTTCCAAATTATTATTATTATGAACACAATTTCAACTCAAGAATATTTTTAACTGTCTTGTAGATGTTATCTAACATAAATCATAGGGTGTGCGGTGTCACTTACTTTTGCCCGGCAGATCCCTTACATATACCCCTCTTCAGACTCAATAACCCTTAATTAGGATGGGTGCGATCTCGGTTCCTTAAGGCTTGTTCTTTGGGTATCATGAGACATAGGTCATCTTATTTTAAAATCATCAAACTGCGACGTCAGTACACCGCTCAGATTTAGGGGTAAAATAGCCAAATTCTAAACCGATCGCTCTCAGGCTCCCAGGCAAATTTCCATTCACATTGGCGAACCTTCCACAACATTTTGTGGAGCTAAGTCAAGCTGGAGAGACTCCGCCAGTTTAAGTGAGCTGCCCTTAGTGATATTTGTGCCCACGTTTCTGTCTGGCAACGCTTTATTAACGCCAGAAGAAGCCATCACTGCCAACGTCGTAATTTGTATTGACAGTTCGGCCATCTTTTCCCCAACCTGCTGTTCGAGTCTATATAACGATCTTACGGCGTTCAAATTGGTTCTCTCACTGGGGGATTCTTTTACCAATGGCAATCGAGCATTCTCTTTAATCTTTTTTCGATATACCGGGATACTCTCTCATCGTCCACCGCCGCGTGTACACTTAAAATAACCCGTTCCACTGACCCTTTGAGACCTTACCTCTGACTTTTTCGGGCTACTATCGACAAACTGTTCTTGCTTGTGTACACATTCTAAATTATTTTATTACAATTTTATAAACATTACACGGCGTAAAGTCGACATCATGAATTTCTTATCTCTCTATTTCCTTCTCCGGTCCGCATCTCCAATTTTAAAAATTAACTGTTCACCCGTGTATAACACCAATAATTCACAAGTGATTCCCTTAATCAAGAGTTTCACAACACATTAAGTATTCTCTGCTCTAAATATAATCCCGGTAACAATTGCTCATTCAAACAAAAAAAAATAACAAACTTCGCTTTCATCTATGCTGTATACAAGAATCTACATTATATCACGCGGTATTGGCCTGCACGCCAATCCTCTAGCTGTCGCGTGCTTGCTTGCGAAACAATTTCTCTAATTCTTTTTTTTTTTTTGTTCATAAATAAGACAATCACGGCAATTAGCAACAATTAAATATTATTCTCTCTTACTTTGTCTCTTATTACTATTCTAAGCAATGGGTCAAAAATATCAGCACGATTACGTGGTAATTGGCGACAAATCAATCCTTTTGTCTCTTTATCTTAACAAAATACCATATAATATATAAGTCCTATTTTTCTTTGAGTACGTGATTAAATCTAAAAACTGCTCCATAAATAACTGGGACGAAATCACTCACTGTTATAGCAGTTTAATAATTTCGACTTTGTTTTCTCCGTTACAGAGAAAATATATTTTACATCGGGGACCAACTCATCTCTTTTGCAACCAACCTACTATGCTTTAGGGTCTGCCATTAAAATAAGAAGGCTCAAATTTGTCTCTCGTTGGTCCCTTTTCTAGGGCAATTTTCAATCACAGCTCTAATTCAGTGCTTTTTAATCCCCTCTCTTACAATTGAGACTGGTTAAGACACACTCCAATCAGGAAAAATTATGGGGAAATTTAAGTAAAAAGCCATTTGGGGCATAGAATTTTGAAACTAAATGCTTCTTATCAGAAGAAAAGAAAGTCTAGAATTATGCAAAATACAAATATAGATAAAAATTTAATAACATTTAATAATAAAATGAGTATTGTGGAAAAGGATTATATATTAAAAAGTATTTTTAATTATTTTCTACCATATAATATTCTAGAACATATGGTACAACATAAAAGGTACAACATATAAGATACAACGTATATGGTACAACATAGGTAGGTAATATTTAGAAAATATATACCACTATGAAATAATTGGGATCATTCAAAATGTTCCAATAGTAACAGGAGAAAGAAAAAATATGGAAGATATAGGTGAAAGTGAAGAAAAAAGAGGAGGAGGTAGTAAAGTAAATAGGGGATACGAATATGTATATATATACATATATATATTTATTTATTTATTTATATATCACTAAATAAAAATATAAGTAAAAAAAAAAAAAAAAACATCTGAATCTTAATAAAAAAGGATTAGAAAAATGTTCAAAATGTGTTTTAAAATGTTCAGAAATAGGTTGAGAAATAAAACAAAATAACCTATAATAAATTAAAAAGATAAAAGTTCCGATGAAAGGTTCCAAGCCAAAGGATATGTTAATCAAACAAGATAAAAATTTGCAGAGTATCAAATCCCAGTGCAATCCTCGTAAGTCCAGGAAATATTTTATAGTATAGCATAATCCTTAAAATACTAGTATAAACTTGTGAATTGATGTGAAAATTAAATAATCCAAGTAGGAATTCTCGAAATAACGAGAGGAAAATTAGTGGAATTCCAAAAAGTTGTGGATTTCACTCCCGTCTATATACATATTTCTATTAGGACATAAAATCTGGTGAATCAGAGTAGAGGCATATATCAGACCACCAACAATAAAAGGAGGTCAAAAATAATTCCAAAGGCCGGCAGGGTTACAACATTATTAAATAGAATCTGTAACAAGAACGAAAGAACTAAAATATAAAAATATCCGAATTTAGGATTCAAAATTAGCAAAGTAAAAGCTTGTAGAAACTTTAAATTCAAGATAATCAAAAAAGGAAACAGTTGAAAAAAGAAAGTAGAATTACAAGTAGAAAATCATATATCATTAGAAACTGGGAACAAGCTATAAAATTCAGCTTTCAAAATTGGAGGTGAATAAAACGAAGCTTAACAAACAATGGTAATTTAATGTAATAATATCTTCAGTAATACTATTTGTAAGCTTGTTCGTTTTGTAATTAAAATGTATGCCTTATTTTAACAAATTTAAACAGACATATATCACACTAACTGTTAATATGAATGCATTTTAGAAAAATTAAACGAGCACGTTTATATTGACAGAATATTAGGTAAAATTTCTTTTTCATCGAACTTATCTGTAATATTTGCATAGTATTTTACATTAAACAGTTTGATATGGAATATAAACTTCATACCAAAAAATGATTTTCATATGTATATAATTGTGGGCATTCGCTTGGCGATACTCTAATGCTACAATTCCGCATGCTAAATTGAGAAGGCTTTATTTTACGAAGGATTATTAAATACCTACTGCAGTGTAGCATATATATATATATATATATATATATATATATATATATTAGATAACAACAGATTTCAACAAAATATTTCATAGTTAATAAACGAAACATGTGTAAAACAATAATAGAACGCAGGCTTTCTAATCCCATACATATTGTTATTTAGTGTGTTGCTTTATGTTGAAAAACACTTAAAAATAAATGACTTCTTTATATTATTTGTGCATGTTAATCGAAAAAATTTTACACAAGGTTCTACTAATAAAAATCATTTTCGTATTTTTTTTGTTACCGGAAAATATTGAGATAATGTTCAAAAGTAAATGTGATAGAGAATCAGGTTGATATTACTTTTTTGAACAGTTTTGTTTTTTGCTTCGTTCGTTGTCAAAAAGCGAAAAAAAATTTTTGTGCACAATGTGCCGCATAATAATGACTTTCACCATGCAAGCGGAAATATCTCTAAGCAGCTAAATCTCCTCAGCTGAACAGAAAAATCGAATTGTTTTTAACATTCAGTTGAGTTGAAAGATATGGATGGTTTAAAAACCGGCTTTCAAAACCGTATCAAAGTGATTATCGATACAGAAATTATATATATATATATATATATATATATATATATATATATATATATATATATATATAGCATTACCTAGAAGTAATGACCTATTTAAAAAATTGAATAACCTTTTGTGTGTGTGTGTGTGTGTGTGTGTGTGTGTGTGTGTGTGTGTGCCAGACAGAGAAAAAGTTGGCAACATTTTATTCATTGATTCATTTTATGAAATTACTACCAGGTCGCCCGGAATTACCCAGTTGTAAAATATGCTTAAATATGATATTTTGATTCATGCAGATTTCGTATTGATTATTATGTTTTATTTGACCCAATATATTGTAATGATTTAAAAAGTAAAAAAAAAAACTCGTGTGCCACCATCGAGAATCGAAACCACGACGTTTAGCTTACGATTTACTTTTATGCTAATGCCTGTGCTATTAAGACATGGGTGTTACAATGGCTAAAGTTAAAACATGAACACATTACTATTAAGTTACGGATGCATATTTGTAATGCCGTCGTTAACAGATATTTCCCGACTAAAACAAAATATAAATTTTCGCATGGATTCGAATGCCCTATGGATTAAGTGCCATGCCTATAGATTAAAAACTGACAACGGAGTTTGGTAGATAAAATTTCTTAAACAGATATATATGCATGTGTATGTATATATATATATATAAATATATATATATGCATACATAAATATATATAGAAATAGCTTTGTGTTTTCTATAACTTTATTACGATAATATTACGCAGGTATACATCATGTAGAATATCTTCATGAATATAATTACACGTAATATTAAAGTAAATATCCTCCTCCCACGAATAAACTGAAAAAAAAAACTAATAGGGAATTGATTAAACTGCATGACTAATTAGCTGGCTCGTTCGTAGATCAATGCAATCCCAAAATCCATGTATAACTAAGCTGTATTGTCTTTTTAAATAAATGAAGAATTAGTATGAATGTGACTACACAAAAACCCGCATTTGTAGAATATAGATATAGATTTTTTTTTTAATTGCATGTTTATTTTAATAGTTCGGGACTAATATTCATGTTCCTAATAAATATTAGATGACTCCTGACACAGTGGATTCATAATGTTCACATGTTATTGTATATATTTAATCTACTGGATTGGACTGATTAGGGAATCTATTTTAGTCTTTTCTTTTTCATCCTTATTTATGTCATTCATTTATGAAATTCTTTTACTTTTGATCTCCTAAACGGATGGTTTTAGTAATGGTCTTTCGAACCAATGCCAGTCGCCCACTTCCTAGACTATACGTATTTTAATGACTGCGAGTCTCACTAAAGCTGCAAACAAACAAGCAGCTAAGCAATTACGATAACATATGTTTCAATATGATTTAGACATTTGTTATACATAATTGTGATGCATGTTATTTGCCATGATCGTTATGTATTTTTAATATATTTTACGACTATTGTTCTAATATTGAATGGCATCCTCTTAAAATCACGGTCAATGTTTCAGGTACGCCTGCACAAAGCCTGAAACTTTATTTATCGAATTTGGCGCAGCCGCTAAAAGTGATAAGTATAATCAGTTCTAAGTGAATTGAGATTAAAGGTTCCATTTTTAATAACGTCTAGGAATACAATTATGGCATCTACGTATTTATGTTTGACTGATCAAGAACAAGATAACTCCGTTAGAACTCCCGAAGAGATGAGTGAGTTATACCTTCCTAAGTTAAATATATACGCTTGCGTGTTCGTAAAGACAAACATAAGGTCGGATGTTATATTTGTCGAAATTTAGTCATAATAATTCCTTTAAATGTTTGTTTCATTAAAATGACCATGAAATGGTACACATTAGTCACTGTATTTTTCTGAACCGACTCGTCCAAGAGACAAAAACATACAACTAGTAAGATAAAACTATTGAAATAATACGCGAAAAGAGACGAGAAATTAGAGATTAAAATGCTGATTAGAAAGAAAAATAAATTATCCTGCTGCAAAAACGCACGATACAAAATATTTTCTATTCTTATAATTCTGTTTATTTAATTAGAGATTTCGCTTGTGAGAATATAATTTTCTGTATTTCATTTTTAGTGTTTTCAGTGCTTTAAAAATGTTATCTTGATTTTTGTCGTTATGTTCTGAATATTTGTTAATGCAACTAACAAAAATTATCTTATTTATTTTTAAAATCTGCTTGAAGGTGATTAGGAGAGGTTGCCATGGAAAAATTTTTGTTTTGATTAATCTTTAAAACATTACATGCAATGGTTTGGTTGCTTAGTTGTAACAGCAGAGGAAATACAGATACATAGATAGGTTATTAGAGAGGCACGCATATACTGATAGAGACTGAAAGTAACTAGTGATACTACTAATAATACATTTACTAAATGGGCGACTCTCACGTTATATAATAGAGGTGACGTAGCTACTTCTTTTTAGTGCTCTTTTTGTGTACATTGATTATTTTTCAAACGAACGCATTTCAGCTGAAAATGTTGTTACGTATTTTAAGGGTAAAACTGTGCCTGTTTCCCAAGTTTATTAATATTTTAGAATGATGACAGGGGGGGGGGTTAGAAAATTGTTGTTATTGGTCCTCTGGACGTCTCCGCGTGTAAATTGGTGATATTTCATGTACAACCATTTTCACTCATTTCATGTTATGCTATTATACTAAAACTGTTTCTGTTTGCGAGGTAATGCATGAGGGTATATTTATTTAAGAAACTTAATTTTATTAGAGATTTGATGCCTTCTTGTGTAGATTGGAGTCATGTGCCCTGTTACGTGTCATATCGAAATTAGGATTGATTCATAAAGATTACGTAAAATGAACTGGTAGAGAAATATTTACAATAAATATGGGTGCTTGCGTAAATACGTGATCTTTTATAACAAAGCATTTAAGGTGAAAACATTATCACATACTTACGTATCATGTCGGTATTGAAATCAATTCCCCCAAAATATGGAAAAATATTAAATAGAAAAATAATCACACAAGAAGACCGTTTGTGGAGATTGCTGAGCTTTCAAACCAACACATTTCTGGTAAGAACATCATTACCTACTAACGTGTCAAAGGTAATTTGAGTTACTTTGTACTTACCTGCATATGTTTTTGTGTTTGACCTAATTTAAACAAAATTTCTCGAAAATAACGTATGGCACAACTAAAAGCAATATGGTATTATTAAATTAGAATGAAGGTGCTTGTATAGAATTCTATCCATATGAAAAACAAACGAAATCGTAAGAGTGACTAAAAGAAAAGTTTGTACAACAGATATCATCGGTTAGTTCTATTTTTTATTAGGAAATAAGGTTCTAAAAAGTTTAAGTAGTGCACTGGATACCTTAACAATGCTCTGGTTGATTCTTAGTTTTATTTTTGTTTCATTGCTCACTTTTAAAAATCGCTTTTATGGGGAGGCCGTTAGAAACGAGCTTTTACTAGTGTTTTGGAGATCTCCTAAATTTTATTTTGTAGCTACAGTAACTCATTTTTCACTGCCACCACAAAACATTACATCAAATAGAGATAGTGGGGGAAATGCCTGGTATTATTGGTGCTGTATAAGCGACCTGAGTATTATTTTGTCAGTACTCAATTAAAAACAATGTATCTTCTTAGAGGGAATCAACGTGTAGTGGTTTGGAGCTTTCAGTACTGCTCAGGGTGCCTCATGACTGTATTTTTTCACTACTCACTTATGAACTCTTTTGTGATATATTTATTATATTTTGCTTGAAAGTGGCACATGATCTTAAAAATAAAATAAGTTTCATATACTGAGGGGTAACATGAATATTATAAACACACTTTTCATATATACACACTCTCTATCTCTCTCTCTCTCTCTCTCTCTCTCTCTCTCTATATATATATATATATATATATACATATATATATAGAGAGAGAGAGAGAGAGAAAGAGAGAGCGTATATATATATATATATATATATATATATATATATATATACATAAATGGGTTAAGAAATTCCAACTAAAGAAAGATGTATAAGCTCAATAAAAGAGTAATACAAATTGAACATGCGAATGAATAATAAACACTTACAAGCCTCCACCCCTTGGAAACACTTCAAATGAACTACGAAAATTGCCATTTTTACATCTCCAACACATTTGAAAATAATTTCTGACGAGGACCCTTCATAGAACGTCTGAAACGCGCGTAAAAACGATTTCAATGACTTAAAAACATTATTACAGTGATCCAAACATAATTCTCAATGAAAAACCAAGACACGGAATAATAAAATAATGTTAAAAAAATACACATTGTTGGTGAATACTTCCTTATTTAAATATATATATATATATATATATATATATATATATATATATATATATATATATATATATATAGAGAGAGAGAGAGAGAGTACATGTAAATAATGCTTTTTTTTTGTTTATGGCCCCGATCAATATAACTGAAAACAAATTATCGAGCAATAAATTATTAAAACAGCACATGATAGATAGTGCTGAATTTCATATACGTAAGAGACGCCTGCAATAATGCAGTAATCTATATATAATGTGGTAGATGCAGAACTGCCATGCACTTAATGCTTTAAATGCAGTTAGTCTGGGTAATAATAAAATGTTACTCTTATTACGTCTTATGTTTAATTACACAATACTTAATGAGTTAAATATTATAGATAGTTGATTGGTTAGTTGTTTTTGTTTTACGGCATATCAACCCTTTTCAGGTTATTTAATGCCGAATCCAGTGATTTTGAAGAATTTTTTTTTTAATAGAATATTTTTGTTGTTTTCAAGTCGGTTTCTATTTAACCTATAGTTGGGACCCTAACAGGTACTACCACTCCGGGTACGAGTGGACCTGGGAGCAATGGTAATTAAAGGCTGGCTCCACACTCCCCAAAGCCCGCAAGTTAGGGCTGCACCACTGGATATAGTTTAAGGTCATATCTAGGAACCCCATTGAGGGACTTTTACCCTCTGCAGGTGGCAGTCGGCGTATTCTAATGCCCCACCGACAGGGTCATTATAGATAGTAAAGCCGAAATTCGTGATATAAAGAAACAGAAGTAGTGGAAAGATCGAGTAGTAGATATGATTGTATATTTTTCTATTTTGAATTTTATATTTTGTATCAGATTTTAATACATTTTATTTCCAAAACTTGACTGTTCATCCATGTAAAATATTAAAACAAGATAATTTCCACTTGTTACAGGCTTGCCAAAGTATATTCATTCTTTATTCATTAAATAAAAAATTAACTAAAATGGTATCTTAAAAAATGGGATACAAATTAGAAAGACATTACATGTAAGACCTAAAATGATTTTCATAAATTTTAAATATTAAAGTATCCGATTTTATTTATATTTCAAATTTATCTATTTTCAAATTCCACTTTTAATAAAATTACAAAGTTTTATGTAAAATTTAATTTAAATTGACTCACAAAATAACCTTGCTTTTTTATGTTTATGTAAATTTTGTTGCACTTATCACAATATCAGTGGAAACTTATTTCCTATATCATTAATTGTTAAATGATAGATATAATATGTTGAACGTGCAACAAAATGTACATAAAATAAAAAGCATCTAAGGAAAATGTTACATTCAATTTAAGTTTGTAAACTTAAGAGAAATGCAATTTGAAAAGTAATTTTCGAATTAAGTATAGTACCTTATGATTAAAAATCTATATAAACATTTCGTTTTGCCATTTTTCTGACTTGTAAAAACTGTTTTAATAACATTATAAAACTAGATAAATACAGTAAGCTAAAAAGGCAAAAGGATATAGAGAGAAGGATCGAGATTAAGAAAGTGATAATAAACAACAGATAAAGACAACACAAGTATAGACACAAAAAACATAAAGAGCTTGTAATAAAATGCACAAGATTAGATGATAAAGTATAGTTATACAGAAGAAATGAACGAAATGTATAGACGGAGGGATAGAATAGTAAATAAGTGTATAAAGAAAAGACGGTTTGGCTAAATTATCTACAGTGATGAATATCAATAAATATAACACCAGATAAGAGAAAAGAATAACTAGAGAGTAGGCGCGGTATAAAGGAGAAAGGCGCGGTATAAAGGAGAAAGGTGCGGTATAAAGGAGAAAGGCGCGGTATAAAGGAGAAAGGCGCGGAATAAAGGAGAAAGGCAGCTGTGAATAAAATACTGGGGAATAATACAAAATGTAAAGCGCAGAAGTGATCGACGTTTTATAAAATGAAATGATTACAAAAATTATAGTCAGAAAAAGAAAATGTATAATCGATCTGTGTGCAACAGTGTAGGCAACTTGCTTTGAAACTGCGTATGACAAATATATAAAAAAAAGTTTCATTTGGTTGCGTTTTTATAGTTTTATGTAGATTTATAGTCGTTTCGCGATATATCGAAATTCGCAAAAAACATATTTCCAAAAACTTCCAAATTTTTTGCATAATATCACGAATTAATCTATAAATAATAACTGAGATCAGTTATAAACAATTTTCATATCTAGTTAGTTACAGACCTGCTTCTTTCCGTCGTATATGTACATACGCATACACACACCCACACCCACGCACCTACACACACGCACACTCTACACACATTCATATATATATATATATATATATATATATATGTGTGTGTGTGTGTGTGTGTGTGTGCCTGCGCGCGTGTGTGTATGATGAAAAACAAGAAATGAATATCAACAATTTTAAAACGCTGTTCTTATGCTGCAATAGAATAGGCTAATTAGTGATGTCGAAAGTAGTTTTTGACTGATAGCTGCGTTTCAGCTCTTGGGGGGAAAACAAAAATGATCAAAAGTTCAACATCGCAAAAGCGAATTAGTTTAAATCAAACATGAGAAAAAGATTGTATTGCAGCAGGCGATATATCTGAACAATAAAAATATGTTGAACCTTTTCCAATGTTTCTTATTTCGGCTCTTTATTTTTCTACATTACGTATTTAATCTATCCTTGCAGAATGTATACATCAATATACTAATAGTAGAATGGTTCAACATTTTATTTATTTACACGAAGGCCAAACATGCGCGAGAGTCTCAGTATGTCCAACAAAGGCTTTTTTTCGTGGGGTTTCTCGACAAGGTTACTATTTTTTTAGAACTTTCCTTATACTTCCTAGATTATAATATTTACGATTCGAAAACAGAGGTGGTCTCTATCTTTCTTTGGATCAAGTTTTAAAAAAATTGCCTCCTTCCTGTCGTTTCGAGTGTTTGTCTGTCTTTTTCGTATAAATAAAGCGAGAATTATCCAAGTAAAGGAAGCCCCCTGGCTTTCCAGTCAGGGGCGTTTTAAAGGTAATTAGCTTTGATCAAAGTAGGAGAAACCCTTCATATCCAACGATTGCTATTCATTTGGACACTGCCAGAATTCCCCTTTTAGGGGGAGCTGGTTTGCCCCAATATTGTAGGGAAACTAATAAATAAACCGAGCAGAAAACGGGAAGCTTAATAGGCCTTCAAACAACTATAAAAGCAATGTTCATTTCTGCGCCTGCATGATACTTAACTTAAATCCCATCACTTAACTATCTATTTCTGCAAGTCAACTTTTTGATTGGAATCGCTAAATGTTAACGCTTTTCAATTCCTGTTGCGTCAGGGCGTAGCGGTAAGATGGCAGATTTTCTTTCACTTTCTCTTCCGCCTTCGCGAACGAATTCAAGGCTGCTTGCCTTCTACCACTAGTTTGTGGTCACCATACACCTCCAAACACCTGGCCAACACCGGGAACACCCGCTAGCCTATAATATAAAAGGCAATATAGGCACGCGCGTTTGTATATGTCCTAAACATTTGCGTTTTTGTAGCTGGTTTTCTCGACAAGAACTGTCCTTATAGTCCCTAGATTATAATACCTCAGATTCGAAAACGGATGGTGTATCTCTCTTTATTTTGATCGAGTTTTAAAAAAATCCCTTTTCCAATTCATATTGTCTGTAAAAAGGCGAAACGAATCGAAGCAAAGTTAGCAGCGGAACCCCCGACGTTTTTTGCCCGGGAGTATACGATCCAAACGTAGTATCTGGACGGATTGCCCGGTTCGGATCCTCGGCGTCTTGTTCGAACCGGTCCTCCAGCTCGAAAAGAATTGGTCGGAGGTACGATCAAAGGTTGAGGCTGACTCCAACTCGTGGCTTTCTATGAAACTTTCCCTAAAGGGTAGAGCAGAGACGTGCGCCACGTACATCTTTCCTCTCCTACTTTACCGATTGACCGTACTTCCCCTGCCTGCACAACAGTTAAAGCTCTTGTGGAATTCTTTTCCTCGCTTCTCTGGGACAAAGGTAGACACTGGGTGAGCAAACAGGTCTGTACTCAATGTCCGTGTGAGGGAGGCTTGGGAATGCCGGACTTGAAGTGTCAGTGAGACGCTGAAAGTCTGGCCTTCGTGAGCCACCATATGTAAGATCAACCGTGGCATACCGCGGTTACTGCCGGCTTTCTAGACCTCGTTCTCGGCCTCTCTGTTGAGTGCCGAAGCAGGCTGCGAAGAGAATCTGCCTCCCTGAAAGAGTGCCGAACCGCGCTAAAACGACTACCAAGGTTCAGGTCAGCTATGAGCAGCATGTTTGGGTTGGCAGCAGGGTGAGGTCCGCTATGCGTGTAGTTAGGCGCCAGGTTCGAGTCATCTGAATAATTCGGAGTTCTCTCTGATCTGGCGATGTGCCTGGAATACAATTCCTTAACAACATACAATGCAGTTTCGGTTTTTATTGAGTCGCCTCATTGTCGCCGTTGCGGAAGAACGGCCGTAAAAACAACTGATCACGCTTTATTCGCAGGAGTTCAGGTTCCATTAGAAACCGATTAAAACTGGCGGTCTATCAACTAGAAAGGGGTGTGGAGGCTCATACTAACTATTTTGTATTTTTTTCTTCTCGCCCTCGACACGAATGGATTATTGTATTATCGTTATTGTTGTCTTTTTGTTGTTTTTACACGTGAATAAAAATGTTTTAAACAATTGGGTGCTAAGTTGGACGTCCCTCAGTAGGAAAGGCTCAAATGCGGTATTATGGTGGAAGAAGACACAAGCAAAGAGAAACATTTGTTTTGTTCTAGAGTGACAAGAATGACAAACGAGACCAACTTTCCCCCTTTTGAGTTAGCCTTGTGCCTTAGTTTTTGCTTCATGTTGAACGGTTTAGCCCGAATAAAAGATTTAATATTTCAAAATGTAGTATCTGTTCTGCAGATGCTGTAATTAAAGTAATATGTGGGGGGTAACTCCACATATCAAACCATTACTCTTGAAACAAATAGTTTTGGTCAATGTAGGGCAAACCCTTCATACCAATTTTCTCTACCAGTTCCTCCTTGGTGGTATTGGTCCCCCTCCCCTCTATCCACATTAACAATCGACCTTGTGTCTAATTTGCTCACGTGGGGAAGCAAATAATACAAACAACCCTCGCGACCTTCTTGGCCCGAGAGGCAAAGATCAAGGTGTAGTATTTGTTCTGTAGATACTGCAAACAAAGTAATATGTGAGGTCAATCCCACATATCAGACCATTGCTCTTGTAGCAATCAGTTTTTGTCAATGTATGGGAAACCGTTCATACAAATGGTCACTCCCAGTTTCCCCTCGAGGAAGCTCGCCGTCTTTCCCCCTCTCTCCTCATTGAAAAACCACCTTGTTCCTAATTGACTCTCGTGGGAAAGCAAATTATTACAAACAGCCCCCTCCGGCCTTCTTGGCCCGGGAGCACAAGATCAATTGTAGTGTATGTTCTGCAAATACTGCAATAAACGTAATATGAAGGCAACCTCACATATCAGAAAATTGGTTTTGAAGCAATCAGTTTTTGTCAATGTAGGAGAACCCCTTCATACCAATTATCACTACCATTCCCCCCTCGGGGAAGCTGCTCCCCTTTCCCTACTATCTCCACATTAAAAAACGACACCGTCTAATTTGCTCTCGTGGGGAAATAAATAAATACAAACAGCCTCCTGACCTTCTCAGTGGGGCGTCCAGAAAAGCAATCAGCTTTGATTAATGTGTGGGGAACACTTCATATCAGACAATTGCTATTCATTTGTACACTGCCAGAATTTCTTCTTTTGGGGGGGGGATCTGGTGTTCTGCAACATCGTTTGCAAAAAAGTACGAACAGAAAGCTGAAAGCTTAACTTGCTTACAGCCAGACATTCATTTCTTCGCCTGTGTGATTCTTAATTTTATTACGAAGGCATTCATTTCTTTTACATCGCAAAATTTGAACGCTTTGCACTTCTGTTCGCGTCATGGCGCAGTGATAAACTCTCAGCTTTTCTTTCATTTTCTTTTCCGTCACTGGTTCGAGCCTGTCTGCCTCCTACCTCTTCCTCCGTCAAATCCGGGCAACTATAAATACTTACTATACGAATCCCTGTTCCTGGAAGCACTCTAGTTAAATTTACTTACACATCTTAGTTAATTACTAATAAAAAAAGCCAAAGTAAGTTTTGCTTTGCAATATGCAATGTAATATCCATTTACTTCATGTAGTATTTTTGTCCAATGAGGATAGGTCAATATTTTTCAAAGAAGCACAGATTCAGTTGGCACTTCAACCAAAACGTTTCCTACGTATTGTTTTCGTATATACTTATATATTTTAAAGTTGCGCTGGTGTGCACATTAAAAAATTTAATTGACTAAAAACGTAAATAAAATGACGAAATCTGTTTACAAATGAACGGACTTAATTAAAATATCCGGAACCTGATCCACTAATTTTATTTTAATTTAAAAAAAAAGGCAGTATTCTACATCGAATACAAAGAACTACTTTGTGCAGCCATCAAATAATGACAACGTGCGCACAAGTCTTTGCAAGTTTTCCTTCTAAAAAAAAATTCGGTCGTTCTACTGAGGATATGAAGAGCTTTATTGAAACACTTGGAATGTGGCGTCGAAGCCTCCGCAACATGTGCCTGAACATGAAGGTTTACAGGGCATGTTTGCAGGTCATGAGAAAAGGTTAAAGCTTCATTCAGTTTTCACTCACTCTCTCGAGCGATTGGATAAAAGGGTTACTATTTTTTGTAAAATATCCTACAATGTTTTTATAAAAAAACGTATATTCTGCACCATGTATTTGATGTGATCCCTCAGTCTTTTGCACACTAAGATTTCGTCTATGTGCCCTGTTTGTAGCAATGCACGTGAATTACTCATAGTTGCGAATTTCTTTCGAAATCATATTTATTAAATTTACAGAGAATTCCTTGGGACACAAGAACTGTGAGTGGAAACAATGACCCTTTCTTCCACATGTCACAGATGAATTTTATAAATTCATTAATGGTATCATTTTTATCAATGTTATGTTTTTTTTTTTAACTTTTACTCCAGCCAAGACATATTGCCAATATGAAGGGAAGGGACACATGTTTAGAATGGTTTCTAACAAAGTAACGATGTGAATTGAGCTGCTATTTAACATTTAATTTAAACTCATGAATAGTACAGTTAAGGAAGGGGGAAAACAACATTGAAATTCTAACGTCTAGAAGTCAGGGTTGAAATTTTTAAAGTAGAAAGCATTTAGTGTCTTTGACAGTCAAGAGGCCAGATTTTGCTGTTTGTCATGTTAGGCAGGTCTATGTACATTGACGAGGCACAAGTGTCTGAGTTCATCACGACACTTACTACTTGCAAAACAGGCACAAAAAAAGAATTTGATTGATTAGAACCAATGTTGGATTTAGGCCGAGATCTCGGGATCAATTAGATTTGAGGCTCATTTTAAGTCCCTGTCTAATAATTACAAAATATTATTAGATTTATTAGTCCCCAAAGCAGCAACAATAATCTATGCCTGTGTGAATTGTGTTTTGTTTTTGCATATATGCAATACTCTATGATGAAGGTAATTTTGAAGTACAGTAGATGGAGTAGAAAACTTTGCATAAGCATGGGCAATATGTGCTATGTGTATTTTTTCCAATTCATATTGTCTGGCAATGAATACCCAAAGAGTTTGAAGGATAGACTCCGTGATAAAATGTTATCTCTCATTACCATCGGTGTTTTAGGACGTTTTTTGTGGTTCTTTACAGAAATAATAAATAATAGAAGAAATAAATGTAACCATCAACTCGACTTAATTTCTGCACCGACGACAGTACGTTTTTTTAAAGTATCATCTATTGTTTTGGTTATGTGCACATTCGTTATTTTCCATGTGTCTATGATATCAAGAAATATAACCATGTCAGACACAATTTTATCGGGGAGATTATTTATGAACGTTTGGAGTAATAAAAGTCCAAGAATCTCAATCCGGACGCACCTGCATTGATATTATGTTGTTTATACGCTCAATGATCGAGGTCAACTGGATTTTTCTTTTGTCTATGAATAATATGATTATATTAAGTTGTCTGCCAGATATACCTGATATATATGATTCTAGAATTACTGTTATTGGCATAGTTGTTTACCCATAATTTACTTTATTATTTTAAGCATATGACAATAACTCGGTATAATTTCTTTGAAATATTATATATGATAAATTTCATATATATATATATATATATATATATATATATATATATATATTATACTTCCTATTCTTGCTATGAGCATTTTCCATGTGATTAGTGCATAAAGTAATATATTATGTATAATTTATATGAATTTGCCCAAGAAAATATAGATAATGTTATAACATGTATTTTCAATCATCAGTTTTTCTTCCGCGTGTTCAATAGAACGATGTTTACATATTAGAATAATACCTTACGACTGCATTTAAATTTGTTGGATAGCGCATAACACAAAGCTTTTATAATTACGTTCTGTCGTATGTTGACCACTATGCCAATGATAAACGAGGATCGTTACATTATCAGCTCTACTGTATTTATAGTAAGATGTGCAAGAAAACACGAATTAAGTCTGTTGGAGTGATCTTAGAAAAAACAAATATCTGAAAGGAAAGAAAGGTTTGGGTTTCAATATGTAGAATTCTGAATATGTACAACTTAATTTCCAATAAACTTCTCACATGCAGTAATAGTCAACTTATGTTTATAATAGTAGAAGTAAGTTTTGGGCAGGATTTCATGAATTTTGCGTGAAATACTCAGCAAGTACTTGGATTCTCTACGTTTCATTACACAATATTGAACATTAATACCAGACGTAAAGACGCGGTAGACGTTAAAAACAAAGACATTGGCAAAGCACAAATTAGAAGTTGGAAAGTGTGTATTTTGTATTAAAGCACGAAAGCATTATTGCGTTCGAGGAACCCAAAAAAATTACAAGGTTTTAGAATCCTTACTCAAACTCGCTGTTAACTATTTCTATTTATATTGTCTGAATAGAGTACCGCGCTCGCAAATAGGTCCATTTACGTTTTCTAAACGAATTTCATTGTGCATAATTTCGAGGCCTTATATCAACGAAAGAGATATATAATATAATAAACCTACAAACATTTTTGTCTTTGCGTCACAGTTTTTTTTTATAAATGGATATGTCTTCGCCTTTAGAATTAATGTGAGTTATTTGTCTTAATCAGTGTGTAGCGAACGAATATAGCATCAACTTTTATTTTAATTGAGTATAACATTAATTTTTATTATAAATACTGTTAGAAATAACTGTGAGAAAAATAGTTTACGAAAACATTTGTTATGAATCAGAAATATATTTTTGCTTTAGTAGCTTGTGATAATATGAAGCATTCATTTTAAAATGTGTTCATTATTTATATAAATATGTTATCTATTTTCCCGAACTTCACGCACTTTTTGCATGTGTTCATTAATACCATATCCTTATAAGCAACTTATATATATATATATATATATATATATATATATATATATATATATATATATATATATATATTCGCTTTGTAGTTAATCATGCAACAGGCGGGAAAGTGAAATCAATTTACAAATATTTTTAACGGCATGTTGCTACGAAATGGTTATGGTCTCTATTGAATTCAATTATATACGTTTTGAATAATATCAGCTTAATGCTTCTATGATGGTGAATGTATTCTGAGCTAACATACAGCTAGACGCACTGGCTTATCACAAGCCTTGTTGCTGAATGGGAAATGAAATATTTCCAATTTGACGCATGGAAGCAATTGAACAAGCGTAATGAATGAAGAAATGTCTGCCAACAAAAAATAACAATACATTTTTATGCAAGTAATTATATTACTTGCTTAATATCTGCACTTTTTAAGAGAGATTCGTCCAACAGCCGATTAAAACATCTAATTAATTATGTATTGACTACTTTGATATCCTAGATTGTAAAGTAAATGTTTTGGAAATGTAAAACTAGTGGTGTCTTTCTCTACAATAACTATTAATATGATTAATGAGAACATTTTTTTTTTATTTTGATTTTATAGAATAACCTCTCGGTGCATGTTACTGAGTAGTTGTTTTCTAACATTCTCCATCTTCGGTGATAAAAAATGTTTAATCTAATAAAATATAGTGCACCCACAAACACACACACACTCGTAATGGATTAAAACAACTTCTTTATTAATAAAGTCTTTTGATAATAAAATACCATTATATAAATTTTGAAGCTTAATAAAAAAAACTCCAAGCTCAATGCATGTATTTTTATTGAGTCTCAGAGCATATATATATAATATAAAAGGATGATTTTCCAAGCTCCAAATACAACATTTTCTGAGCTAGTTAATCTATTACTTTTCCAAAGGTAGCTATTACAATATTGTTTCGTGTTGCGACTACCAAGTCTGCAAAAGTATATTTATGCTGCATATTTGATTAGATGGTTACCTTAAAAACACATAGAAAACACTATTATTAACTAACTTACATGGTTCATGAAACTGACAAGCCCTGCCTTTTCCTTTTTCGTTTCGAAGACCTTCGAACAAACAAGGAGAAACAGCAGGATGCTTAAATATTAACTTTTTACTTCAAAATATTGATAAAGTGAGAATTGCTGTAAATTGTCAGTTAATCTTCTGAAATGTAAACCGAATATAAAGTAATTTAGGAATCATAGTTTTTATTTAACAGTTACATGTAAAAGCAGGAAGTCTCCATTATTACTATGTATAATTACTTTTTTATTCATATTAGAATAAACTATTATAGAGTAGGTTCTAGTCAATACAATTAAAAATGCAGACATTGACATTCCGCTTTATTGTTTGAATTAAATAAATGAATGCTCTACATTACGATGTGAATGAAAGAATTACAAATTACTGATCTTCATTTTATTGTTTCATAGTAACTAATAGCAGTAATATTGTTTATATTATTTGCAGGATAAGGCTGCTTAACTGTCAAAATAGAGTTTTGGATTAAAATACGAGGGTTTCTCTGAACACACACACACACACAAACACACTCACACACACACGCATATATCTATATATGTATATATATATATATATGTACTTATATATGTGTATATATATATATATATATATATATATCGGAATTATTGAAATTTGAAATATTTCAGATTGCAACTTGCATAACACTGTAAATATAATATAAATATTGGTGTCAATATTGCTAAGACAGTCCTTATCAGATAATGAAGTTCCATGCCAATGGTGTCTTAGGATTAACGAACCATGCTTCATAAAGTAAATATTACAATTTCATATGTTTTTCTCACGTTTAATATCATTTTATTTCTCTACCGTATGGGTTTACAGTTAAACACCAGCTTGCTTCTTTAATATGCTAGGTCTAGATATTTTACTATTATATGTAAGATATTAACATTTTCAAAAGTTTTTAATTTTCGAAATGCAAGATTTTTAAATTCTCTAAAAGGAAAAGTGTTTACAATAAAATAAGGAACATATTTTATATATTAACACCAGTGTATATCGATAAAAATCGAGGTAAAATATACACATCAAACACCAAGAGACATTAAAGAGACGGGCAGTAATTTTCTCCGAAGTCCTATTTGAGGAGATAGACAAAAGTAGTAGTACATACCTTGTAGTCTGGCGTTTTATCTCGACGACAATGTAAAGCGCATGATAAACTGTCCAGAGTTTTCTAGGTTTAACGACCTGAAACTGGAAAATGCATGTCAGAAGTACAGATTGTTTTAGGAAGTACCAACCAAAAGTTCTTTAATCCAAAATCTTGCGTTTGCTAGTAGTGCAATGCGTGTATCGGTCTTTCACATATAGCTCACACACACTAACAATCCCCTTATTTGTAATTTTTACGAATAAAGGGCAAATACTTAAATCGTTCATCTTTAGTAAAATGGTTATCCGCAGTAACTGGCGCAGTTGTTAAGTTAAAGGTTTGCTATTATGTATAGGATGATTGGAAAGACGGTTTTTAGTATTCATTTCTTTTATTTCTGTGTGCTGTTACCGAAGTGCAATTCTTATAAAATTGAATGTGATAAAATGTGTGGATCCTCAGCTTTTATTTACAAGATAACATAGAAATCAGCATTCACCATTAGCTTTTTCATCTAGGAAGGGATCAACTGCTTAATAACGGGATAAATCACAAGCTAAACTATCAAAAATTAATCTGTGAAGAAATATATAAGTTGATAGTTAAAATATTATGAATATTATTAAAAGAGCCTGAATTTCCTCATCCCGACTAATGAAAAGAAACGTCGCCGTATTAAAAATAATTCTTCATTCTACATTATAAACATGTTGTAACATAAGAACTAGAGAAAGGATAGGCAGGGGTCGATAGTCACGACTTTACTCACATATGTTATTCTATTCTACTTAGTCAAAGCAATTATATATTGTGTTGTTTGGAAAATACTGCTGGTTTTTCAAATAAATTTTGAAAGTTGTGCTAATGTTTATTGTGCATATGCTAATTGTATATTAGTGTGGATTTTTTAATATATTTCCAATATTTTTTTAGAATTTCTTTTTCAATCATATAGGTGTATAAAAAAGAAAAATGATCTAAATATATATGCATTTGCTTGAGTTGAAAACCGTGATCTATGCTTATGAAACAGCAGCTAATACGAATGAATAGTACAAGGAATATTTGGAACCGTTTATTATTGCTTTGCATATGGAGAACGATAATTAACTTTTGAAAATTATTGTTGTAAAGAAATATAAAAATGTCAGAGAGATACATTGATATCAGTATCACATAAGTGGCTGAGCATTTGCAGAAAATGGACAAATTGAATAATCTTGAGAAATTAGCCCTGCACGAATAATAAAAATGCATTTTTTTTTTTAAATCGGACATGTTTTCTAATTTCTAATATATAACTCTTATTTATACACTTATTATTTATATATTTAGCATTTTGTGCTCCAATTTGCCTTTTCCAAAACTCCTATAAAAATTTTGAAACCTGTTTTTCTATAATTTCAATATTATTGATTTACCTAGCAATTCATATTGGTTGTCTTATACATTTTTATTTGTTTATTTCACTATTGTTTGAAAGAAAATATCTAACATGTAACTTTTTTGCACGATTAATCATTAAGACTATTGATTAAATCGATTCTAATGCGCTTATCAGAGTGCTTGTTGTATTTTAAATCAAATCGTCATTAAAACAAAAATCAGTTTTCATGTTTGGATTTATTCTTTTGTTGTCAAACGTCTAGGAAGTGCAAAGTGTTTCAGTGTTTATGAAATGGAATAGAATTTGCATCGAATTAAAGAGAGAAAAAAACTTCATTTTTGTTATTTGTAAGAAGGATGATCCAGCGTTACCTGGGAGAGCATAACGATCAACATTTATTCGATAATATTTCACACGAATCCAATATTTATAAGCTTTATCTTAGCGTTTAATAGTTATACTATGTTAAACTTATAAAATACAACAATGTCAGAATGAGAAGTCATTCCAAATTTTACCAACGAAAAATTTCCGTGTATATATATATACACCCCCCACCCCCCCCCATATATATATATATATATATATATATATATATATATATATATATATATATATATATATATATAAGTCATAGCCGGCGTTGCTCTGTTTTGAATAAGGTTCAGCGAATTTTCTACAATTTCAATACTTTTATTGACATCGAAGTCAGTGAAACTGGCCATTTATTTCTTCATCTCTATTTGTAGCCTAATCTAGTCGCGGACACATTGCGATGCATCAGGAGAAAGCCTCATATGCATTTACGTGGTGACTTTGTCAATAATGTATATTAGTTTGTCTTGCATTGCAGAGAACCTTTTGCTGACTTTATATTTTCATATAATATTCTATATTTCTAATAATCTATTGTTAGTTTTATTTAATTATGTGTGAATAATGTCTTTACTTAAAATTTAAAATGCAAGAGTCACGCACAATAGTTCAATGGGGCGCTAAACAGAAGCATTCATTTCGAAGCCTTTTCTATTCAAAGATCTTATGTTGATTTTATATGGTGAGCCTTTCTGCTTAAGCGATGATAAAACTTCTTTAGTGTAATTGTAAGTTTAGGCCCTATAAGGGTGCTAACTTTATTTAACTATGATTGCTTTTCTTTCAAGCGGATTTTTTGCCTGACGATAAACGATACTGATCGGAAGCATTCCGATACAAAATCTATCTTAAAACATTTCCAGGCACACAAAATACATTTTTTTGTTATTTACAACAAGAAAAGGGTGATTGTATCGCAGTCCTCAGAGATTCAAGTTCGACCCACACCGATTTATATTAAGTGCATTATATAATTAGATATTTAACTTTCTCTCTACTTCTCCATATATATATATATATATATATATATATATATATATATATATATGTATGTATATATGTATATATATATATATATATATATATATATATATATATATATATATATATATGGGGGGTGAAGTCGTCCCCTTTTTATAAGTTTTTTTTTCTTGTATATATTAAATCTCAATAATATAGTTCTCTATTTCGTATTAGTGAAATTATTTTATTCATTTTCTGTTTACTTTGTTTGGATTCACGCTGTTTTATTATTTTATTTCATTAAATAACATTTCAAATCACACTTAACCTCGTTGTCTTTCCGTTCAACATAAATATGTTTAATATAAAAAATACAGTAATCTTGTGACAGTTTTTAATCCAAATACATCACCTTGTTAAATACTTCTGCCTTTATTTCTGTTTAATGCCATTTTTCTATTTAGACATATATGATGCAATATGTTTCAATTTTATTTTTTTTTCTATTCATAGTTGAATAGAGTTATAATTTTAGCAGGTGCAGAACCAGAATATGTATGATTTATTGCTGTATCATGTGTAGTTTTCGGGAATTGCTTTGCTCCTTTTAAATTTAATAGCTTCAGTTAAATTTGATTTTAACAAGCAAACGCGTACAAACTGATAAGTCCTTCTTAAATTAAACTGTTCTGAGTAATTATTATTTAAAAATTCCACCAATACTTCCTCGCTTGCTACTTTTGTTTAATCAGTTCTTTGCTCCAGAAAGAGAATATTGTTACATTTTCAAACAGTCATATCGCTTCCGAGAGAAAGGACTTAGCATTGTATAATTAAATTCTATTACTCTTCTCTTCACAATGTCTGCATTTCTAAACGCATCGCCCGCCATTACCAGACCGATCAACGAGACAACCTAACCAAATTATATTTACAAATGTCGCATTACAATTTCCTCACCAGCTGAGTTAAAGGTCAAAGACCAGTAACGTGTTTACTGCACACAACGCTTTAATTAAAACTTTTATGCACAGGCCTCTTGGCGTTTCTTTGTTTCTTCTAGGAAAGAATAGACGGCGTCACGAATCTAAAATAAAACTTCCTTGTTTGATGAACATTCTGCAGTTGGTGTAGACCTATTGCTTTCAATGCTTCAAACCATTACTATAATAAACGTAAAACTTATATAAAACATGTCTGCAACATTATAGTAAAAACATTTTAGTGAATAAATTATGCCACAATAAAACCAACTATTATTATTTAGATTTTTCGGACTACCGTTAATTGTTATTTTCAGACCCTTCTTCAGATGTATCTTGTCGAACCCGGCATCTTTCTGTTAAAATTAGACATTTGCACGGAGTCTCTTAAAGGACCATCTATTTGCTCCACAGGAGTCTCATGCGTATAGTCCGTCAGCCATGACTGGGTGGAACTCCCAAGTAATTCGCAATTAAAAGTTGTAGTATCGTTCAAAGTAAAGATTAAATTTTCAACCATCACAAATGAGTTTTGTCATGTATTTTATACACTATTGGAACCAAATCTTTTGAAAATACCCTCAAAATAATAACAGAATCCCAGGGAATTCAAATAATATGAATAATCTTATATCGAAAACTCAGGAACAAAAAACATATTTTTAAAATGGTATGGTGCATTCATTAGTAAATCTGTATATCCAGTTAAATTTCCAGAACAGTTTTGATTAAAACATAACTCACTGTATCTATACGAATTTTAATATGTATAAATTTATTAAAGTGTTGTTATGAAATGTGGGGCTGAAAAATTTTCGACATTTACAAAACCTAATAGAAAACACCGACAAATAAGAGTAAACATACTAAATTGATTATATTTTTGATTGCGATAGTCGTATATACTATATACATAATTATCTTTTTTTATTATACAACATTTTTCTTCCGTTTTTCTTCTGTTAATGTGACTTTTTAGTAAGATGGAGCAAGAGTTCCGAATCATCTCGTGGAATTTAATTAACTAATTGTCGAACATCGGAATTTTTCTGTTAATCTCAGGAATTTGTACGGAATCTCTTAGAGGACCATCTATTTACTCCACGGGAGTGCCATGCGTATATTCCCTCAGTGCTTAACTACTAATGCACTCTATTTACTTCATTTCAATCCTAAAAATAAGCGAATTTCATTAATGAAAAAGACTCAGAGAACGTATAAATCTAAACCTATTATATTACGGTCATGATACGTAGAAGGGTGACGTCGAAATTGGAAAATAAGTTGTATCTTAATACCTTTGAAAATGTTATTACTTAATGTAGGTACTTCAATAAGAAATACTCTTATTTTTAACCGACCAAACTTGACGGATATTTCACAGCAGAATACAAGAAGTGTGATAAACACGTCACTCAAAACGCCGTTGCATTGCCTTCAAGGAGAACAATGAAATCGCTTTTATTTTTTCTTCCTGCTATTTGTACACGTTTACTAAAAAAAGTACGTGGCAATAATATTTATCGAAGATTATAAACTTGATTTATTCTGCATTATTTATAAATGGTTCGTTTTTTACTTACCTGATAGTGTTTCAGTCAAGTGCATAGGAGAAAATAGCAAATAACACTTCATGAGAAGAATGTTTCGTAATGTTTTATAATATTTAATTGACTTTGTTTCCGTTTCATTTGTAAATAATAGCATTATTCTAAACTACATGAAAAACATATTAAGAAAGCATTTTCCTTTGCAAAATGAAACTCCAAATTATATCATATATTTCTGATTGAAGCCACAAAAATAAAGTTGTTCACGAGCATACGATTTTTTATTTGAAATATACGTAATGCGTTTAAGTTAACGCTTGAGTGTTGTTACATATAATTGCCATCCGCACTCATCAGCAAATCCTGCGTACAAATAAGGAATTCATTTTCAGTTACCAATGTCGATTTCGCGTCAGCCATAGTTGTTGTTGGTTTATAAAGTCGTTTATACATTGGATTTATCCTGATTATCGTAAAAGCTATATCTGTTTCTGACTTACAAAAGACGGATGACCGAGCCCCTTCTTATGATCAGACATTGGAGGAGTTTTTATTGTCAAATAAAACACGTGGGCAGATGCATAATGCATATAATATTTTAAACGTGTATTTAAATTAAAGTGCCGTTAAAATGAATCAATATATTTAATTTACAATTCTTACACACACACACACACACACACACACACACACACACACATATATATATATATATATATATATATATATATATATATGTTTTATTTTTGTTATTGCCGTTTTATCTGTTTGGCTACATATGTTTCGGATGTTGGACCGTGTTTACGATCCAACAGCCTCGTCAGACCTTACAGAATTGGTTGTTAGTATTAGGAAGAAGTGTTTTAGAAGAAATACTAAGAAAAAAAGCGGGGTAGGAGATAATAAGTGGGAGGAAGACGGGTATCGACCATGTTTCAGTTTTGAAGGTTAAAATACATAATATTTTATTGTGTGGCGGTGTAGCAGATTCGTTTAGGCGTGGGTGGAAATATAAAGATATAGGGAGGGAGAGGTGGAGGTGGTGAGAGGATGGTAAAGAAAAAAGAGAGGGTGTAAGGAGAGGAGGGGAGTTTAAATTTTTAGGTTTTAAATTTTGACTGCTTTTTGCTTGTTCAGCAAGGTATATTAAGCAGATGAGAGGGGGAAAGAAGGAGAGAGAGACCGAGAGGAAGAGAAGTGAGAGGGAAAGGTCTAGTGTAGATGTCATGTGTTTGACAAGTACAGGGTTCCAATAAAAATTTTCGTAGTCGCTATACGTCGACCTGTTCATTTCAGTTGACAATGGGTTGTTTTTTAGGTAGGTAAGAATTAATATATACGCTAACACACGCGCAAATACGCATACATACATACACATACATATGTACATTTCTACATATCCATATGCAGACGCAGACGCACACACACACATATATATATATATATATATAAACAATGTATATGCAGACATGCTTGGATCTAAATGCAGACATACACACCTACACACAACTTTTATACACATATACATATTCACATATATACATAGACACATATACACACATATATATACACACGCACCTACCTATGTGAATATAGGTGAAGATATAGATCTCCAGTAAGAATTAGATGTACATATACATACATGCATGCATATACACGCGCATGCACCCATATACACGTATATGCTATTACATAAATATATATATTTATAAAAATATAAATATATATTTATATTTATATATATGTATATATATATATATATATATATATATACAGACATGTATATATTTATACCAAATAATAAAGTAAATAAATAAATAAATACATGGGTGTAGTTAATAACCCGAGGTTAGATAGACGCATCGTTAAGTTAATATATACATGGGGTGGGCTTTTAACATGGTGCTTTAGGCAGTGGTTATGGTTAACTTTATTTTCAGTGTAAAATGTATTGCTGTTACAGGCATATACATACATATAAACAAATGCATGCATATAAACTCACATATAACTGTGCCCGTATACATACGTTCAGCCATGTATACCCATAGATACACCCCCCACACACATACATATATATAGAGAGACATTAACAATCAAATGTATGCAAACACATACATGTTCACGTACATATAGATATACCAGTATACACTCATGCATATACACACGACCTATGAGCACATACATTCCTACACTCCACATAGAAGCATATACATAAATGTACATAAGGATATATACATATAGACCCAGTCAGAAAAGAAATCCATATGGTACAATCAACATTTTAGGTTGAACGTAAAAACAAACATATCTAAAGAATTTGTCAAAATAAGAGAAACATCTTTTAAGTACGTTCATGAGTAAAGTACATTATGCAACAAAAATTTCATGAAAATATCTTACTCAACCATACCGAATAAAGAGAAAACAATCATATCTAGAGTGGAGTACTGTTGCCACATCTGGACAGGGGCTACTAGAAAGACTTATCCCCCCTTGATAGAGTTCAAAACAAACTTCGTAGCATAGTGAGGGATGCCCTTGTTTCTTCCCTGCAAAGTTTTTCCCACAGAAGAGACGTTGCGAGCCTGTCTTTGCTGTATTATTATTTTCATGGCAACCTTCGTTTGAGCTCCAATATTTGGTCTCCCTTGGCCTGACTTTTATGAAAAGCACACGCCTAGCTGAAACCACTATTAATAATTATCCTCACTTGTTATCTGTGCCTAAAACTAAACGTAGATTCCATGGACAGCACTTCTTTCTTTGAACTACACGCGTATAGAATATTCTACTCTTTTTCTGCTTTCCAACTGACTACAAATATATTACAGTCCAACGTGAACAAGTTATTCATTAGCCACCGTCTTAAGTTATCCAATTCACCAAATCACCAATACTAACGATTACTAAGATATTTCCTCAGTGGCTACTGTACACTCATTAACCCTTATCCTCAATTGTCTCCTCGCCTTGATGAGTAGTGATCTTTTTGTAAAAAAAAATAATTTTGAAATAACATAAACAATTTAACATTAGTGAATAAAAAGTAATGACCGTTATATATTATCATTTATTCAACATACCCAATCTTATAATACATAATCTATTACATGCATTATGAATTTTCAATCAGGAATCTATTGTTTTTCTTTTAAAATATTTCCTCTTTCATATCCACACAATTACATGTTTAATGTTTCATGTTAAATCTTGGTTCGTGAGTTCTACTTTTAGAAAACACCATTGTAGATTATTTTAAAACTTATAATTATTTACATTGTAGCCCTATTTCGCACCCAGTAAATTTTACCATGCTAACTTAATTCATAACTTTTTTAATACGCCTCTTATCTACCTTCCACGCTTTACATGGAAATAAAATTCATTAGCTCAGCCACAACTAATCTTATGTACGGTTTCACAATCTCTTTTTGTCTGCAGAATTGCGACCCTCTAAAATTCATCCAATTTATCTCAGTTATATCTTAATATTAACCGGCTAGACTTTAATAAGACAAATGATATTAGCATCAAATGTAAGTAAATATTCATTAAAATACGTCTAAGTTATCTTAAAACTGTTATTTATATTTATATTTATAGTAGTATTAATCATCTTTTAATATGATTACCTCAGGCATTCTAACTAATATTACACGTTAGAAAAGCATTTCATCCAAGGCATGAAAACCGTTAAACAAAATGTCGCACTTTTAAAAATGATCATTGAATTTTTTTATATCTATATCATTAATTGCTAGATGAGAGATAATGTTTTTAAAGTGCACCAAAATGTACATTACATAAAATAAATCCAAGGTAATTTTTGGATTCATTTTAAATTACATTTTTATACCTTACTTTGTAAAATTTATAAAAGTGCACTTTGAAGATAAATACATTTCAAACTGAATCTTGTACCTTTATTTTTAAAGCCTATAGTAAAAGCATTTTGTTTAACAAATTTCATGCCTTGGATGAAATGCGTTTCTAACTTGTATCTTATGGTTTTAATATTATATATTAAAACTCTCCTTCTCTCTATTTCATTTTGTAGTTCTTCTCACACTACAGCTCATTTTTGCAACCCCCTCTTTGTTATTACAGATCGGAATAGTCTGTCTATTTTAGTTTGCGTTTCTCCTTACACCACAACTCATTTTTTGCACCCCCTCTTTGTAATACAGGTCTGAATAATGAGAAAATCTGAATATTTTTTAATAAAAACTTTAAAATAACTTTTTTAGAATAATTTTTTAAAAACTGCTTTCAGAATAGAACATTTTTTAAATTTAATAAGGAATATATTTCGTATATGTTTCAGTAACAAATATTCAGTACATAACGAGAAAAATAGAGATGAAAATTTCAAAAGGTGTGTATAACTGGTTACAGTCAATCGTATTCTTCGCCAGCGAATATCTTTGTTATTGTTATTCTATTATTATTATTATTATTATTATTATTATTTAAAACATTTTGTGTCCTGTTCCTTCGCGCTAGGAGTAATTCTTATACTGGATCTTCGAGTATTTTTTATACTTTATCTTCATAATATATAGTTTACACATACGATATTTTTCTACTTAGCCAATTACTTCAGCAGTAATATTAGATTTTATAAAATATTTTAAGTGTTTCGTCGGTTTTCTATTTATAGAGTTATTGCTAATAAATTTTACCCTTATAAATCGTCTTATATTTTGCTATCTTATTTTTTTTATTTGCATTAATCCAGTCGATGATTTAATTTGAACTCTGATTTAGTCATATTTTTATAGACAATCCCAACACCTTTTACACTTTCTGTCATCCACCCCTCATATAAACTTACACTTTCACCTTTCCGAATTATTTTCGCTGCAAGTTGTCTGCCGCGCTCAATTCTATACGTTTCTTACCCGCTCGCTACAGAGAGAGAGAGAGAGAGAGAGAGAAAGACAGCGGCACACGGGGGAGGGAGAGAGTCACAGAGAGAGAGAGAGAGAGAGAGGAGCGGCAAACAGTTAAGGGTAAAGAGATACAGAGAGAGATATCAGCCGTGTTATAATTTTTTGGCGGCCACTCATTCAATCACGCATTATAAGGGTAAATATAACAAATTGTCGATTTGTTAGCGCATTTACTTTTTAATTCGCCCCATTTTCTAATAAGCGTTCGTACCTAGGAACTGCCGGTACCTTTTTTTTCTTCTTTTTCGTATAACTAATTGGTCGACACTAAAACATCTTCGACCGCTATTCTCCATAAAATCGCATAGTCTAAGTACATTTTATGAGGGGTGGGGTGGTTACAGCCATTGCGGTTTAAAATACGCTCTGATCACCTCCCCCCTTTATGTATAAGTATTTTTCCCAGAGTTCAAGTTATTACCACTGTAGTCTAAAATACGCTCTAAAATTCAAGTGTTGAAAAGTTACCAGCAAAAATTTGTAAAAAGCAACAAACAGCAGTACAATATATATATATATATATATATATATATATATATATATATACATATATATATATATTCAAGCAAATATTATTAAATACAACGGAGACATTTTTTCTTATAATTCTTTTTTTCAATTTTTCAATTTTTTGTATTGTCTTTTTTGTTTCAAAATCAAAAATATTAATAAAGGATCCATACATGTTGCTGTTACGAGCGCTTTCGATTCGTCCATGAATCATCATCAGGTGTTAAAAATACAGGATTGCGAAAATGAGGATTAAAAATGAAAACTAAAATATATATATTCAGTGATGAGTTAAAATAATGTTACCTGTTATTCTTCAATCAACACCAGCAGATGAAATAAATGCTTGCCTCAAATACTCTACTTTTTTGTTCCATGTGAAGACATTAAACTTAACTCAAAATATGCATGTACAGTTGCAGACTGTTCGATCCGCACAAAAACTTTTGCATCACTTGTGGGAAATTGGGTACAAAAAGTGCCAGCTGATCAGAGTGAAGGGCAAAATTCTTTGACTTTTAACTTCTGTAATTTCTGTAATTTTATTTCATCAAAAGAATAGTTAGTTTAAAAGGTTTTTGCAGATATTCAAAATATAATACTTCCATTTGACTGAGTGAATGAGCTATTCTTGCAGGTCAATACAAAGATGCCCATGAACTTAACGCTATAATTAAATGTAAAATTCCAAGTGAGGTAGTCAAATACAAATCCATCGACACTGTTGTGAAAGCAGATAAAGTGGTTAATTATCCAACAGTTATATTTGCCAGGGATGCCACCGCATGTATTGTAACTGACATTTGGTGTACTAATTATCATATTGTGAAATATAAACCAACCCAAGCTTTGCAATGGCACATAGCTTGCAGTAAAAAAAAATAACAAACAATATCATAGAAACAGCAATCTTAACAGGACCTTTCACAGATGAATATATCTTCATTCCATGCATTTCTATGATTCCACCGGATACATCATTACACTTTAGCAAATTGCACTTTCCAATTTTATTGTCATTTGCAATAACCATCAACAAAGCACAGGGAACAAGCTTTAAAATTGTGGGCCTTACAGTTACACACTGACTGTTTTTTTCACATGGACAATTTATTTTACATATTCAAGAGTCACCAAACCGGAAAATCTCTATATCAGCTAAGAAAATGGAACAACAAAAACTGTGTACCCATGCAAAATGGAAATTTAAACCTATAAGAAACATGCTTTTTCTTATTTTGGAACTTTTTCCATTGCGCCAATTTGAGCCATAGCAACGCGTGGCAGGGTACAGCTAGTATATATATATATATATATATATATATATATATATATATATACAGTACTTTTAACGTGCTTAAACAACGCTGTGTGTGGTTTTTTTTTCAGGAATTCAAATTATGTTGTCCAAAGTGGTCTTTACACACTGATTAAAAACATAACTGGATGCTTAATTTAATTAAGGAGGCTTAATTTCTCAACTGGAAACAAATGACTTATTCTACCACTAACCTTCAATTCGAGTTGCACTCCAACATTTTATATTCAATTTGCACTCCAGACATTTTATATACAATTTTTCAAGTTTAAGTTCACAACGATTAAGCCAAAATCATCTAGTTAATTGTTGTAAAGACAAGAATTAATAAAAATAACGAAATAAAAAGAACTTAAACACAGTTACAAACCTTAAAAATATACTTGAATTTAACTGGATTTGGTACCTGGTATTTGCTGATTTTTGTTATTGTTTACAATTTCTCGATTTTTAACTATTCTACACTTAAACAAATGGCTGTGTTGTTCCTACGTCAATATATTTGGAAAAGTAAATATAAAATGAAACACACCGATAATGAAAGGATACTGTAAAGTGGTTAATATTTAAATCATAATTTTCTTTTTTTCATTTTCAAAATATACAGAGTACATAATAATATACTCGATTGTGAATGGTGGACATAAAAAGTGCTGTCCAATTTAAGGGCTTTTTTATGGTTTAGCACTCAAGACCGTTAAGCATTTTTTGTTATGTGAGATGAATTCTGCATGTTTTTCTTCTTAAGGGTTTTTACTACATTACGAGTAAGGCTTAGCGTTAGATATATTAAAGATTATTAACCTGTCCAAAAAAGTTAGAATGCCCGAGAAATGAGGGGTCATTCTATTAAATTTATATGAATAAATTGTCTCACACTATAAATTCTAACATATTTTATTCGAAATATTCACACGCAATAGCCTAAAAATGCAAACTCTCATTTAGGGGGATTACTAAATATCCTCTTCTGTTTTTAAATATAATTATAATTTATTATTTAAAATTACAAACTTAAGGTTTCCCCTTTAAATATATACTCTAAGACTTTCACCTGGTGCTATTTCCCCCTATATAAACGTTTGTCATTGTTACCAACCATTCCCGATTTCCCTTATTAACGGTTAAAAAATCTGATGCCCATGTTTTGCGGATTTAGTACAAAATTTTATTTTGCAAATATTAATTTATCCTATATTTATAATACATGTATTCGGCAATATCCAATATTTAAGTACCGCATTATTGTGATGTTTTATTTTTTAATATATTTCAATTAAATTTTTTAACCGTTGTTTTATTATATGATTTACCTCTTGCAAAACAAAATATGACCTCTCCGAAAATCAATTAAACTTAGCTGATAAAATGTGAAATCCTTCTGGGGATCGAACCGCTTCAATATAACTACAGAAATATATAGTGAGGGCACAGGGAACATTTTTATATTGAATATACTATATTCATATAATTTTTATATATGATAGGAAGGTAAAATATGGTGTTTTTCTTTTTTGAGAGGTTTTGTATTAGCGGTTTTTGAAAATTTCAGACGATAAAAATTAAAAATCTAGCGGTTATCTCGAGATGTTTTCGCTGATATCGCGAGTTTTTAAAATCTCAGTTGGCAGCACTGCCTGAAGATTGCTCAATATCCTTGCTACTCCACTTCTTTCCACCTGTTCTTGACATTCCGATGGTCGTTCTTACCATGAAGAGTTGGGGGGGGGGTTATTCCGAAACCGTTCGTTGAAGAAGTTAGGGGTTAGGCACCAACAACAAAACAAACAACAATCTTACTTTATTATTTTTTCGAGAGGGGGGTACCGAGCAACGCCGCTTAGAGGGTACTGCTAGTTAAAAAATAAAGACATAGTGAAAGAGTGAACTATACAATCGGCGTTTCAATTATTTCATGTCTTGAATAAAATCATAGGATGAGGAGGGCTAAGTAGAATGCAGTCTTTCGTGTACCAAGTTTTAATCACGTTTGCTCCACAGGGAAAAGATAATAACACTCACACTTGACTTACTTTCTTATCTCCTAGAGTGGAATTACTGAAAATAATAGTCTTATTTACGTCAGAAATAGTAAATTATGAATACTTGATCGTGTCGCACACATTATATATTCATCAGTTCGTAGGGGATTTTATCGTTATAACAACTTCCAAGACATCAATAATCTGGTTTGTTTGCTTCATTTAATCAACCTCTGAAACTTAAAGAATTAAATATAAAGGGCAGATTTTAGAAAGGGAGAAATTATTATCTATAAATAGGAATATGTGAAATATGTCGCAAGTGTATATGTCGAATAAGTTACGAGCGGTGCAAACCCAGCAGAGTAGGAAAAATTAGGAATGATGACGGTGTTAAGTGGAATAGTGGAAGCACAAGAAAGGTAGAGAGGAAAATAGGAACTATTTCCTCTGTGTATGGTGAGATTGTGATCATGACGCTCCTCGGAACTAACGTAAGATTTTAATAAAACGCCTCACTGTATATATAACGACGTGCTAAAGTTATATCAGACAGTGGCTAATAGTGTAAGCGTGATAAATTTGTGTGTGGCCTCTGTTGTTATAAACCTAAAGTATTTTGGTCTAGACGGAAAAACTGCGTCTCTTTTATTATATATAACTGATATATATTTATTTGAGAATTTTTATGCATTAAATATTTTAAATATGTCTGAAACTAAATTAACTCAATACATTGATTAGTATAATTTGTTACATAAAAGTCACCATTAGACATAAAATACATTCTCTTATCTGCAATATTCTTATGTATATATATATATATATATATATATATATATATATATATATATGGGGGGGTGATTTCATACTAGAAATATTTTTTCCGGAACGGAAGTAAATAACATATTTATCATTTACTTCTATTCCGGAAAAATATAACATTAATACATTTTTTTGTTTAGTTCTGCTTGGTAAAAGTATAGTTGCACTCCCTGAAAAGCAAAAGTTATAAAAAAAAACAAATAAGGCAGGGATTCTTCGAATACGGATCTCATTTATAATTATCGATTTAATTTTGTTACACTATTGAAAATTTTATTTGTTGAAATAATAAAATATGAGAAATTTACTTTTGTTTTTTCTTTTAATTGTTTCTCTCGTACAACACACAATTTCTTTTTACCTCTTACTTGATAAATATTCCAATAGTATAAAGAAACGGCAGAATATGCGCCTGCTGTTATTGTTGAGATCATTCATTTTAAAAAAAAGCATTGGTTATCAAGCCTTGATCTTGGACAGCGATTTAAAATTCCTCAAAGTCGAGGTACCCTATTTTTAGCCAGTCATCGAGTTTTTTTTTCTATGTATGTTATTGGTCCTTTTTTAGGCAACTGCTCCGTAGCAGATTTGCTTTCCGTTTGCGTCAAATTGTACAACCGTCTTCATTGCCTCCCTGATTACTGGATTAATTTTATATAATCTTACCATCGCGGTGGAACTATTATATACTCTTTGCTAACTAATCCACATCATGCTGTGAATAATTTATCCTTTCTTAGGGTCCTCAAAATTGTCTTATTGTTTACTATCTAGTCATTGATTCCTAAACACTTATTCCTGTACCGTGTTTTTCTTTTCTAATTAAGTTCCTAAGGAGAGGTGTTTATAGGTCCTGCCTGCAATCAGGACACTGAAGAGATTGTTGGTAGTAATGAGACAGCAGATATACCTCTACTTTGTAGGGCATTGTGTTTCACTCGATTTCGGTAGGACAGCTGTATCACGTTTTAGAAGCCATGCGGATTTGGCTTCTTTATCCCCCAATAGATTGTTGAAGAAACTGCTTAAATGACCATGTTATGATATTAGTCGTTTAAGTCAGAAATTTAGTAGGTTGTCCATACCAGACTTATTGTAGTTCTGAGACACATTCTGATTTTGTTTTATCAGTCTGGCTTTTATCGCTGGCTCTGGAAGTTCAGGCTATTTTCGTGCTTATTGCGACATCTTTGGACTTTTTCAATGTTCGTAACTTTGTTTTGAAATAGCGCCTTCCAGTAACTAGGCAGATATTTTTGGCGGGTTGCTTTTATACATTTATTGTGTTTTCTTATAGGTTATGGCAGAATCCTTGCAAATTTTCCTTAAATCGTCTATTTTCGGTTTTAAGTTTATGGTTATTTTTTCTTATTCCTTATTCTCTTAATAAGTAGTAGGATCAAGTCCTTCGGTTTCTTTGCTACGTTCCTCAGCTCCCTCAAGTTTGTGCCATATTTTACAGTGAGCCTTAAGACTTAGTTTATTTGAGACGATTTTTACTGTAGCGTTTTAGTTGATTTTTGAGATTCCGTTTCGTGATGTTGTTATTGGCTCTAGATCTTCATTCTTTTTTTTGTTAAAAATAAGAAACCGGCTTGTAAGTATGTACAGTCGTGCGGTTGAAAATATCCCGTTACACTATGTTATTGGTGTGTTATATGGCACAAGGTCGGAGAGTAACAGGCTCTCCTTTTATTGTTGTTCGTGTAGCTTTTGTAGATTGTGCAATTGGCAGATTATTACATCCTTATTCTCAGAACCTCAGCTATAGTCCTACTTAGTTATTCTTCCAATTCCAACTGCTTAATGTCTAGTTCCGCAAATGACTGAAGTAGTGGCGTGAGCATAGGTAATTGCAGTAGTATACTTATTAGTAGGGACAAGTAAAACTAAGGTCTAGTGAGCGAATGTTATGGAAGTGTACATTGTTATCTGCTGAAACGAGTTGAGGATATATCTAACAAAATCGAGCGTAATGTTAAATTAAATCTCCGTTTAGGTGTCATGGTTACAGAAACTCCTGCTGAAGAAACAGGTGAATGATTTTTCTCATGAGAGTTGTTTATTTTTTATGTATTTCTTATCAAACTTATAAAAACTTGCAAAGTGTTGTGCAGCTCATATGTTTGCTTTTGGGGTTTAACCATATTGCGCATTTTCATGTGCATTATAACGATAATTATCTAATAATTACTACGTCCTTGCTCCTACAATAACAAGCGGCTGTTTTTTTTTTTGGTGGCATATTCATTAAATGATTACTTTAGAAATCTAAGCGACTCTCTCTATTCTGTTTTTTTTTGTTTTAAGCAGTTTATTTTTCCTAGATGTACGCAAGATGAAGTGCTAAATATATCGTAAACATTTAAAATATGTCAGGGAGTCTAATAAGTAGAACACTGAGGCTTAAAAAAACTATCCGAGTAATTATACCTACTAGCAGACATGATTACATACATCATATAATATTTCGAAATAGGCATAGTTTATGTGCTGGCAGGCTCAAGGTTGCTTAACTTCGTTTGTATAATGAGAAACAGAGCATGAAGGTAAGTACTCCCTTTATGCTATATAATTAAGATTTTAGGCGATAGAAATATCTGCAACATATGTACCCACGAATGTATGTTAAATTTTGATCAAGTAATAATGATTGTATAATATTGGCTGTTTTATAATTTTGTAAATAAATATGCCAATATTATGTTAGGTTTCATGATCATTTTTAATTAAGTTATTCTAAATAAATCGACTTACAAATTGAATAACCAATTCATCTATTTTTCCATTTAATACATATTCATTGCCTTTTTTTTTTGCTTTCCGGTAATCCATTTTATTCAATCACTTACGTTGCCATTGTTTTATGTTGCTATCTTATTTTCATCATGTGTAGTTAGGCATATAGCAAATATACAAAAATAACACGTGTATGTAATATTACATTGTATATATAACATAAATCCAAACGAAAACTACTTATAATTTCAATTAACACGAGGTGTCAGATTTTAATCAAAGTTGAATAAATAATGTAAGTATGTGTGATCCAACCCCTAATGGTTACGTCTTATAGTATATATCTATTGCTATTAATCATTTACTTGAAATATATACATTAAATATCATGTTTTCTATAAAAGTTGTCGTGCAAATTGTACATAACAACAAGGACAAAAATAAAAACGGGCGAAAACATTCCCACCATTAATCACGAGACCAACGTCTGTTCCAAACACAGAAATCAAGTGCGCACCACGACGCATTAAATTGCAGCACGTTAAATTTCATCGAATCTAATTTAAAAATCTACCTCGCAGTCCAAATAATCAGATTAAGCGCATGGCATGATGAATTGATCTGAATGCACCAAAGTTCATTTTTTTTTATTTGCGATGATAAATTGCCCAGTTAATTCGTGTCCAACTTTAGATTCTTGTACTTATCAGAACAAGCGAACTGTGTAATTGAGAGAAGATGCCATTTTTTTAATATAGTGACATGTTTCTCGGCATTGATTATGAACTAGAAAGTCAGAGTTCAGTATTCGCTAGAGCTGTTAATATTTTTGTTGCATTAATTACTAAGATGTTTATCAATATTTCTTCAACCATGAGTTAAATATTACAGTCAAAAAGAATTATGAATTTTCCGAGAAACAAGTCAACGAAAAAGAAACTAAAAACGGATGGAAGAAAAAAAGAATGCTTGTTATATGGCAATAACATGCAAATGTGTCGTATCATGTGTATTTATAATACTATGCGCAGGTTTATTTATATTAACATTCATATGTGCATTTATACTGGGATTCATATGAGTAGTTATATTAACAGCACCCCCTGGAAAATCAGCAGTGCTTTTTAGCATAACTAAAGATAACTGTTATTAATTATATTTCTTATGAACCTATTTTCGTCTCACAAGGTAAAAACTACAGAAGAATATAACTTCTGTAAAAAGAATTGTAATTTTCAATTAAATATTTTATATGCGTGAAACAGTAAACATGATAAAAATGCTTAACTCAGCAATTTGTTTTGTAAAACATGGTGTCTGTGCTCTCAGTTAATAGTCAGTTAAATACTGTTCGAATCAATAACTTCAGTTTAACTTTTGGAAAAGTATATATTAAAGCTTGTACTATTTAATTTGACGGAAAGAAATAATAAAATTTTAATATCCTTAATTTTAACATGAATAAAGTTCACATTATTATCGTTAATGACACGAATTATTTTTATTTTTTAATTAGAACATTTCATTGATTAATAAATTTATTTAGTAGAAAGTTCTTGCGGAATTAATAGGTAGGATTTCAAATGAATGTATTTCCAAAATAAGCTTCCCTTATTATATCATTTTAAGGAGCTTTAGTCCTCTATCTAATCGTTTAAATTGGGTTTGTTTTAAAACAATTAATTCTTCTGCGCAGAACGTTTAACATAAGACGGGGGAAAACTCACACACACCTGCTGGGACAGCTCGCAATATCAACAACGTGTTAAGCCTAAGGACTACTACTGAACGCACAGTACAATGGTATTTTATGGAATTTCGTTGCGGCAACAAGGGTCTTGAAGCTGATAAGTGTGGTGATCGGCAATCGGATGTTCACAATCATCAATTCATTGTTGTCAAACCCTTATCGTAGCAAATCCACGACCAGGTGTTCGAAAACTTGCTTCTCAATTAGACATAACGTATATGACGATTTCAAACTACTTGAAAGAGATTTGAAAGACAAAAAAAAACTTAGTAAATGAGTGTCTCGCGAATTGAAGGACAACCTAAAAAAACGTGTAATTTTCTCTTCGCTTCTTAACCGATGTGACTTGCGATGAAAAGTGGGTTCCTTACGACAACCACCGATACTCATGCCGATTGTTTAGTGGTCTATGATTGGTTTCCTCTTTAGTATTTTTAAAGCATTCTAAACCTTTACAGTGGAAAAGTATGGTCAACAGCATGAGTAAACAGAACAGGCCCAATTCTCCTCCACGACAATGCCCAATCGCACGTTGCTAAATTTACCCTGCAGAAGGGAAGGAATTGGCCTATAAAACCTCTGCCTCATCCGCCATATTCTCTAGACCTCTTAATTACCGACTTCTGCTTTTTCAAGCATCTGGATATCTTTGTACGTGAGAAATGCTTCAAAGATGTAAGCAATATTAATAAGGCATTCAGAAATTAATCGCAATCAGAACGTAAGATTAGCATGTTACTAGTGTAAATACACTTGCTTTGCGTTGGGAAAAAATTGTTGATTGTGATGGTACTTTTATCGATCAATAAATTTTAACCGATATATGTTCGTCTGAACATAGCTCGGTTAAACAGCGCAAGAACTTATATATGAATGAAGTTAGATAACATCAGTAAGAAAATAACTGCTTTTAGTATATTATTATATAGAGATATAATCATATATATATATATATATAAATATATATATATACATATATATATATATATACATATTTATATAAATACATGCGTGTATGTATGTATTCAATTCTAAAAACAGTTTACATTGGTCAATATGCGTTTCGATATTAGCAATGTGTTAAGAATGGAAAATCAAATTATCCAATGGAAAAACAGAGACCAGAATTAGCTAGTTGAAATCAGCCACATCAATTCCGTAATTTGTTTCTCCACGAGTAGACGGACTCACCCAACAGATTTGACATAGAAATGTACACTTAACTTTCGATGAATTACGTTCTTCTACTCGTCTTCTCTTTCTTCCTTTTATCTAGCGTCAACCACCAACGGACTGCGTTTACGTAAATTTAGCGCATACAATTAAAACACACATAAAATTTATGCATACTCATATTCTAGACATTAATAAAACCACATTGGCAACTTAATATGAATTATAATATATGTAAATATACATATTTTGTTATTTAAAAAAATTAGACGACTCAAGTCCGACGCAAACATTGTTAGCTAAAAAATGCATTATAATAATAAATAAAATGTGAGTGTTTCATTGTTTTGAATTTGTTGATAGTATTATATAAGTATATTACTTCACTCATAATTTATATTTTTGAAGACAAATAGAATATATTTAATCTCTCATAATTTACTGCGTATAATCTTTTGCATCATCACATATATTAATGAACAGTTATCAATAATGTTTACAAATTCATTAACACCGTATCCTTACTACTGGATTAAAATGTAATTAAACATTTATTTTACTACTATTCAAGCTTATTACTGAATCATAGGTATTAAATATATTTTAATTGTAAGCATTCCATACGGTCACCGCTAGATAAATATCGTAATCACCTGATAAATTCACTTATAACCCTATATGAGTAAACTATTATGTGCTTTTCAGTAAATTTAAACATTAAGTCAGAATAATTTTTCAACTTAACTCACTGGATAAAAGATCACTCTAAACTCTCTATGGCCTATCTACACGTTGAAACGTGGGTATTTTTATGAGTAGCTAGTGGAAAAAATAGCCAGAAAATTTTCAGAAATACTCATTGCCTGCTTAGTTTTATTAGTTCAACCTTTATTCAAATATTTCAAAGACTTGTCATATAAAATCCAAAACATCAATATGAATTAAAAAAACTACATACCACAATTAGTTTATATGCACGAACGTACCCGTAGGCAAACGATTAGATTTCTCAGCATAACTCTTATAAAATCCAACTCTCATACGCACGTCATTTTTCCTTTTCAAATACTTACATGAATCTTTTTACACGATGTCATTTTACGCCCAATAAGGCAATCAAAAACACAAAGATTTAAGTAATTTTCTCGTCGACACTTCGGGTAAAAATTGAGCAATAGTAACTGTTCCTTTCGGCGAAGCTATACTTCCACATTCACCAGTTTTTAGTTGATATGTCCTTTTTGTTTAAATTTAATAATTGATGTAACGCTTAGACCTTTCGATTTTATTCATTTGAATATTTGGAAAATCTAATTATTAGCCACATTATAAAATTAATCTTGGGACTAATTTATTGCAAGTAGGTCAAAAAATAAACATCATTCAATTACAGAAACAAATCGCTGTCATCTTTATATGGAACTCCGAAAAAATATAAATACAAGAATGGGTAAATTATCCAAAACATTTTTTTATGTTTCGGCTGCCAGATATAAAACCTAGTTTACCTTTATTCTAGACAACCACAGACGGTGTCGTTCGCGCAGTACAGTCAGCATTGCAACAAGAATTCAGACAATAACACGTACGCATTTTTTGTTAAAGAATTGGATAAGAAGATCAATAGTCGGACGCACTGAGACACACGATCATCTTCAGGCATCTCTTGCCTTTTGTCGTTCCGTTTTCTTAATTCGTTTCTATCTCTTGACAACGTCTAAACAAGATTACCTCTTCCTGAACAAATGTGAGTCATATTTTTTACGCGTACTAAATTATAATACGGCTTATACACAGTAAATAGAAGTTATTTATCGCAAATGATCTAAGTTAAAGGTGTATATAACACTTTATAATGTTTAGCTTGTTACTTCTCTAGATAGTCAATACGTTGCCTTTTGAAAAACTTTATATACAATTTTTGAAATCAAACCTCGTGAAATTTGGATTTCACAATGCCTCACCTTAGTGTAGCGATGTTTTCTAATACCATTCTTATCACATATGATCAATGTTATAAAAGCGTAAGAAATGACTTCCTAGTAATTTCGACGTGAAAACGGTTTCTCACCGAAGAAATAATCAGTTAAAGTCTTGGTAAAAAGCGAATATTCGAAATAAACCAGGCAACAAAAAGAAAACACATTGTATGTCAATACGTGCTGAACTGAGGAACTAAATGGCAGTTTCCTATCATGCGATTTTATTAGCAGTGTTGAACTATATAGCACAATATTACTTTTTAAGTATTATAAGTAGTTATTGTTTGTTCTCATTGGCGTCAGTTGTATCAACTATATAATAACATGACTGTAGAAATTCCTCTCGGGAGAAAATTAGGATAGGGTTGCAATACCAGAGGCCACATACTAATTTATTATCTCTAAACTATCATCCCCATCTTATGTATCTTTTGAACGCCGTTTGAGACACATTTATCTGCTATAATTAAACCTATATTACATCATAGAAAAAGAATCCCCACAATCGCCAACCGCTTCTGAGGAATTAGTTCGTATTTTTCTCCTTATTCTACTATCCTCCTACTGAATCAGTCATCACTGGGAAGAATTACACACATTATTACTATACTGACTTTGCCTCCTTCGTAATTGGAGCAAAACTTGTATACATACCATTGATATTCCAATTCCCATCCCCAAAATAACAATATCACACTTCTAGAATTCAATCATTTCCTAATGGCTAAGAGCTGACATAAAGATAATGCTGGAAGACAATATTTTTACATAAACGGACACGCTCGACATTTACAATATGGTTGCTCTCTCCACACGACGGAACCGTTAAAAATAAATTAATCAAAATAAAACCATATCAAAATACTGTAATCAGACATTTTAGTACATATACACTAACACTTCAATATGTACGCATAAACTATTCGAAACAGCCACACCTCCACCGAAATACCCTGAAGATGAAATATATTACATTTACGTTTAGCCGTCATTACCTTTTATGCTTACCGAGTGGCTATGTTACGGGGATTTCCCCCTTTTTAAAAAAAAATATTTTAGATTTTTCTGTGGAACTCCAGACAGATTCACCCAAAAAATTATCATAGCCTGAAGCCTTTATTTAATGCATGTGCGCTATATGTCTATTTATTCTAAAATCGCCACCCCTTATGTTTATCTTTGACGCTTTCAGAGCCGAACGAGCCATTATATGTTTTAATATTTTGAGTTTTTTTACAATACAAAACAATTCGGCACCTACCCACACCAAAGTACAACAATACCATACCCTGAACCCGATATGTTCTATATGTAATACGCTATATACTTGCTTATTATACAAACGATTCTTCTACTTTGTGTGTTTACATTTAACGCTTTGCGTGCGGTGATGTTTTTTCTTTGCAAAAAAGATGATTCTTTACTTTAAAACCAACTTCAAACTTTCCTTTAAAATGACAATGCTGATTCAGAAAATCTTTAATATATTTGACGAATACAAGTACTTTACGATATATACCCTCCATCTCCTCGCAGTTATTTCCACGCAACCAAAAAAATAAATATACCCTGAATTCAATATTTTATGCATGTACGTTTAAAACTAATTTATTTTGCATAAGTAGCCACTTATTTGTTATAAGTTTGCATTTACATCAGTTGTTCTTGTTTTAAAATATACATTTTCATCTTAGCGCCAACTATACACTTTTTTGTAGAATGACAACTTTTACAGCTTCCCCATTATGCTGATTAAGAAAAGTGTAATTTTATTTGTCGGATGCTAATAGTTTCCGAGATATAATGCCTATATTGTGCACTTTTAATCACTGGCCGCGATATTAGTACGCACGGACCGACCGACACTGCAACCACCTAATTGTTTTGTTGTTTGTTCAGAGTATTTCCGCGTGGGAATCCTGACAGCGATTATCAAGGTTACATTTCGGGCAAATTTATGCACAACCTCACCCTAACTCACTAAATGAGGTCTCAATACCCAAAGGCGTTCTTAACATGAGGAGGTTGCAGGTTGGAAGTAGGGCAACAACAACAACAACAACCGTACATTATTTTTTTAAGTAGGGGAGGCATGCTTCAACCAGGCAACACCGGGCACCACCGGGCGAAGCCGGTTAACGGGTCATGCTTGTATTAAAAACAATGGATACTATTTAAATTCAAATGTTCATGACCCCATATTTTCGGCAGATTATTAGTAATTTTTGTCCAAAAATAATAATTGCCTCATTCAGTTAACACATATTTATTAGTTCAATATATTTCTCATTCCGTGTAATTGTCATTGGTCCTACTAGTACATAAATATATTATCAACAGAAAATGATTATATTAGTATTAACGAAAAGTCCAATATAATTCATGCGAAGCTTTACTTACTAGAATTAATGAAATAATTAACAAAATGAGACGTGATAAAAACCTACAGAATAATAGGAGACATAGATTATGAAAAAAGAAAAAATCTGTAACTAATATAAGTGAGATTTACAGAGCAAGAAAAGTACAACATATATCAATGATTAAATTCAAATAAAAATAATATAAAGACATAGGCATGCGAAAAATAGTACTAGATATTAAACGGAAGAATAGAAATTAACAAAATTTTGTTAATAATGAATAATATCGTAAATATATAAAACAATAAAACAAAAATAATATCAGTATTCTTAGCATTCTGCGAACTACTGTGCTCATATTGAGTGTTATTTTCGGGTCAGTCATTTTCCTTTTCCTGAAGGCCGGTGTTGTCCAGCTGCTTGTGGTGTTACTAAGTCTAATGTGTCATATATCTGGTCCATTACTTCTTCTTGTTCTGCGGGCGGGCGTCATCAGTTATACGTTTCCGAATTTGTTTTAAATGTTTCTTGTTCGTAAATCTTGAACCTTCGATAATGTAAACCATCCGCCGATCCTTTTCTGGGCCTTTCCTAGTTCCCACACCTTACTATTATTTTTTTGTACCTGGAAAATACCTTTTCACCAGGTAAATACCTCTTTTTAGGAACTATAGTATTTGGCGGTTTCAGCTGTTTTGGTGAAAGTTTCTGGAGGACCGGCCTAATTTTCCTCGCGAACATTAACTTTGCCGGCGACATCTTCGATGGAGTCCTTTCATATGGCGTAATTCAGTAAACTTGTAAACACTGTTGTAACACATTTTCCGAGGGCATTCCTTTAGCCTTCTTCAGGGCTCTTTTTAACGTCTATACACACCTTTCTGCCTGACCGTTCGATCGGGTATGATAGGTTGGCGTTGTTATCTGGGTAACCTGGAAATCGTTGCAGAAACTTTTAAAATCTTCTGAAGTGAAGTGTGTGTCATTGTATGACACTAGACAATCAACCACACCAAATCTAGCGAAAAAATCGTGTAGAGCGCTGATTGTAAAATCCGTTGTTGGACTTTTACATCGGAATACTTAAGACCATTTTTAAAAACTGTCTACCACTATTAAATAATAGTTCTCATCCAGTGGGCCTGCTAAATATACGTGTGTTCTTTGCCAAGGTGATCTGCTTTAGGCCACGGGCTAAATTGTATTGGGGGCGCTTTGCAGCCGATGCGCATCCCTTACACAACTTTACCGTTCCTTCTATATCAGTGTCAATACTCTTCCAGTAAAAGCAGGACCTCATGAGGCTCTTCATTCGCGTAGCCCCAGGGTGCCCCGTATGAAAATCATTTAGAATTTTCTTTTGTAGTGTAGCTAGGATTACTCTTTCCCGGTACCTCATTGCACATAGAATGAACTTCCTCCGCCGATTCATCCGATTTAATTTTTTGTTTCGTTTCCTGGATTAAACTATCTTCTTCAGCCTCCCTTATTATATCTTCCAAAGTCACTGGTAGTTGCATGGTCGTATTACATAATATTTGTGTATAGTCCGTTTCACTTTGTAGTGATGCTATTACTGTGACTTCTGGCGGTTCCCTTGATTTCGGGATTAATCGAGACAATACGTCTGCGTGACTTAACTTCGCAGATGTAAGAAATTCAATACTGAAATCATAATTCAGTAGAATGGTCTCCCATCTTTGCAGTCTGTTGGCTGTCCAAGTTGGCAGACCCTTTTTAGAGCCAAAGATGATTATAAGCGGTTTATGGTAAGTTTGCAATTAAAACTTACGACCGTGTAAAATCGGTGGAATTTTGTAACACCGAATATGACCCCCATTGCTTCCTTTTCGATTTGGGAGTAATTCTTCTCGGCAGAAAGTAAAGTTCTTGACGCAGGGGCGATCGGCTTAGTGGACCCATCATGCATCTTGTGTAGAATGCACGCCCGCATCCCATATGAACTTGCATCAGTTGCGACAATAATCTTTTGTTTCGGATTGAAATGAGTCAGGGTAAATCTGACGTTAATAATCTTTTAATTTCTTAAACGCTGCCTGGCACTCCGGCGTCCAGTCCCATTTTTTGTCCTTGTTTTAATAGTACATTCAATGGCGCAAGCAGTTCATACATGTTTTAATGAACGTTTGATAATAGTTCGAGAGTCCTAAGAAAATCTGTAATGTAGTAATATTATGAGGTTCTGGCATGACTTTTATAGCTGTTGACCTGTCTGGATTGTATTTCCTCCCGACCTTATCTATTATATGAGCCAGGTATTTAATTCGTTCCAAAGAAATTCGCATTTTGCTTCCTTAAATTAGTTTATTCTGTCAAACACTTGAAATACATGATCTCTATGTTGTTCAACATTTTGACTACGCATAAGAATATCGTCCAGATAGCCTATTGCGAAATCCAAACCGCTTAACAAAATATGAATTACCTGTTGGAAAATTGCAGTTGCTACTTTTATACCAAATGCTAATCTATTGGATTTATAAAGTCCAATGTGCGTTGGAATACACAAAAGTTTCGAGCTACATTTCTTTACTGGTATTTGTAGGCACACCTCGCTTAAGTCTATTTTCGAAAAATATTTTCCGCCATTAAACTTAGCGAATATTTCGTCTGGTTTTGATAGCGGGTAGTGATGATCATTGAGCGCCGCATTCAATCCGGTCGAAAAGTTCGCGCATACTCTAATCTCTTTAGATATTTTTCACGTATACGGTGGGGGCTGTCCGTGGTTTTTTGAATATTGGTTTTGCTTCATCCAGCAATTTGAATCTCGCCTTTATTTTTGTGCAACATCCAACCTTTTCGGAGAAAACACCTGGGAAATATTCTTTGAGATCTTTTTTGAGTTTGTCGACTTCAGCCGTTAGGTTTTCGACTTTGTGACAAAATCACTCATTGGCGAGTCCTATAATTCAAATTCTGAATCCAATCGGTCCTTAATAAGTTCGTTGCGATCTTTAGCACGAAAACATTTAGTTTTTGTTTTGTCGTTCTTTTAGCGACACATTAATAAGTAGTTCACCATCAAAATTTATTTTTCACCAGTTACCGATCTTTCGAGTTTATTGGTCTTTGCCATCTTGCGCTTTCCTATTCTCTTCGCCGTGTGAAAATTTATAATTGATAAATCCGACCCAGAATCGAGCTGCAGTTTTACTTCTTTATTTCTTATTCTCACCGTAATATACTTCCTTATGTTCTCGGTGAAGGGTCCATTTTTTGTAGTTTTTACGTAACTCTTTTTGCTACTTTTGCTCTGCAATATGAGACCTTGTGCCCTGCTCGCTTGCATAGGTCACATGTTAGTTCCTTTGGTACTAACATGTATTCTACTCATGAGGTCCTCCACATTTGCTACAAGGGGTTCTAGTATTTTGTCTATCCTGATAATTTTGTGAAGGATTCTTTTTGCCTCTTGGTTAGTAATTGCTGACGGGTGGGTGCCCTTTATTTTTGAAGCGTATTTGTTAAGGTGTGCGATACCTGCTTCCTCTATGTTTCGGTAATATTACTTCATTGCCACGAACCGCTGACAATCTTCAGCCAGTTTATGAAGCGTCAAATCAGGTTCTAATTCAAATTTATTTAGAGCACGACGTCTTATATACGCGTCTTTTGTGGTTATCCAACCTTGTGTGAATATTAAGCATTTGAAATTTTCCGCCGTTAATGACAGCTATCTGAAATCCTCACAGTATTTATTAACTATAGACGCAAATAGTCCTGACTCGACTCTCCTTACGTGTAAGCTTCATGCATTTTGGCCAGTATAACTCCATTAATAGTTTGACTGCCTCGTCAAACGACAATTCGTTGTTTTTTCTTAGTAGAATATACTCTGAAACATGCTTAAAACGAAAGGTCTTCCTCAGGAGCATAATAAATGTGCCAATAGCTGACCAGATCGCATTTTGGGAAATAGCCGTGCTGGTTTCTTCTCCGCTGCCCGTATTCACTAAAACTTGTGTTATCAAATCCATTTTATCTGACTGGTTGTGTTGCTCTAAATGTAATTTTTTTTCAATTCCAATATTTGTTCATTAATTTTCTTTCTTTTCTCTCTTCTGTTTTTCATTGAATCTTACTGTTTTTCCATCATTTGCTCGTTCATTTTTTTCTTTTCTGCGTTTTTCTTCGAGATATTTTATTAAATTTAACTGTTTGTCTTCCTTTTGTTTCATTATTGGCAATTGTGTATCTTCGTTTTGTTTCTGTATTGCCAATTGCTATTCTCTGATCCTTTTCCTAAGTTCTAATTGTTGACTGTTTTAGAATTTCCCTACTTCCAAAATTTGTTTTGCAAACTCGTCCATTTTGATTGTTTTTGGAGTTTTTTACGGTATGAAATGACTTAATATGACAAAACAATCAAAGTTGTTGATTTACTTTTCCTAAAGTACCAACTCTATAGAAAAAAAATTACAAGATTCGTACCTGGTTATTTAACGAATATTTCATTCATATATTTATTTCCTCGTGTGGCATTTTTTCTGAGAAAATAATTCGACGTTTGCATTCATACATAAAGCAGTAGATTTCGTTTGTCATTTTTCAATTTTCGTAACGCGTAGGTACTGGGTTCAATTCCTTGTTGATCCCACACATTTTTCCTCTTTTTTCCTTAAAAATAAAAAAGTTACTTATTTGTGAAAAGGGTTTTATAGAATTTATTTAATATTGGCTCTTCTTTGTGATCTCTGAGGAAAAATGAATGCCCCTTTTCTTGTTAACACTTTATTTGTCGTGCTTAACGAAATCGTTTTTTTTTCTTCTTCGACGTGTAGTCCCGTCGACTAGTGAAAAGTTTATTTTAATCGGATTAAAATCCGACGCTTTTTTTAATTAGTGCAGATACTCGCTTTAGCAACTAAATTAAAATATCTTATTTACTTTTGCAGGAGGTTTCCCCCTTTTTCCAACGGTAATGGTTTTAAGCATAAGACTTATTAGCAATATATGTTTTTTTAGAGCGACAACGTTTTTTAATACCTACTGAAAACTTGGTCTCGTTTATTCAGTAATAATAATTTTCCACGCAATTCGTCTTATGAGTTCTGTTTCAGCTCGGAGTTTACGTTTTAGTAGCTATTTTAACAGCAATATAAGGCATTTTCTACAGCGTCTTTTACAATCCTTTCTTCGGCGAGGATTGTTGTCCTTTTCTCAAAGTATTTTCATCCCGTGTTTGTGGGTTTCACGCTCGAATATTGTTTTTTCTAACGTAGACAATAGTTTTTGCCGTTCTTCACCGAACATGAAAAATGAATACTTTTGAAGTTTCGAACTTCCCGTCTGTAGAAAAAAATATTTCAAATATCCGCGATTGTTGTTTTTTCTTGAACCCTTTTGGTCGTCTAATGTTGTCTCCCAATGGTTGTTTTATTCAAAGTGAATTCGTTGCCCGAATGTTCGTCATTCAGTTGTTGTTAGCAATTATTGTAGATTGATCCGGAGAGTTCCTGAATCCTCCTCGTCAGCTAGTTGCTGTAGTCCCGTGCTAAGGGTTACAAATGAAAGAACCACAAGTAGTGTAAAGTGTATAAAATATGATATGTATTTATCATAACGAATACAGAAGCCACTAAAGTTGTATGAGAGGAACGTGTTCGTGGCATGCGGTTAAACATAGTATGGATATCTTCATTTAGTCTTTGAAAATGAGGTATTCATAGGACTGGTTGAATCCACTTAGTTCTTAAATAGGGGATATTTTTACCCCATAACAATAAAGACAGGAAATACATACTAGTAAAATCAAGAAAACCCCATAAATATAGAAGGCATGAAAAATGCGAAATCAATACGATCCATATGAAGGCAAATACGAAAAACATATATACGCGGATAATAAATAACACATATTCAAAAAAACACCAATGCGAAAAATATGAAGTGATAAAAACAACTGGGTAGATATGAATTGTTAAGATCAAATATGGGCGATATAAAAAGAGAAATATTAGTTATTGATCTATGAAGATTTAATGTAAAATATTAGAGAAATATAAAACTACCAGCCCATGCAGAAGATATACTAAGTGCAAAATAATCCCAGAAAAGTATACAGAAATCCAAAAAGTATTATATAAATAATTTTAGAAGTAGAAATACTACTATGAATTATATAAAAAAAACATTAATACGACATATATTAAGAAGAAAAGGACAAACAAGAAATGGAAAGAGAGAAAGTGCCTGGTTGATAGAAATAGAGAAATAATTATATAGGATATGAAATAAATGAACTGCTAATACAATATGTTTAAGAAATTGATATACGATACTAAAGCTGCTGAAAAAACAAACAATACGAGAATGATTCACAGAGAAATCGAGCAATAAGTTAAAATTAAAGCACATAAAGAACCCTATATGAGTGCTATAGAGATAATACATTATATATGTAATAGAAAGGGAGTTGTTAATTTGAAGTTTATTAATATCATCAATTATACGAGTTATATTAAACGTGAAACATAAAAAGTACACACGTAGAAGAATAAGTACTAATTAATAATTATGTGTGAAACGCAATACGGGATATACAAATAGAGAAAATCTATCTGAAATCGGCACGAGAGATATGGAGAGCAGATAGCTTATACCAGAAATAGAAAGCCTGAAAAGAATCCGAAATTTGTAAGGAGAAAGAACAGCAATAAAACTAATCAAGCAAATAAGAGGATTATGATGAGCGATAGGTATGACACGGACAACGAGAAAACTACAAATATATACACAGAAAATACAGATGTGAAGAGAGAAATAACAATTTAAGAAATATCGATAGAGATCGATCAGTTCAAATGAGATAGCAAAAACGATTTAAATATGACACCAAGGATGTAAATTTTATACGAGAACTTTGAAAAGGGAAACTAAGTACGAAATATAATAAGATAAACAATACCATTACTATAAAGAAAGACTGATATGAGGAAATACACCCCAACATAAGTAATATGTAGATAGCAAGTTATATGTGGGAGATATGTAGATATGAAAAGAATAAAGGACGTATTCATGAAATAAGATAACTTTATATGGAAATTCTGATATAGAGAAAAACAAATAGTTCTAAAGAGATACTGTGATTAGAAAATATGTAAGATTCGAGAAAAAAAAGAATCAGAAATATGAAGATACAATCACAAGGCTAAAAGAGATAAGAAAAATATAACAGGTATTAAAAGAGAAGAAATAATAGTGAAATATAAATATATAACTATTAATAAGAAACAGAGAGCAACGAAATACGGCAGATAAAATATTTAAACTTACGAGGAATATAATAAGAGGTAAAGTATTAACGAATAAAATGTATAGTAAAAATAAAATAAAATATTGTGATATAAAACGGAAATCTATGCGTAAGATATCACAGGATAAACATAAATGCACAAATTATATGATTATAAATATATCAACAGGACATGTATGTGGAGATGTATTACATATTAAGAGAGGCAGGGAGAGAGAGAGAGTAATAAAAACCATATGGTTAGAAATATTGCAAGATGGAAACTACATGAAACGAATAGGACCGATACGAAAGAGACATGCCGCAAGAAGCACCAATGTAACAATAAAAGTGGAAGTAAAATACCTAAAGGAGAAAAAAAAAGATAAAATGTTTGTTTATGAAATATTTATAACTAACGATTAATTTTACACAATTAACTGAAACTGTGGCTCAGTTTTATTCCTTACTATAATTATATTAGAGAAATGGATAGTTAGATACAAAGAGATACGCAGGGGGGATAATTAACATAAAGATACCTATATATATATATATATATATATATATATATATATATATATATCTTAAGACATAGCATGGCGATAGACACACTATTTACTTATTTTGTATTGCAAAATCATATCTCGAGAAATAATATCGTAGGCAGAAATATAAATCAGAGTTTACCATGGACGTAAACGGTATTAGAAAATATTGGAGAAACTTAAGTGTCACACATTTCTCGAATATTGACTGATAATATTTCAAAGGATATTTCATTTCCTGTGCAAAGTCTGAGACAAATATCTTTTATGTCAATTAGTTATTATCGACACATTATAATGTAATGTGTGATTGAAAATTATCAGTAAGATTAACGTATAATGAATACAAGTTCTAGATTAAGGTTTTTAATTTCCTGTGATTGCTAAAATGTCTCAGTGTTACTATATATATATATATATATATATATATATATATATATATATATATAGTGTAACTGTCTCTACTTATTGCGTGTGCTCTAGCACAGAGGAAGTGCTTTTATATAGTAAAGTGATATAAAGGTAAATAGCCGTACACCTTAAAATTGATCACAATTAGAGCTATGTTCGAATCAAAAATCCAATCACATTGTAGAGCTATGTTACAATCATTGTCTTGCTATAGAGAAAGCCATATATTAATAGTTTTTAAGTCATAGTAAAGAACTATGCTATGTTTACACATCCTCTATATCCTAAAGATTTATGTTCTCATCATAATCTAGTCATATAGAAAAATCGTATTCGAATCACATCTTGCCATTACAGAAAAGGTATATTAAAATCGGACTTTAGCCATACTTAAGAACCGTTGATAAGTTGAGCAACTTTTTTCTTAGCGTTGTCTTCGCATTGTATGCAAGCACATAAGTATTCAGAGGTGTATTTATTGATTTATTAGACAGTAAGTGACAATTTCACTTATCTCTATTTTAACCATTCCTCAAGTATTCCAAAAGTAAGCATTACCGTCTGTACGTGCAATATAATATTGATCATGTGCATAGATGTGAGAATACAACAGTCTTCCATCATGTCCATGTTTACTGCATATTCTTCAAAACTGAATCTCTCGCTTATCATAAACAAATGTACAGGGTGGAACGATAAAATTTTTGCCTCAGAAAAGAAGAAAGGATTCCATTTCCGTTTGAAAAAAGCGGTTTCTTCTTATTTTTTTGTTGCAGACCATTGACTATTTGTCCAGTTGTGTACAAGTCTCAAACGCGGCATGTGTTTTCTATCATGTCTAAAAGTGATAGTATGCACAACGAACGAGATCATGCTCTCTACCGATTTAAGTTATGATAACTTGATGATACCTTCAAAATGAAAATCCGAAAGGGTCAAAGCTTGAGCTCACAGCTTAATAAAATTTCCGGCCACGGTTATTGTTTTGGTGTTGTTTCAAGTGAGGGCCATATCATGCTACCTCACATCTTCAAAGTCAGCTTGAAAGTAAACACCAAAGCGTACCTGAATGTGCCGAAGATTGTGGTAATTCCATGCTACAATTATGTGTCCGCTGGTAGACCCTGTGTGTGGCAGCAGGACTCGGCACCGGCCCACTCGTCCAAAGAGATCCAGCTTGGCTTCAGAAGGACTTCTACAACTTCGTGTCCTCTTATCACTGCTTCTCTCTTCTCTCGATCTTAATCTGCTAGCCATACGTCGAGGACATCAGAACCATGACCTCTTACAGCACGAAAGCCTGATCACCGCTATATTCTGAATATTCGCCGAGTGTGTGGAAAAGGCATGCTTCTAGTAGCAGACCGGTATCGACGGATAGATAAAATAGATGTCAGCTCTACGACATAAGCAAGTTACCTGAACAGATTTTTTCAGTAAACCTTTAAAGATAAACCTGTAGTGTTGTTTTTATTAGAGCGACAACTTTTTCGTTTCTCTCGATTATGGCTATCTCTCCTATGGTTGTATGGATTCTATGGTTTTACGTATTTCTTAATATTTTGAAAGAAATGCTTATTTTCCTGACATAACAGAGTAGGAATACACGTTTGCAGTCTGTGTATATCACGTCTAATATCTTTTTTATATCTGAATGCAATTACTTTACTAGTTTTTGCTTCCACCAAATAAAATGATACCGTATTATTACAGTAAAAATTCTGTAGAGCTAAACTTCTATGAGAAGTCTGCACCGATTTTTAGTTAAACCTAAGAGCGGTGATAATATGCAGTTAGAGTAATTTTCCTTGTTGTTTTTAGGGGAACTATTGCAGGGCGCATCATATTACACTTGCTTAATTGTATGCAACAGTTTGCACCAACTGAATTAGGAATTTCGCTGGGGGTAGAAGATCTGTGTTACATTGTCAAGGTGATGCCCCCTGACAATGACTCACACGCGCGTGCGAGTGCACACACACATGCACATACCCACACAGGGGTCCGATTTTTATATAAATGTTGAGTAAATGTTTCTCAATCTCCGAATTATTCTTACTTATTTCGGCGATTAACTAATATACTGACTATGTACACAATTCCGTCAAGCAAGGTCACGCGTAACCAAATGAAAAGCATCCCCCAAATCCACACAGTATGAATGTCCAATCTGATGAAATGAAAAACTATAATAGTTTAGTTTGGGGACACTTTTTCCGAATTTATATGATAAAGTCATTATATCTGATCCTGTCTTTGTTTGTGATGACGTGCGAGAACAGAATACCGCAGAGATTTACGAGATATAAGTAAGTAATTATTATAGAATTTAGAAAAAAATCAGATTAATATAAATTAAACGTAACATTAACTCATATTCCGAGATTATTCAAATATTTTAGTGCAGTTAATAATTTGATGCTGAACTTTCCAAAATACGGTATTTACTTATAAAAATATCTAATTATTTTTACCTGTAAAAATATAACAATTCAATACTGAAATATACAAAAAGACTTTTCGCCCAAGTATTTATTCAGTTAGCATTATTTCAACACAAATCCTGTTTTGCTTGTTGAATGTTGTGGATACAATAGAATATAGTTACAACTAACACTGGACAATATTTTTTACTTGTTGAATGTTGTCGAGATTTCAACAACTTATTCATTATACGTTCTCAATGCTGAATCAGATAATGACACCCTTTTTTCTCTATAACGATTGTACTAAGTTTATTTGAAAATAAAAATAATCAGATCTTGTAGCGAAATCAGTTATATTTTGTGGCAATTACAGCTGATTTTTGTTAACATATATCACCCTAAATGCATTTTAAAATAATAAAATGTTTTGCCAAAAACGCATATTGATTATCTAATGAAAACATCGATTATGTAAATTGAATGGTGGGAATTGATAAAGATCGGTACTCCTAAATTGCATGCTGCTTCAGGGCTTGAACTTCCGTTTCTCCGCACTCTTGGAATTTTTAACGACAGGGAGATTTCTATACATATTCTAACAGTAGTCAGCCATTTAAACTGATACCTGGTGTTTCAGATCCAGATGGAAACTACCTGTTCGTCAGTCCTTAAACCTAGATTCCAGCAAACTGCCTTATATATGAAAATATAGAGTGTATCTTGACGCTTATGTTGCAGCCAATTTTATTAAAGCATTCAACATTGTTTACAAGTTGCTCGTACTTTCAAGTTGGGTCACATAGCGAGATGTTTTTGTCAATAAAGCTCTTCGATGCCATAACAAATGCCTTCGGCGCTTCAAATTCCACTTCGTTCATTGAGATTTTGAACTCAAGATCTCCGATGAGCTTACGGATCTCAAGACCGTCAAAGATACCAGCTTTCAATTTCTCCAGAGTCAATAGTTAAAAAGCCGTAGTAGAGCAGTCACAAAGTTTTTTCCAACGCCTTAGTAAACTGTTTAATTAAGTCATAATGTGAAGCGGTATCCTTTGCGTCTGACCATCAATTCCTCACACCAGTGCATCTTTGTGTATGCTGAGTTCCACTTTTTGGAAAGCCTCGTGGTTCTATGATTAACAACTGATCACTTTTCAACATGATCACGCATACCTATCGGCATTAATATTAATAACACGCTTGGATTTAGCTTTAATTTACACGTTACTGATGTAATTTTCGACAATCACAAGTGTTTGGGTCACATTTGCCCCCTTCGCTCACCCAGCTTCCAAAGTAAATGGTTGAGACTAACCCGCAAACACGCTTCTCGCCTATCCTTTATCTATCCGAAATTATTCACGTGTCTTCTTTAACCATAAGCAGACCACTTTCAGTGATTTGTAAGAGCTATTCTTTGGCTACAATTCAAGGTAAAAAAGAATCAATGTTCAGGCAACATGCACTGATCATGCAAAAGTTATTTCTATGCAAGAAAACCCTTGTATATTTTATAGCGAAAGCAAAAGTTCACTACCCGCCTGCTATTAAGTTTTATTTTATCTTATTTTCCCTTGGACCATTGCATAGAGTGAGCCCGGGTTAAAAGTTTTGTTCAATAATAGTTCGTCAAAGTTTTCTTAGAATATAAATGTTCAGTTCATACCCCTGCAAACCATGCAATCAGTCTATCAATATTCTTTTTTCTCCAATTACCTTTCCTTAGATTGTCGTCTCTTCTAGGAGCTCACGTTTCTCTTTTCTTTTATTAAGACAGTTCTTCCAGTAAATGTTACAGTAAAATAAATATACAATCTACCTTTCTAGAAACGGCCATTTGCTTTAAAAAAAATTATCTCCTTTATTTTTTTATTATCTCACATTAGATCTTTCGCTCTCTGGGGTTAAAGTTCATCGAGGGCCATCTCTTGGTCTATTTCTTTCTAAAAGAAATCATTAAAAATCAAATTCAATTTTATTTGCTTCATTAGTTCACTTCTAGGTCATTGGTCCTCAGGGTCCCTCCTACCACATAGGTGGCGTCGAAGTCAGAATTTACTCTAGTTACGGGTGATCTTGGCTTAAGTTTAATTTGGCAAGATGCAACCCTGGCCACTGGTGCAGGCAAGCTTGATGCGTTTCTTACTGTCAATCGTCATCGTAATCAGAAACCGTTATCATACTTCCCACCACTATTACCTATGGAAGCTGACACTTGATTCTTTTAAAACCAGGCCTTCGAAACCGGCCCGACATTCCCTCAAATTTACTTCATGCGCATTCTTAAACATTTTGGACAATTCTAGTTTAACATGTGGGGAATTTTATCGGATAATTGAGTCCCACAATTTTGTGAGATTACGCTCTCAAACTGGTAATACGCAGGCAGCCCTTGTATTCTTCCCTAAGCTCCGCAACCTTTGTTCTACTATGATCATTGTGCCGGCGGCAGTATCCCCTCACACTCTTCCCAATTCTTGTTCCCTTGGAGCGATATCATCCCTGTACCCTCTTAGCCTTCTGCCGACTCAATGACATAAATCTATTTCTAGCCACGTTAAATGTATATTAAGATTCTGCCTGATATCTGGCTAATACACTACACTTTGTATCGGGTCTTGCGGTTTCTTATTGTTTGGCAGCGCGCTACATCCGAGGGTGTTATGGTACTCTCACATTCTTCTCTCGGGTTCATAGATAGTTGAAGGCGAGACAGCAATTTCCGCCTGGTGCCCTCTAGCACTTCTTGTAACTTATCGAGGTTTATTACTGTGGGGAAAGAAGTGGCTTACCGTTAAAGCGGCTGCGCGTTTGTGCCTGCAGAGCACAAATTGAGAATCAAGATGGCGCCCGCATGTGTTTATGTGGAAAGAAGTCTCGTGGAATCTCGAGGAATCTCGGAGAATCTCGTACCCTGATTCCATAAATAACGAACACAAGCTATTCCGGCATGACGTCAGGATTTGACCCCCAAGCTAATTCCCCTGTTTGATAGCAGTAGCACTGATCACTCAGTGCAGGAATGGGTGGAAAAAGCACAATTAATATGTCAGCTCAGTGGGGTGAAGCGTATGGAATGCGTGGTCCCAATGTGCCTCACTGGGGGGGCATATGCAGTATACCAGCAGTTGAATGATGAGAAGAAAACAGATTTTGCCTGCATCAAGCGCGTCTTTTTTACAGCATTTGCGTTAGATCCAGTTACTGTATGGAAGGAATCCATGGCCCGAAAATTACATCCCGGGGAAACAGTGGATGTGTATCTGGCTGCGCTAAAAAAGCTATCGGTCCTTTTTGGAGGGATGTCAGACAAATGCTTGGTGTGCGCTATTGTTGCAGGATTACCTGAGAGTGTGGAAGATCTGCTCCGTGCCTCATTCCAAGTGGACGAGATTGACATATCGGAAGTATTGGCGCGAGCGCGAGCAATACTAAAGAAAAGCCCTAACACTATAGACCAAGCGGCAGCTGTACAACCATCACAGGTTGGATTGCAGGACCTGGGAGCAGCAACAACCTGCTAAGAGTGTGAAGGACCCAACCATTTTGCCCGTGATTGTCTTTCGTCACGTCAATCAACTCGGAAACTTGACGGGCCGCAGTGCTACAGGTGCAAAAAACGCGGACACCTGGCCCGCACCTGTTCGGGAAACGGGCAAGGGGAAGAAGCTACAGCGCCAGTCTTCTCCCCAGATCGTCATTGAGCAGGGCGCTACCCACTGTATGCATACACATTAATGGAAGCGAGCGCCTCGCGCTTGTCGACACTGGGTGCATCCAGAGTCTCGTAAGCAAGGTATGCTGTGCCACTTGGAAAGCAGAGGGGATTCCGGTACTAACTGTTGGCGGAGGTTCACAAGCCTCTTATAAAGTCAACGACGGGACTGCAGTAGCCGTGCGAGCTCTGGTTGTGGAGGGAGAGCTTCTCGGGTACGACCTACTCCTGGGTATGGACTTGATTACACAACTGGGTGGAATTACTGTGGACAGAACAGACAAGGTACAGTTCTCCCGATGTGAGGAACATGTTTGTGCTGCCATAACTCTCGACGAGCCTGACTTTCATGCAGAGTATGATAGAAACACCAATGCATGGACAGCGTCTTGGAAGTAGTCAAACGATCAGCCACCAATATCCTTGCGGAACCGGTTATCGGAATATCCCCCACCCATGTGGCTAAGGGAACAGTATGAAGAAGAACTGCAAACGTGGATCGACAATGGATGGCTTCTTCCATACCCAGAGGATGAGCTTGGACCCCCGCTGATTCCCTTGATGGCCGTCGTACAAGAGACCAAACAAAAGGTCCGCCCCGTCCTAGACTACCGTGAGCTCAATGAGCATGTCGACCTATATACGGCAAGGGCTGATGTGTGTGCACTCAAATTAAGGGAGTAGCGACAGCAGGGATCGAACATGGCAACTCTGGACCTACGCAGGGCCTATCTGCAAATACGCATTGAGAAGAAATTGTGGCCATTTCAGACTTTGGTAATTTGAGGAACCTGATATTGTCTAACCAGTCTAGGGTTAGGTCTAAATGTGGCACCAGGCATTATGACAGCAATCATGCATGCTATCCGGCAGCAAGATGAGGCAGTGCAACAGGCAACATCCTCATACATCGATGATATATTCGTCAATGAGAGCCTCAATCGGTTAGAATGCACTTGGAGAGATTTGGACTTACATGTAAGGAACCAGAGCGTCTGTGCGATGAAGCAAAAGTTCTCGACCTGCACGTGCGCAATAGCAAGGAGGGACTTTGCTGGAGAAGAGGGAGTCACGTCCCCAAGGTCCCATCAAACATCACTCGATGAACAGTGTATTCGCTTCGTGGAAAGATGGTAGGCCATTTCCATGTGTGCGGTTGGCTCATGGTGGCCGTAGCGGCCATGAAAAGACGTGCAACAGCCGTGTCGTCGGAATGGGACGATGCAGTACACTATGTAACCCTAAGGAGCATGCTGACAGAGACTGTGTTCAGGGTGACCAGTGATAACCCCGTTCAGGGAAAGTGGTGCGTCAACGGAAATAAGTTCACGGTCTGGGTGGATGCTAGTTCACTGGCCCTTGGAGTTGCCCTTGCAGTTAATGATTCCATTATTGAAGATGTCTGTTGGCTTCGACCAGAGAATGATTCGAGGCACATAAACGTGGTCGAAATTGATGCCACATTGAAGGGCGTTAACTTGGCGCTTCAATGGCAAGCCAAGGTTCTACATATCATGACTGACTAGGCATGCACTCATCGGTGGATAACCGATGCATTAAGTGGAAGAGCACGGCTGACGACACGAGCATCGAGTGAGATGTTAATTCGAAGGCGGCTTGCCACCTTGGTCGACACCATCACAGAGTACGACCTGACCGTTGACGTAGTGTTTATCAGGTCTGCGCTCAACAGAGCAGATGCTCTGACAAGAGTCCCTCAACGATGGCTTCTGGCTGGTGCTCGGAGAGATTATGATATTCTGCAAAACACATGTGCAGCAGGTGTGTGTAATGTGGATGCAGCGCGCATCATGGACATTCATCGACAGTGTGGACATCCTGGCATCAAGCGGACACTGTACTTTGTCAAGATGATTGATCCAGGAGTAGAAAAAAAGATATACGAACAGTGGTGGAAAGTTGCGAGGCCTGCCAATCCATCGACCCAGCTCCAGCACGATGGAAAAAAGGGGAGTTGGGAGTGAGTGGTAAGTGACAGAGAGTGGCCATGGACATCACACACTACGGTGGCAACCACTTCCTTTACCCTCATCGATTGTGGGCCTACATGTTTCGCAGTCTGGAGACTCCTCGGGCGCCAGGACTCTTGCAACATTATTCGCCAGCTGTCATCCGTGTTTTGTGAAAGAGGTGCGCCCGATGAAGTGCTGACGGACAACGATCCAGCCTTTTGCAGCCATCAGATGAGGCAGTTCTTACAAGAATGGGGTGTGCGGCTGCGGCTTAAATGCGCTTATGTGCCTTCTGGCAATGGTATAGATGAGAGAAGCCATCGCAGCATCAAAACAATTGTAGCCAGGAAGCAGTGCACCATCGCAGAAGCTGTGTACTGGTATAATCTCATGCCAAAGGATGGCGTCTCTCCAGGAACGGTGCCTGCAAACGCAATCTATCAGTACCGTGTCCGAGAAAAAGGAATCCACCCCGATAAAACTGTGGCCACTGAGATAGGACGGAATAGATATGCCAAAGGGGGTGCTGTCTGGGTGAAGCCGCCAGGAAACCGATGTACTGACAAGTATAAACGGGGCACAGTGACCGATGAGGTGAGTCAGCAGCGTGTCCAGGTTGATAGCGTACTCCGTCACGTTAGGGACCTACAGCCGGCGACACATGTACCACCTCCAGTGGACGATGAGAGCCATCGCTTTGGTTTGCACTATCCCTATCAAGCAGTGACTCTGATATCAGAAGCCTTCCCCGACCATCAGGCGGTGGATGAGAGCGCACGCGAAGACGAGAGCAGCACTGTCCCCCTTCGCAGAAGTCCCCGACGGCGGCGATCTCCACCCCCTGCCGTCTCTGTGATCATGAGATCAGGGGGGAGTGTGGAGAAAGAAGTGGCTTACCGTTAAAGCGGCTGCGCGTTTGTGCCTGCAGAGCACAAATTGAGAATCAAGATGGCGCCCGCATGCGTTTATGTCGAAAAAAAATCTCGTGGAATCTCGGAGAATCTCGTACCCTGATTCCATAAATAACGAGAAAAGCAAAGCGGGAGGACAGACGATTTTTAGTCACTAAAGCGAACCGACGTGTGTAAAAGAAGAGGTAGAAGAAAAGAGTGTTGTGAACGAAACAAACAACGACTCGGTTGAAAGTAGAGTTGGAACAAACACAATTATACTGAAAACCAAGTGCCTAGTTCCGCCCGGATGTGTTCAGTCCCTACAATTAAAGACTGCTGTGCCTGTCTTAACCGGCTTAACACATGTAGTACTTGGAAGTATTTCTACAAGAACACTTACTCCATCGATGGTTCCGTCTCAATCTACGGCATACGTTTCATAATTCTTCATGCAAAACTTTTAATTGGTCAATTATGGCATGTGAGGAAAATAGAGATGAATTAAAACGTGCTCGTGTCTGTCTGTTGTGCTGTCTGAGACCCAAGATGGCGACCGTGGTCTTTAATTTCCACGGTTTCGAACAGTTATCGAAAAATCGCGTCTCACACGTGATTTTGAGGTATGCCAGAGAATAATAAAAGCAGGTTCTTGAGGAGGAGGGCAGAAGCGTTCAGATCAGTGTAGAATGAACATCGTTAGATTTTTTTGAACTTGTTTACATGTGACTGTAAGGCAACGATATTATAGTTGGTCAAGAAGCAAGCCAGCAGAACAGTGTTCTAGAGGCGTGCAGTTTCAAGAAAGAAGCGTTCAGACCTGTGTAGCGTAAACATCGTCGTGCGACTCAGACTTTTCCAATTCATGGTATTACCAATTTCTCGATTCATACCCCTCTACATTTTGTAGTATACAATATCGAAGTTCGTTCATTATTTACTTGAACCAATGTTTTCCGTCCCCTTTCTTTACCTTTTCTTCGTAGTTTAATTAGGTTTGTCTTCTTCGGCGTGGTCGCTGAAGAGAGCTCCTTTGATTTGTTTCTTGTTATATGAATAATTAGGGATTTAATAATCTGGCATATCCATCTTCATTCTTATACGTGCGAGTTAAATGCTACGTAGTATAATTTAATATATCGATTTCTCTTCGACACTCTCGGATCAATTTATCACAAGGTTCTAATCACCCACTAAGCTCAGTTACCGGCTTGACGGCGTGATTATCATCTTACTAGTTTTCTTAAAGACGACATCCTTTCCCATTCTCAGGGTTCCTGTCATTCATACGAACTCCATTAGGTACACTAGCATGCCCAATGATATGGTATGATATGTAGAAATTCTTCCTTTAATGCCGTAAGTTACCTTTTTATTTAAAGACTTTACGGTCACCGTTAATTTCCCACATTAATTTAAGTTTGAAAACTACAAGACTTTAAAATCAACTCGGCCCTCCTTGCCTTTCTTTATTGTTTCGCCCAAATTCGGATCCACACTAACCTTAGACTCTTCTAGGTCACTGTAACTACATACTGACCTCTCCTTATAGTGGAGGAATTGATTGCTTTCACCTAAATGTCCCTGTCATCCTCACCCAGCTCCAACCACATAGCTTCGGATATCAGCTGCTCGGGAATCCTGGATAAAAGGTCATCATATGTATTTTCTTTACCCTCCAACTACTCGATCCTGCACCGATAATCGGATAATTTTCATCGCGAAAATTAACTCTGCCGATGACATCTTCGATGGAGCGCTTTAATTTGGCGTAATTCGGTAAACTTGTAAAAACTGCTGGAGCGCCTTTTCTGAGGGCGTTCCTTTAGCCTTCTTCATGGCTCTTTTTTTCACATGCATCACCATATTATCAAGGCCAATAGGCTACTCAATGATAAGGGGTAAAGAGTGTACAGTAGGAATTGGAAAATATAGTAATCATTAGTAATGAAAATTCGCTATATGGAACGGTTCATCAAGAACTTATTTACGTTAGACTTGAAGACAACCATATTGTACTCAGCCGGAAAGCAGGAAAACGGAACACAATTCCACAGGCGTGAAGTTCTAAGAAAGAAGATTTGTTCATAGAATCTACGTTTAGGTTTAGGCACAGATAAAGAGTGGGGGAATTATTGATAGTGTTTTCAGCTAGACGAGTGTTTCTTGTGAAAGTTTGTCGATGGGGGGACCATAGACTGAACCTCAGTCGAACACTTTCCATGAAAATAACGATACATCAGAGACAAGCTCGCAACATCTCTTCTGTGACATAGAGGTTGCAGGGGAGAGAAAAGGACATCTCCTACGAGGCTACGAAGTCTATTTTGAACTCTATCAAAGCAAGGCAAGTCCTTTCTAGCAGCTCCTGCCCAGATGTGACAACAGTACTCCATCCTTGGACGTACCTGGTTCTCATATAGATAGGAAATTGCATCAGCAGTGAGATATCTACTGGATCGATAGAAAGATCCCACCATTTTTCCAGCGGCCCTGGCAGCAGATTTGATGTACGTGTTCCATTTAAGACCAGGAGTAAAGGTCAAGCCCAGAAGCTTTTCAAAACTTGAATCCCGCTGAAGACAAGAGCAATTCATTTCAATTGATGTCAGATGTGGATCAGAATGTTGATGATGTAAAGATAGAAGCTTGGTTTTAGATGCACTAAAAGTCACCAGCCACTCCTTTCCCCATTGTACTACGTGCTCAAGATCAGCGGAGAGAGAATCAGAGAGAACTTGGTCGTTTACTGTCTTAGATGTGCTACCATAAATGTCATCAGCATAAATGTCTACGAATGATGTAAGGATGTGATTTGGAAGATCATTAATGTAGATCAGGAAAAGAGTTGGGCCCAGGATGGACTCCTGAGGGACACCAGCATTAATATTGTGAGCTTCTGATTTTTGCCCCTCAACTACTACTCTTATGAACCTATCAGAAGAAATGATTTAATAATTGAAAATATATTTCCAGCTATACCATAGTAAGAGATCTTGTGAAGTAAACCTTTATGTCATACCCTATCAAAGGCCTTAGATATGTCAAAAGCAATTGCCCTAGAAAGGTTGCCTCCGTCGAGAGATTTGCAAATCATATGAGATATAACTGTAAGCACATAAGATGTAGATCTAGCCGAACGGAAACCATATTGACTGTCACTAAGAAGGTTATTTTTGCTGAGATGGTTGATTACTTCTGTATTTAACACAGATTCCAGCAACCTTCTCATGACGCACAGGAGACTTATTGGCCTGTACTGAGAAGGGGATGGACGATCACCTAAATTCTTATATACAGGGCATACTGATGAAATTTTCCAGGGTGATGGGAAGCTATTCTCTTTTAGACAACGTTTAAAAAGTTTTGTAAGTAGGGTCGCTAGTTCTGGTTGAAGCTTTTTTTAGTACTATAATTGGAATATCGTCAGGGCCTGTAGCTTTACTGGGATCACGGTTTTTGATTAGTTTGGCAACATCACGTACAGATATACGTATACCACATAGCGTGTTTTCTGATACAGGAGGAAAGATTGGGGGTTGGCACCCTTGGTCGCAAAGGATAGAATTAGCTGCAAAGTTCTTGGCAAAGAGTTTGGCTTTGTCTGATGCTGACGAGATTAACCAGGTCCATTGATGATAGTTGGGATAGAGCACACGCTTCTGTTCAGGATTCTGTTTGCTATTTGCCAACATTGGTGGGAACCAAGCCGCTGCTCAGCTACTTTGGACTGGACGTATTTAGCATACAACCCTCTTGTGTTCTTTATTACTTTCTTACAATGGTTGCTGGCAGTCCTGAAAGCGCCTTTAGTTTCCATACATCACTTACGTTGGAAGCAGTGGAAAAAGTGATTTTCGTGCGCAATGGCAGCAGCACATTCTGGAGAGTACCATGGCTGGCTGTTAGGTTTTTGCTGGAACTTTTTCGACGGGTATGAAACGGTCTATACCTACAATTTACCATTCCGTCAGGTCTAATACTATAGAGGGCACATTCTTTTTAAACACGGAACGCAGATGTAGATCCGATATAAATGTACGGAAGCTATCCCAGTCAGCCTTAGTGTACCGATATACTGTACGATAGAGAGGTACGTCTGGGTATTTATTACATTTCCTTTTTTTTCTTAATTGATACAGCAGAGTGGTCGGAATATCCAAGAGGAGACTACAGAAACTTAACATAGTTCAGGGCAAGTTGTGAGAAAAAGGTCTAGTAGACTCGCATACTGGCCATCATTGTCGGGCACACGGGTGGGTTCGTGACCAATCTGAGTTAGGTCATAAGCAATGGAGAAATCATGACATAACCTCCCCTCATCATCGGTCTTGTTTGAGTGGGTGAACCATTCCACGTTGTGAACATTGAAGTCTCCACATACTTGAATGTTAGCTGAAGGATAAGCAGATAGGACTTGATCAATTTTCTCAGATATGCTTTTAAAGATAGTAACTCCGCTGTTGTGGGGGCGATAGAGAGTAAATATAAATGTAGCAGTGTGATCTAATGCAACCCGGAAGCACATATAGGTAAGTTAGGATCTTCTCTGGAGATGTCCTTACAACATGGAAAGCCAACTTTTATATAGGCACATATTGCATGCCCATGGCGATCTTGGGGGTCAGATTTAGAAGTTAAGTTAGAGTAACCTTTAAATGCGGACTCTTCTAGGGAAATAGCCTGTCCAATGCCAGTTTCGCTTAAAAATAAAAGGTCTGGTTTAGTCTCCTATAATTGGGTGTCAACCTCTGGAAGGTTAGTGGACTAGGTCGTCAGATTTACTTAGAGCAGGGCAGAGAGGGGAAACTAAGAGAGAAAAAGAAACGAAGAGTTTTATTGTAGAACATGATAAGCTAAAGCCGTTACAATTACCCACTAATATGGCATCGAGAGTCCCCACCAGAAGCTACTACATGGTCCAGAATCCATTCAAAAAATGGCAATACAGCAGCCCCGGTACTTTGCACCTGCTGATAGGAGAACCTCCTTAGTGGTTAATCCAAGGTTCGAGTCCCTGACTATCAGGCGAATAACGTCAACCCAGATAAACGTTTACCTCCAGTACCCTTACTTGTGACATGGCTACAAGGATAGACATAGAAACAGAAAATTTCAGCAATCTCTGCCAACTGTTCGCGCAAAATAATGCCAACCTAGAAAACAGCTTTTTCTTCTTCCTTTGTTAGAAAAAATCACTCATTAAAGATGAGGACTGAGAGACTAATAAGGAGAAGCGAGAGTAACGGGAGCTGCCGATAACGCATCCACACTGCGTTTCTACTCTCCATTAAAAAAATAAAAAATAAAAAAAACTATTAAGTATTATACTTTTAAAAGTCCAACAGACGGATGTAAGGAAAGTATGGTGATAGATCCCCCTCTCACGAACTATAACTGAATAGTGATAAAATCTATATTTGCAATCAACTTGGTAGATAAATAAATATTTATGGACGAGAAAAAAGCTAGCATTTAATAAAACAGAAATACATAAATTAAATACTGAAATAAAATGTAGTTATTAATATATGAATTCCAAAAATAAAAAAAGTACGATTAATATAGAAGTCACTCGAAAAACACTTCCGGCCTCAAAATGCAAACTGTAGAAAATAATTTAAGTTTTAATAAAACAGGGTTCAAAAGACTTTTAAAAAAAATAACCGTTAAAAGAAAAGTGTGATCTTATTCAGGACTTTTGCTAGTCACGTCTTAAGAAACTTGCGATATATAATAAAAGCGGAGGGGATGGGGTCCGAAAGTTAGGTGATGACGTTATAAGTAATTGCGAGATAAAATTAAAACAGGTTTAAAGGGGTTGGGACTGAAAGGATAATATAATGGATTGAGTCTATGCAATATTTAAGATCAACTAGGTAGATAAATAAATATTTATGGACGAGAAAAAAGCTAGCATTTAATAAAACACAAGTACATAAATTAAATACTGAAATAAAATGTAGTTATTAATATTTGAATCTAAAAATAAAAAGTACGATTAATATAGAAGTCACTTATCTCATAAAAACACTTCCGTCTCCAAAATGCAAACTGTTGAAAAGAATTTAAGTTTTAATAACAACAGCGTTCAAAAGACTTTTTTTTTTAAATTAACTGTTAAAAGAAAAGCGTGATCTTATTCTGGACTTTTGCTAGTCACGATTTAAGAAACTTTCGCAGAAGCTTTTTTTATAAATCCGCTGAAGTGAATTGTATGCCATTGTCTTACACTAGACAATTAACCACACCAAACCCAGCATAAAGTTCGTGAAGAGCACTTATTTTAAAATCCGTCGTTGGATATTTACATCAGAATACCTCACGCCATTAAAAAAAATGTCTACCACTATTAAATAATAGTTTTCCTCGAGTAAGCCTGCGTAATCTCCGTATATCTTTGACCATGGGTGGTCAGCATTAGGCCGCGTGCTGAATTGCATTTGAGGAGCTTTTGCAGCCAATGCGCATCCCTTACACCACTTTATCGTGCCTTTTATATCAGTGTCTATGCTCTCCCAGTAAACGTAGGACCTCATGGGGCTCTTGATTCGAGTATCCACACGCCGCCCCGTATGAAAATCTTTTAGGATTTCTTTTTAGGATTACTACATTTTCTCAGTACAACAGTACCTCATTGCACATAGAATAAACTTCCGCCGCCGATTCATCTGAATGATTTTTTTGCTTTCGTCTCTTTTATGAAACTATCTTCTTCAGCCTTCCTTTTTACATCTCCCAAAGTCACTGGTAGTTGCTTGATCGTATTACATAGTAATGGTGTATAGTCCTTTTCACTTTGTAGCGATGATATTACTGTATCTTCCAGCGGTTCCCTTGATTTCAGGATTAATCGAGACCATCCGTCTGTGTGACTTAACTTCGCAGATGTTTTTATTATTTTATTTTATACTGAAATCGTAATTTAGTAGAATGGTCCACTAACTTTGCCGTCCGTTAACTGTGTAAGGGTGCAGACAATTTTAGAGCGAAAGATGCTTATAAGTGGCTTATCGTTAGTTTGTAATTAAAATTTACGACCGTTTAAAAATCGGTGGAATTTGTAACTCCGAATATGTCCCAGCGCTTCGTTTTGGTTGTCAAATGTTTTCCAATGATTGTTTTTTTTTTGTGTGTGAGTCCTTGCCCGAACATTCGTCATTCAGTTGCCGTGAACAATTTTTGTAGATTGATCCGGGAAGTTCTTGAAACGTCCTCGTCGCCAGTTGGTGTGGGGCCGTGCTAAACATAAATGTAATGAACCACAAGTAGTGAAAAATGTATTAGTATATGTAGCTGTCATAAAGAATACAGGAACCACTTTAGTGGTATGAGAGGATCGTGTTCGTAGCGTGCGGTTAAACATGGTATAAGTCAAGTATCTGAAACCAGTGGTAATCAAAGGACTGGTTGGTTCCACTTAGTTCTCGAATACCACACAACAGAAATATCATCAATGAATAATACATCACTACTAAGTAAAACAATTAGATAAGAATTTCTTTAAAAAAATAAATCCGATGTATATATTAAAATAAGGTTTATCTTAAAAATATGTAAGAACAATTTTCGAAAAATAAACGTAGATTAACTATCAAAATTTATGTACATACATAAACGTATATATATATATGTGTGTGTGCGTGTGTATATATATACATATATATGTGTATATATATATATATATATACATAAATATATATGTATATATATACATATAGCGAAAGAGAGAGAGAGAGAAAGAAAGTTGAAAAATTGGTGGATTATGTGTATGCAATTTCTGTGCTTGAAGAATATATTAAATTTTGATAGTTCAATTAAACTGCATCGCCATTTAAAACTTTTTCACTAATCCAATTTGTTAATTAAAATTATGTTTCTTTTCGTGCATAGCCAATATAATTTTAATTAAAATTATGAGGATCAATATGATATTTGCAATGCACTAAAATAACGAGGGTTAGGTTAAATATATTTGTTTTCGTGGATACATACGAATGGGCATTCATAAAATAATAATTACTAAATATTTGATTTATTGACTGCCTTTCAATATGGTAATTTAATCAAAAAATATAACGTGAAGAGAAATGCATTTCTACTCTTATAATATGACATATATATATATATATATAAATATATATATATATATATATAATATGTATATATATATATATATATATATATATATATATATATATATATATATATATATATATATATATATATATATAGCGGTGGATACTAGAAAGCTGTTTGGCTAACTAAAATCTCAATAGAATGTGCGTATATAAAAACGACAGACAACCACAAAATTCGCGCATAAGCCTGAAGAATCATAGAGTGGATGAAACGCGGAATATTCAGAGTAGCTTAATCGCCATATATATTTTATAAATTACTAATTAGCTCTATGTACGTATTGAGCACTTTTCAAGTAAAAACTAAATGTTTACGCATAAATTTATACTTCCGTATATTAATTTTATATGAGTAAGTGGAGTAGTTATATATATATATATATATATATATATATATATATATATATATATGCACATATATATATGCATATATATATATAAATTTAAAGGAGATTAGAATAATAGTCTAAAGAGCTAAGTGTATTTTAATGAAATAGTGAAATTACTAGTTTAATTAAAATACAGGAAATGCTCGTTGTAATTTAGATATATAATAAGCTCGATAGTTAAATGTCCTAGAGCTAATTCAATATTAAGTAATGTGATTTATAATTTTAAAATTTTAAAAAATTTTAAAATTTAAAAATCAAAATTTAATTAAATTAAAAATCAGTTTCATAAGAAGGAACAACAACAAAGTCAATTATCTGTACGATCGTTTCGGAAATCCGTGCTTTTTATTTGTGGTATACATGAAGTCACGTAGAACAATTATACATAGTTTTTTTTTGTTTTTGTTTTTTTTCGGTAAGCACGGTCTCCTCATCAGCAAATTTAGGAGGATTTCTATTGAATTGAAAAGACACCAAAAATAAACCTAGCATTAAAAGTAAGGCAGATGAATCTGAAAAATTGAAGTAAAAGGTTTGGATTTAAAATTTATAAGAAAATTAATAAGAAAATTGGTATAGGTTAGAGATAGAAATGAGTAGAAAAAATTTTTTTTTTTTTGAATTTACATAATAAATTTGATTTAAAAATATATAGATATATAATTACCTTTTAGTTTTTCTTTTTTTGAAATCAGGAACTGTATTTAAAGTAGTCATTTAGATGTTTGTTATAGCTTTTTATTTTATTGAATGATGAATTTTAAAAGGGCGACGCTCGTGCAGTAAATTGTTTCCGTTAGCGTATTTTGATTTAAAGACGCTACAGTTAATATCTATAGAGAGTATTTATTTTGCAAGTTTTTAAGGGGAGATAATTGTCATGGCTTTATTTATTATTTGATTTACGAGTCTAAGGGCGGTAATTGGTTTAACTTAATTTATAAAAAAAAAAAAAAAAGTAATCTATTTAAATAGATTACTTTTTTTTTTAGACTCGTAAATCAAATAATAAATAAAGCCATGACAATTATCTCCCCTTATTATTATTAACTTCAAAGTTTTTTCGAAATTATCTTGTTAACACAATTTTAAATGTGCAGTAAGCGTTGTATCTTTTTTGCTGTAGGGCCACTTCGCCAGCATTTATGTTTGTGAAATGAACTCTCTGACACTTTGCAAAATGAACTGCAACCGTTTACATAGGAGGATGCTTTTCATATAGAGGAAACCCCCAAATACGTCAAAATGCTTCATAAGTTCTGATGTATCTACAATATATGTCGAGTAACTTCATCTCTAACGTTTTTGTAAAAAAATATAGTTGCCTCGGATCTCTTATTTATGTATTTTTCGAACATATTTGATACATTTCGCAAAATGTTTAAATTCAACGTTTATGTGAGCATTGCATATCTTTGAAAGTAATAAAGAGTAAAGTACACTCCACTTATAGTCAACTTCACAAATATAGTTTTAAAGCCTCAACTTCCAGGCGTTATTCCCCTTAAAGACAGGTAACCCTTCTCACTAAACTGAGTTTCAAGCGGATAGTTTTTAACATGTATTTTGTATATTGGTCATCAATTATTCAAGGTGAACTGATATAGATAGATGATCAAAAGGCGCATGTACTACGTGAATCTTAACTATTTCAAAAATGCTGTGTCAGTTTGTATATCAAGTAACTCAGTTTATATAATGGAATCAATTTGATTGGATTTTATATTTCTGGTAAGCCATAATGATATATGCGCATGGGGCAACGATTTTTTCCACTCAATTGTGTACATGTAGAATCGTATTGGGCCAAACATCTTTGATTTACTTAGCAGATTCATCATATTGATTATCTGCAGGCGAAACATTTTGGTCAATAGAGCTTGTCGATTGATGTATACTTGTCAAGGGAGAAGTTCATCTTGAATTTCCTACCACTTTAGATTTGAATTGACTGTGATAAACAAATCTGTTTTTTCTATAATTTCTGACAATGCAATATTATTATTATTGGATTTTTTCATGCAGAAATCGTAAAGTAATATGCTTATCTGTCCTACATAGTTATTTATGTGACCTTTCAAATGTATATAGCAACATGCTCTTTGATTGTTTTAATGAGTTTTGTGCAAACCTTACAACTGCAAACTGATTGAAGAGATTTTCACTTATGTGAAGATGATTGAAAAAATTATCTCTGATTATTAAATGGTACGCATAAAATCTATACATGAAACATGTTTTGTGGGATTTCCAAACAGATTTTGGAACAAGTGAGATGTGATGAAAGAACTATAACATATATTTATTTTGAAATGATTTTCAGGTAAAAACTAAATTTGAATTCGATCAATTAAGCTATAAAAATATACGCGAAGAGTAATGTTATTTTTTGCGTTTGAAATTTTTAAGAAATTATTAAAATATATGTGTAAATAAAATGTTTTATTTGTTAATAAATTATTCCAAGTATAGCATCTATCGTGGAAATAAATAATTTTAATTTTATTTTCGAATAAAGAATAACAAAAATCGGTATCTGCCCTTTCCCCGTCAGTGAGAGGAGAGCAAGTCATTTTCGCCTGAGGAATTCTCATCTCCAAACAATCTTCATAAAATCGCGTTGCATGTTTTACTTTTGCATACTTGTCTCATTATTTGATTCTTTTTATTTATTTAATAATAAATGAACCGCCATCTATAATATAAATGTATTTTTTTCAATAAAATATAGTTCCAAAGTAAAATATTTAAAAAAGTAAAATAAAGTTAAAATAATTTGTTTGGGAGGATTGTCGAAACAAATTTTGGTAATTGAAATAGGATTTGATCAATATTTGAATAATTCATTATACAAATTTCACTAAACGTCTTTAAGAAACTTTGATATCAAAAAAGATCAGTTACTTAATGGGGGAAAGAACGCAGACTCCAAATAATATAAAATAGTTTAACCCTATTTTTTTATCATAGGTTATTATAATATTGGTCAATTCCTAGTTCTGTCACCTAATTTTTGTTGACATTATCACAAAAAACTTTTTTCTTAAAACTATATTTTAGTAACAAAATAAAAAAATAAATAAGAAAACTTTCTATGAAAGCCATATAGACCCCATAATTTTCTTATACCACATGAGTTCAAACTGAAACACGCTTATCACAATATTCTTGTGTGAATCTATATTAAAAAAGCCTTAATAAACATTGTGACAGATTTGTATTCTATGGAGGTAATGCGCGAATGTACACCCAATACTTTTATCATACCATATTTTTATTAAACTGAATCATAATTATCAATGTATACTTACGCGAATAGATAGTCTTTGGCATATTTCCATTTTATGGAGGCCAGACGCCAACGCTGACCCAACAATTTTATCATGTTCCAGCTGAAATGTACTCATAATAATAATCATTTAGTGCTTGGCCACGGCTCTAGTATTATCTACTACCAGAACCTCATTTGGGATCCGAGACACGTAGGCACCTGAGCCAGTAGGAAGAAGTGGGGGTCGCAGGTCATTTAACTGCGTTGCTAGTAATTTATTGTAATTGTATTTAGCCCTAAACTAAAACCATATAAAGTGGTTACGTCCTAACTAGCCTAACTCTAGAAAACTTTGTTCTGGCTGAGTTACGTAAAATCTTAGCACCGCCTGAGCAATACAATAGGGAGGGGAAACAACCTCAATCCTAGCGCCTCCTCGGATGCACTAGCTAGTAATGTGCAACAATCTCCTTTCGAAAACCATGCGCTGTAATCTTTTACAATCGTATCTGGTTTTCACTTTTAGTTGATGTTTTAAGTAAACAACCAGATATGGATAGGAAACAGATCAAATCCCATAGATCAGTTCAAGGCGTGTATGCCACGTCACTAACCTAGCTTCTGCTAAAATCGCAAGAAACACCATTCGTTTCTCCCCAGTAAACGACGGGCCCATGTTGTCAACGACACATACCAAATCAAAAGCAAAAAAACCGCTCGGAGTCGATGCGAGCCATTATTTCCCTGACATATTTTCAAAGACTTTGAAGTCGACTGCAACGAAAGAAGCCATGATCTTTGATTTCATCTTGTTTATCGTTGCAACGCGGGCAAACGTGCAGCTTGTCTGTCCTTACATTGTCGCTGGCTAGTTTGTCGTAGAGTGACAGTGCATCCTTGACTAGTTTCTATGTGAGTGAACATTCGGTGTTGTTTAAGTAGCTTCAGCCTGGCGCTAAACTCCACAGCGAACAAACCTCCGACGACAACATGCATAGCCGCTTAACCAACGGATCCTTTGCGGTCCTCACTATTAAATCGAGATATAGTTTCCTTCTCGGCCGTGCTACGACACTGGATCTCGGCAATGCCTTAAGGGCGGCTCGGCGTTCGGCGAAAAAAGCGTCTCCCCATCATAGAGCATCAATGACCTTCAGCAGTGTGGTTTGGTATCAGCCGAGGAAAGGAGCGCTCGACCATAGGAACCCATGGAGAATCTCCGCGTAACGTCCGACTCGGGAACGCCAACTTTCCACGGCAGGCATCGCCAAGCTTTCCTCGTTCAGACTTTGCGTACAGACTTGTCTATGGACAAACGGCTTTCCCCCTCCCCAAAGAAGCTTGAATAAGAGTCGGTAAAAAGCCCAAAGGCGGTCCGCAGGTAGAGGCAGTACAGACATACGGTAAAGGATCAGCGGAAACACAAAATGGTGCACGCCTACGCACGACACTTCAAGGACAACCTCCTACCAATCCAACTCCCCATATACGATTCGACCTTAGCCTGTACGTCCGAGTAGGTTTTGTCAAGGTAGATGCCCGGTTCGAACAACACACGAGGATCCGCACCAGGCCGTCAGTCCAAATCAAGCAGCCTGGAAATGTTAACTCTCCCGACCAGGCACCCAACCGCAGGCAAAGGGATTTGCTACGGTTGACGACGGTCCATGTAACGTCTTCGTACTTAGCGATCGCCTCAGTCACCGCTGCAATGTATGTGCTTCGGGAGACACATACGGTGATGTCATCAACGAACGCGGACACCCTGGTACGTTTTCCGGCAGGTAGCGCAAACCCACGCAGAACTGGTCTCGCCGCCTCGTTCCTTAATTTGCGAAGGAAGGGTTCCAACGCCAGGACATACAGCAAAGGCGACAGCGGACAACTCTGACGCACCGCCCGAAATACCCCGAAAGACTCCGAGAGCCTACTATTTAATTGAACCATTACTGCATGATTACGATACAGAACGGAGATCAACCTTTTGAAGTCCGGAAGACTGGCGGTTTCTATAACAGATTCCAAAAAATCATGGTCGCTTCTTCGAAAGCTTTGTACTGATACAAATTGATCGGCGCGGCTTCTGTGCCCTCTTTATAACTCGTTATGATCGTGCGCACCAAGTGAGAGTTGTTTTGAATCGATCGACCCTTCACTGCGCAGTTCTGATCCGATTTGACCAAGTCGCTAATAACTACCTGCAGTCGATTTGCAAGAACACGGGACAAAATCTTCAACTCTGCGTTTAGCAGAGCGATGGACCTATAATCAACATACTTATAGTATTTACATTCGCATACATATTTTGTAAAAGTATTTACTTTTTAGTTCCCCCCATTCATCGGGAACCTGGCTCGTACTCGGTCCTCACAATTTATACCTCATTTATACCTCATAAAATCACTTCTGTTCAATATGTAACATACCCATTTTTGCGCCATGATACCTCTACTAATATTGTACGTGGTCAGCTTTGTGGAATAGTAAACCATATAGGGAGCTAATCATGTACAGACACGCACAGCCGCTCAGCCTTATTATATAGATACTAGCAAATATACGCGCTTCCTGGCCACCCGTGACAGTTAGTTGATGTTGTACGAGCAACTAATTTTTAAGGTGTTTAAAATTTTGTCGAAGTAACTGAAATCGAACTATGACATTTAGAGCAAATATAATATATCAAAGATGGCACTTATATTGTTACACATAAAAATTGGAACAAGGAATCACAATGGTTAACATTTGTTTAATTTGTTGAGGAGATGGGGGGTTGAATACGAGGATCTGATTCAAATTCACGTAAAGTTGGCCGTCGCCATAGTAGCATCCCCCGTCATGGTAACGAACGCCAATCTGGTGTCTCAATTCCTAGGTGTGTAACATAATCCATATAAGTGTAGCAGCAGCAGGAGAGGGGACTAGCATGTATAATATTAGAAGTAGTAGTAGCAGAAAATAGCACATATGCAAGGTAGAAAGTGTTCGCGAGAGGAGGAAGGAAAAAAGGAGAAAAATGCAACGTGCTCGGGCAGAGAGTCAACGTCAAAGAAAAGTGGGTGTGCAAATTCAAAGGCGAGAAGTGGCTGGCTAATACTGGCGTGCGGTCGGAAGCAATATAAATGCGCACCAGATAAAATGAACATGAAACAGTAAGAGTTTTTTTAAGTAGTGTCGAAACAATGATAATGCTAATAAAAAAAATCTTCTGTTGAAATAGAAAATATCTGGGTGTGTATTGATATACACATAGATTCGAAAAAGTTGTCAAAAAGCAAATATATAACAGATAAATGTTATCAAAGGAAAAATAAGTAACTTTTCTACATAACTGGATATTTTTTTGTGTTTTCATTTAATGTAGCATGCTTATTCAGCTCGAATAAATACAGTGTTTACCGATGCATTGGAAAATCTAAAATGGCGTCGAACTCCCTACTGAACACGGAAAGTTTGGAAAAATGAGTAAAAATATTAAAAAATATACAAATTACTGTTAGAAACTCTCTAAATATATATTACCGTGACATAGACTCACATATATCCGGTGGATGTTTAACAGTATTTTGTATACATTTTTTTTATTTTTAACTCATTTTCCAAACCTTACCGTGTTCAAGGGAGAGATCGGCGCCATTTTAAATTTTCCAATACGCGTGTAAACACAGTAATATAAACGTCGTTCACCTCCTTACTTTTTTTTACTAATTTTAACACCAGTAAATTCATCATAACTTTTGTTTTTCACAATATAGCTGAAAAAGCGATCTATAAACTCTAAGAGTTGTTTGAAATTTGGTCGAAAAATGAAGATTAAAATCAGTTCTAAATGTCTCAAACTGCCACTTAACCATATATTCAAACAGGGTAGTGTTTGAATTATAAGCAAATATATTTTATAAATGCGCTGTTTTTCTCCTTCAAAACGTATCAATTTATATAGTACTTATTTTAAATTTTAAATTAATACAAAATGCTTCAAGTGCACGTAAAGCAAAAAAAAAAGACAACAACATTTTCTTTCAGTATTTCAATTTCTCGCAGCCAACGCGACACCCCCTGCTGATAACTGTTTTTTTTTTTTTTTTAATATCGAGTTATAATGAGGCGATTAATTCAGAAAATCACCAAGAATTAAAAAGAAGGAATCAAATCCGATTTGAAAGCTTTATATGAAAATAATACATATGAAATGGTCGCAAAGAATATAGTTTCTCCTCGCTGGTTCTTAAAAAACATACAGCTTCTGGCAGTGAAATTTTTAAAGTAATATTTGTTGCAAAAGGTTTTCCAAACAATTTCTGGGGGCAAATGCGTCTCGAATTAACGCAAAAACAAAAACAGACATATAAAAATATGATTATAAGAAAGAAGCTAAAATTCAAACGAATGAATTAAATGTACTTTCACATTTAATCTATGAATATAATATTAAAAAAGGAATCTACTAAATCACATACACACGAGTACTCCTAGGATCATCGAAAATAAGAAAGCTGTATTTTACCGAAAAGTATAAATATTTAACTATAAAAAGCAAGATACTTGAATTTAAAAAAATAACATTTTATTTACACTCAACCAGATGTGCCTTATGTATTAATAAAAATGTAATTGGCATTTTGTTGTACTTTTTTACATTTTAAATATTTATAAATGTTCTCATTATAAAAAACGATTATTATATTGATTATAATTTTTTGACAGAAGAAATAAAATGAATTGCCTATAAAACATAAGAAGAAAATATTTAAATCATCCAAGTATATCTATAAATATTGTCACATTTTGTAAATAAATTTTGTAAAAAATGATTATTTATTAAATTTATTTATATTTGTTTTAATTAAAAAACGATTAAAATATTTTAACTCAGTAAATTGTTATAATATTTTTATATATAAAAAAGATGATTGGGTTCTTTTAAAATTGCAGAACAAAAACGATAATGAAAAAAATCAAAAACAGCAAATAATTAATAAATTTTGTCATTATAATAAATTTCCGCACATACTACAGACATAATTTATGTATAATTTATTTTAATGAAATAAAAATGTTTTCTTGGCAATATTAATAAAACAATCGTTTTTTTATGACGATTGAATACATTCGCTGATTTTGGATTTGTTTAATGTCATTTTTTTTACAAATTTAAATTAATGTAATGAACATATTTTTATTATGACAAAACTTATTGATAATTTACTGATTTGAGATTTTTCTTATGATTTAAGAGTGGGGCTTGTTACAGATTTTCCGTGCGGCAGCATGTGCTGACCTTGTTGTTTCGAACCATTCAGTGGTTTCATTTGCGCACTGTTCAGTTGGAAGAGAAAAGATATTTCTCCATGGGGCAGGTCTGATGAGATACCTGATGGCTTACCAGTCGGTCCTTTTGTAATACCTCGTTGTTTTGAGCAGTGGGTCTTCAGTTTTGGGTCGAGAATTTAGGGCGATTTCTACCATTATCACAGAATGATCAGCATTCCCGAGTGAGTTGTGGGTATTCGTTATAAAATCATAGGGAACTGTGATCTAAAAGTGAGGCATGTATATCTTGCTGGCCCTAGAAACGTGTCGGAAATGTAACCGTCTGTGATAGGGAACGAGATATAGAGAAGCTATGTGTTCTGCTACCAGCTACGTCTGTGTAAGTAGAGAACCCAAGCTAGTTACTGTGGTGGACATTAAAGTCACCAAATACATGTACTTGTGCGCTAGTATCGAGGGAGTGTGCTATATCTATGCTGTCAGAGATTTCGTTTATGAGGATGCAGTGTTGGGTCGAGGGAGAGCGATATAAAAAATACAAGTAGCTAATATTATGTTGTATGTTTAGTTCGAAGTACATAAAGGCCTGGTTATCTGATTCTTGTTTTGTTTCTCTTTTCAGGGGGTAGGGTCTTATTTATATCCACTCCGAGTCCGTGCATATGCATGGCTTAGTCCTTGCGACAGACTGAGAGATAACCGGGCAAGTTAAAATGGTTAGAGGGAATGGAGGAGTGTAGGTTAGTTTCACTTAATGCTAAGAGATTTGGAGTGTTTATCAGGAGAAATGATTCAAAGCCACCTACGTTAGTGCTAAGCATGTGGATATTCGTAAATGCACACCTCAAGGGAGAAGGCTGGTTGGTTTTTTTTTTGTTTTTATTTTTTTTGGGGGGGGGGGAAGGTCATAGTTTAAACGTAATTTTTGTTTGAACTATCATTCGATTTTATTTAATTTAACAGTTTTAGTTAGGATGAGTGAGGAGTGCTAAACGAGTGGTTGTGCAGAATATCAGACATGCATTTCAAGTAGACTATCGGCTGCCTCGGCCTACAGGATTGTGGCTTCAGGAAAGCCCACTGGAGATAAGTGCAAGCCCACTTTCAATGCTCGACATGGCACTACAAACATCCGATATTGTACAACTGTTGATGGAGAAGCCGCTCCAAGCGTTACCAATGAGTTATGCTACCTGTATCAGTCGGAAACAGCAGCCAGGAACTGTCAACTCGGTACTCACAACCCATCAAACAAAAGTCAGCCCAGTCCAACTGTACCGGCATATATGGTACTGAAGCACCCCCAGTTTAGGTTTGTCAGTTTGAGTCACTAGCTCTAGGAAGGTTGTCGTCTCCTAGGATTAGCTTCAGAATTTTCCTTCTCCTAGATGGATAACCTGGAAAAATCAACGGGTCCATCAGCACTGAGAGGCTTTCCCCGCGGCTGGCTCCTAAACCAGGTATTTATGTTACCCTGAATGGGTAGTTAATCTTAATTGGTTATTTGGTAGGTTATATATCTGCTGGAAAGTGACACTCCTTGAAGTGATTAAAAAGGACATTGGTATGCTTTCATCATTCATGGAATAGGGGATAGATAGGAATTCATGCAGTGGAAGCAATTAAATTTGCAACAGGATGAGAGACAGAGAGGAGGTAATGTATGGTTTAATTGTAAGTAGGTTTAATTCCACAGTGTGAATGCGGTTTTATGGTGAATGGCGCCAGCCAAGAATATTCTTTAAAGTTCTAGTGACTGTTTAGAAAGACCCTGCCTCCGTACCCCCTCTTACTTATTCAATACACTTACGGTAGATTCATGTCTTATTTAATGTGTAGGAAACAGTTTCGCCAGCAGATGTGTTTTTGAGAACACATTGGTTTTCTAAAATTTTCTTCTGATTGGTTTTATTATTTATTGCATAATTCTTTTAACAAAATTTTAGTCTTTTTTTTTTTTTTAAGTGTTCGGTGTTGCCGACGATTAATCTGATATTCGCATCTGTTGCAAATTTACTTTTTACATGGTGTTAACCTGTGAGGCATCGCACTATTTTGTGCCATATCACCGTCATCGTTTATGCTATTTTTACATGATGGGTCCGCGCGTAGTAAAATGACGTGTCACATCGGGGTATAATTTTTTAGTAGGCATTTGAAATAACAAGAAAGTAACAAAAAAAAAAAAGACGTGGTTTATTTTTGTCTGTTTAGTAGTTTTGATGCTAAAAAATAAGTTTTCACGAGCGATTTACAAAAACATTTTTATTTTTCGTTTTCTTTCTAGGGATGTATTCAATTATAGAATTTGTACAATATTTAATAGGTGTTTCTGTTTAATTTAACGTATTTCTGTAAGTAACGCTCCACATTACCTGCACCCCCACATTTACCGTCTTTTTCCGTAAGTAACGCGGTGACATACACCAAGCAGAAGAACTGTGCAATTTTTCACAAAAATTCTGTTTACATTGGTGGGGGGCAGGGGTAGGGGCCACGGGTTATGTCAATAAAAACTGCTCATGCACAACCTTAATGAATACAGTGATATGGCGCAAAATAGTGCGAAGGTCCAGGAGTTAATACCATGCAAACGGTAAATTTGCGACGGGTTTAAATATCAGAGTCGTTGTCAGCGACCCCGAAATCCTAACAATTTAATAAAAACATATATCGCAAAAATTAATTAAACTTGAAAATACTATTAAAATATGGCGCGGGTACTTTCACCTAACAAGTTAATATCGTAAAACTTTAATTTAACTTGAAAGTACTATTTAAAAATAGCGCGTATCAATAAGTTCACTAGCACCAAATACCATGTAACTGTGTTTCGATCAACGACATTCCATGAGAGTTAGGTAACCGCTGAAGCTTTTTTTGTTTATTTTTGATTAGTGCCACGAGTGCTAATTTTGACTTTCACCAATTTTCCTGTTAATAATTACCTATGACAAAAACTCCGGCAAAAAAAATATATATCGATCCAAAAAAAAAAAAAATCAGATAAAATCCTAATAACAAAATAATGCGCAAATTTGAAGACAAAATAAATAAATAAAAAAAACTAGGACACGAATTCTTTCCTTGTAAAAATAATAACGGCTCCCTCAGTCGAACAACGCACCACATCGGAGCCGATGCGTAATTCGTTAATGGGGTTGCATTAACATCATTCTGTTTTATTTTTTATTTTTAAACATCTGATTAAATAAAATAAAATTATAGTCACATCCTTACATTTGAAATAATAGTGTGATTAAATTATACCTACAGTTCATTTCAAAATGTAAACAAGCTTCTGGTTAAATTAATCGATACCGGTGTTGAACGTAAAGAGTCGTTTTTTTTTAAGTTCGATTAATATTTTCAAGTTTTACGATATCTCATTTATTAAATTGTTAGGTGGAAGTACAGAATAGTTATTTACAAACAGCAGGAACAGGGTACATAAGCAGCTTTGTTTAAAACGAAAAGATAACATCAATAGTCCTAACAAGCAATCAATTAGTACACACGCAGTTACAACCGGCAGCAAATGTGTAAAGGTAGTAATAATAGTCGCTTAGCGTGCTTTGACAGAAAGATTAGTGTAAATAGTTATAGTGAAAAAAACCGTAATATACATATCTTCAAAGTATATTTTTCTTTTAAATCGGTATAATATATATATATATATATATATATATATATATATATATATATATATATATATATATATATATATATATCAAATAAAGTCGAATAACATGGTGATTATTATTATCACTAATCCAAAGGAATTCATTAAATATTTGTTGAAGAAATTTAAAATTTGTTTTTTGTGGTTCATTACTGCTTCATTCGTTATTCTAACTCACCCCCTCTCACTCCATATATCTTCCTCTCTCTCTCTTCTCCATTTCTCTCCCTCTTTCTCTCTGTCTCTTTCTATCTCTCTCTCTCTCTATCAGCAAAATTTCAGAGGTTTAAAAGATATTTTAATATTTTAAAAAAATTAATCTAAGGGTAAAACCGTCAAATTACGATATAACGAATTAGTAAAAGTGTTATCACGATATTACAAATTATTAATGTTTTCAAATATTTGTTAAATATTTAGATATTTTAAAATATACTTTAATATTTTATTTCCAGTTTTACGCTTTATACAGGACAAAGTTTCAGTTTTTTATATTATATATTGTTATGTTTCTTTTTTCTTCTAAATAAATGGTTACAAATATACGCACATACATACACGGTACAGAACTTCGTCAAACAAGCAAACAAAAGAACGAAAGAAAAAATACGCTGTAATGGTCGTGTGTGCGTGTATGTATGTGCGTTTAGTATTAATGCGAATAATTCCATAACAAAAATTACATTGTCGCGTCGATTTTTTTTCAAGCGACGACCTTGCAAAATGGCTGATCATATTCATTTAAAAACACAATAATACATATAATACATAGCTTTATCAGTTGCCGATGAATTTCGATGTATTTAAATGTACTAATATATATATATATATGTGTGTGTGTGTGTATTTATATATATATATATATATATATATATATATATATAGATTATATATTGCTCTCTTCAAATCCAAATTATGGCTTTTACTACTTTTCAATTGTTTTAAGTAAGAAGTATACCAGCGATCAATGTCGCGATTGGTTTAACACTTGTTTTTATTAAGTGTCATCCCCTTGTATTATTCCTTGAATTATTCATGCTAAATAGCACATTCATACATTCTATAATCTTTATTTACATTTTATGATTTTACGTCAATGGTCACATGTAGTCTTCGATATGTTTGCTTCGAACCAAATAAATATTCTAGATAATAATAGATATAATTTTCATGCGCACCATTTTCAGTCAGCTAAATCAAGGCAATTCTCTATTTGGACAATGTTTTTCCATGCTGCTCATAAGTTGCATTGTCTCAAATATTTAATTGATACATGCTATAATATTGCAAGTGGAATGTGCCCTCAATCTAAAAGTGAATTAATGTATATTAATTTCAACATTGAATTAATGTATATTAATTTCAACATTGAAGTTCTTGACTGTAAATAAACGAAGCGATTTTCCATAAACGGTTGTGGTGAGAATTTCTGTAATATATATTATTAGTATGATTTCTCTTTTTTCTGTATCGTCAAATCTGAATACTGCAATTGTGTTTCTGTAATATGAAATATGGTTTGAACCTTATATACAAGCAAAATGCGTCTGCCCTGTGCTTGTTGTAAAATACACTTAAATATATGATAAATGTGTGCAGATTTCGTGTTCATTCTTCATTATATATATATATATATATATATATATATATATATATATATATATTATATTTCTATATGTCATATTGCATTATACCTAATATATAGTCCTGATTTAAAATGTTCAAAAAATGACTTGGATGTCACCAGTGAGAATGTAAACAAAAACATTTAGCGTTACTGTTTTATCTAACTACAGATTGATAAGAAAGAATAAAAACTAAACCAATTTAAGATATGAATGAATTTCCGCATCTGCAAAATCGATAAAAATATATCGATACGTTAAAATGATCATTTTTCATTTCAACTTGGCGATGTATTTCTGTAAGCGTTATCCATTAATAAAAACAAAAATCTTACTCCGTCGTCTACGATAATTATTTTCCATTAATTCCAGTGTTATGTGACCAATACGTTAAGAGTATATCGGTTAAATATTTACGGACACAAACATACACACGTACACTATTTTATTTATAAAGATTTGATAACTAAACCAATGAAGTTTTGATTCTGGTAACGCCGTGTATTTCTGTTTATCTCCCATTATATCTGCTGTAACTTTTCTTACACCTTGACAAACAGAAGCCAATGATCATTATTTCTGCCATTAGCAAGTGTAAAATTAATATTCTGTTAATCAATGTATAATCAATTAACGCTCTGTTGTAATAGAAAATTGTTAACATTTTGTTTTTCATATGCCAAACACCTGCGGATGTTTCTCTAATTATCTAGGAAAGGGCAAAACTGATTAAATTGAAGAAAACGGTTTCTATAAAAAAAATTTGGCTTCAATTAAACATTGAAAAAAAAAAGGTTTCATCTATTTTGTGAGTTGTTTTTATTTCTTAGCATCATCATACCAGAAAATTAAAACGTATTTTTATTTCAATATCCGTTTACTGCTTGATACCATTCGTTTATGAATAATGATAAAAATATTCAGAATATATATATATATATATATATATATATATATATATATATATATATATAAGTAAATTTTTGGTACAGCAAAATGGAAGGAGAAATTTCAGAGGAAACATAATTTAATCCAAATACCAAAAAACAAGAAATGGGCAGGTGAAATTAAAATTACCTTAAGGCCTTATCGTCTGACCCTCTAAGAGGAAACGTCAGAATGATAATTTAAAAACTAAGAAAACGAATGAGGGAAGAGGGGAATTTTGGTTTCAGTTGGAAGAACAGTGAAAAAAAAAAATCTCACTGTTCAGGTGGTTTTAAATCAATGAATATCTCCAACTGATGTTTCAGAATCTTTTGTCTACACAGGCTAGGTCGAGAGTTGTTAATAACTAACGCCTCAATGATATTGAGATGATAGTTCGACCTAGCACTGTATAAAACAGAAAACCACCCATCGGAATATTGATCGGCACACCTATTTATACTCAACAGGTGATTGCCAATGGCGGACTCATGAGCTTGGGAGTGCCCGGATGTTCTCGAAACCTGGTGTAGTCGAATATCCCGAGGGATATGTTGGGATATTCTCATTTCTAATCTTTGGGATGTTTTGCCAACGTAGTCAGCTCCACACTGACAAACGAATTTATAAACAACAGAGTTCTTTTGAATGGTTGGCAAAACATCTTTACGAAAAGAAGAGAAAAAGGTTCGAGTTGTGTAAACTACTCTAAGCATAGTAGCTGGAAAACAACGTTGAGTAGCAGAAGAAATCCGTTTAACAATATAAAGGCCATCAGGACCCAACCAAGGTAATTTTAGATAAATGGGACAACGTGATGGACCAATATGTTTACCACTATTAAATGTAGTAATTTTACGTTCAATAGTAGATTTTATTATATTAATGGGATATCCATTATTAAGAAAAATATTTGTAATTTCACCAAGTTCCGTATCAAGACAGTTTGGTGAACAAATCATAAGTGCACGATGCGTAAGAGCGCTAATGAGGTTTATTTTTCTAGACTGAGGGGCAAAAGAAAACCAATTAAGATAGAGCCCTATGAAATATATATATATATATATATATATATATATATATATATATATATATATATATATATACCAGCATAAGTGGCCGGTGTTGCTCGGGTGTTTGGAGGCGTGGGTTAAGCAAAAAAAATGTGGTAATTGGAATGCAGGGTCGAACTTGTACAATGAAGGAGGAAAAGAACGGGGGAAAACGTGACGTCTTTGCAGTTACGACCAACGTCAAACAGGAAGTGACGTACACACACACACACGGACAGCCGCTTTCACTTTTATAGATATATTAGCAGTTTCGCCCGGCTTTGCTCGGGCCCTACGTTCTGTTCATAAGGTTATGTTCATATGTATATATTAAAAAGTGTGAATATGTAAAATAATGCGTTTCTGTATTATAGTCTGCTTTGGCTACCATAGAGAAAAGACATACATACATTTTCACATAGATAGATAGATAGATAGATATAGATAGATAGATAGATAGATAGATTACATGTCATGTATAGTAATGATTTAAAAAAGTATGAAAAAAAAGACTTATGCCCCACCGCCAAGAATCAAAACCAAAACGTTCACCTCACAATTTACTTTGCCTGTGCCGTCAATGACTGCGCTATGTAAACATGTTTACTGCGAGGCTAAAAATTAAAACATGAACCAATAGCTACTACGTTATGCATTCGTAATGCCGGCGTTCGACATTCACCTGGCAAATTTAATTTTTTTTTAATTATTACACTTTTGCACCGATTTTTCCGGGTTAAAACTCAAATATAAAGCTTCGCATGGATTCAAATACTTTACATATGAAGTTTCATGTCCGTAGACCAAAAGCTCTAGGAGGAGTTTGGTAGGCAAAATTTGTTAAACAAAGCAATATACCTATACATAAATATATATGGAAACAATTTTGTTGTTTACTATAAACTTTTTACGCAAATATTATGCAAGTATAAATTTTGTAGAATATCTGCATGAATATAATTACACGGAATAGTTAACTAAGGATGATTATCCCATTAGAAAACCGAAGCAACTAATAGGGAAGTAATTAAGATGAATGCTTAAAAGGATATGAAAATTAGCTAGATCTTTTGCTATTGAATGCAATTCAACAACCCATATATAAGAACATTGCATTTTCTTTTTAAATAAATCGAAAAATGGGTTTTAATATGAATATCAATACACACAAAAGAAAAATGAATTTATATGAGTATAGATATAATTATTTATTTAATAATTAAATACCTTATATATATATATGTATCTGTATATATAAATATATATATATATATATATATATATATATATATATATACTAGCATCGGTGCCTGGCGTTGCCTGGGTGTTGGAAGTGTATGTTGAGGAAAAAAGGTGGCAGTAGGGAGGCAGACTCGAACCCGTACCGCGGAGGCGGAAAAAACCGGAACAAACGTCATATCTTTGCTGTTACGAGCACCGCCAAACAGGAAGTGATGTAGGTTTAAATTAAGGCTAGACAATCGAAAAAAAGGGAATGATTTTCGAAAATATCGGTGGAGAAAGCGGGCTCTCTCTGTGGAAAAGTGACCAGTTTAGAGTGTAGAAATTAATGTTTTTTAGCCAATTCTTCGGTATTTGTTGAAGGATCGAGCCTCCAAACTATTGTTGAGGGATCGAGCCTCCAAACTATACTGATCTTGTGAAAATCCCTCGTCTCTATCGAAAGTTTCAGGTAGACATGTAAACATATATACATACATTTATATATTTTCGACCCAACTCGATTAAAAAGCTTGCCCTATCTCTGAATACCCTTTATGTAAAATTTCAAATATTTAGACCAGAAATTGTCTGAGTATTTTAGTAGAGACAGCGGAGGTAAATTTGTTTTATATTTGATCCATATTATGACCCCTTAACATTTATTGTTTTGAGCTCAAATCAAGTTACAAAATTAGATCCATGTCCAAGGACCCTATATCTAAAAATTCAAGTGTTTATACATAAAATTGGCGAAGGAGTTTGGAAGAGTTGCTTAACAGAAAAAATTCTGGCAAAAAAACGATTACAAAGATGTTCCACAATTTTCATACCCTTTATATAAAGTTCCGAGTCTGTAGACTGAAAATTGACAGAGTTATTTTGAAGGGAAATGTACACAGACAGACACACACATAGACAGACATACACTTTCATTTTTACAGATATATAGATGTAGTTATGCATAAAAAATGTTAGATTAAAACCTATTGATTACTATAGAACCACTAATATAAATTTCTGGTTATTTATATATTCACATTGACATAATATACAAAATAGAAACGTGCCACGTACCCTCAAAACAACCAAAAACATATTGCTATGGAAATATGTTACGAATACGTAATTATACAATTGAAATTACAGGATAATGAAACTTTTGCTTATGGTAGATTCGATTCCTATAATAGGGGCACTTACTCTATCTAAGACTAGCATTTTTACTTAAGTATGTTTGTGCAAAAAACACGATGTTTTCGTTCATTTGGTCTTTTGAATATTCTGTATACTTTGTCAGGTTGTTCAATTGGTACTCAATAAGAAATTTTCAATGGAATTTCCTAATAACCGAATACATTTTTGAAATTGTTGACAACAAAAGTTTTGTAAATTGTCTCCATCACACCTTGTTTATGTAAAATATATGATTACGACTTTCCATTTATATAGAATTTAATAAGCTAGAAGCCTACCCACCTTGTTACAAATAAAAAGAAATGCCACGAGAAAGATCATTGTTTGCATTTTCATATTACCCAAGTTATCTATCTCAATATTGTGCGTATTATTGAATATTAAACATAAAATATAACGAGATCGCATTAAATGGAGCAACTTGACAGAAGTGTTACTGTATGCCAGATCACTTTAAAATAGTTTTCGGATAAACACAGACACATATGTGTACATTATATTATTGTAATACAATTTTACTGACGGTTAGTATGCAAGTCTCCTAGACCTTTTTTTCCCCACAATTGCCCCGAACTGTGTTCAGCTTCCGTTCTGTTTCCACTTGGATCTTCCGACCACTCTGTTGTATCAATTAAGATAAAAATGAAATGTAATAAGTCCTCAGATGTACCTCTCCATCGTGCAGTGTATTGATACTCTCTAGCTGACTGAGATAGATTCCGTACATTTATATCAGATCTATTCTGCGTTCCATGTTTAAAAAGGATTTGTCCTCTATAGTATCGTTTCGTACCCTCGAAAAGTTTAATCAAAAACCTAACAACTAGCTGTGGTTCTTTTCAGAATGTGCTGTTGCCATTGCGCACAAAAATCACCTGTTCTATTGCATCCTACATAACAGATGTACTAAGACTAAAGCCGAGATCAGGACTGCCAGCAACTACTGGAAAACGTAATAAAGAACGCAAGAGAGCTGTATGCTCAGTCCGTAAAATCAAAAGTAGCTGAGCAGCGTCTTAGTTCCCACCAGTTTTGGCAAATAGCAAACAGAATCCTGAACAGAAGCGTGTGCTCTATCCCAACTATCACCAATGGACCTCAGGTAATCCCGTCAGTATGAGACAAAACCAAACTCTTTGCCAAACACTTTGCAGGTAATTCTAACCTTTGCGACAAACGCCGCCAACCCCCCAATATTTCCTCCTGTATCAGAAACTACGCTATGTGATATACACATATCTGTACGTGATATTGCCAAGCTAATCAAAAACCTTGATTCCAGTAAAGCAACCTGGCCTTTCGGTATTCCAATTATAGTACTAAAAACTTCAACCAGAAATAGCGCCCATACTCACACACTGTTTAAACGCTGTCTTAAGGAGAATTTCCTCCATCACCCAGGAAAACCTCATTAGTATGCCCTGTATTTAAGAATCCAGGTGATCGCTCATCTCCCTCTCAGTACAGGGTAATAAGTCTTCTGTGCGGCATGAGTAAGTTGCTGGAATCTGTGTTAAATAGGGAAGTAATCAACAATCTCAGCAAAAATAACGTTCTTAGTGACACGCAATATGGTTTCCGTTCTACTAGATCTACAGCAGATGTACATACAGTTGTATGTCATAGGATTAGTGAACCTCTTGACGGAGGCTACCTTTCTAGGGCAATTTCTCTTGAAATATCAAACACCTTTGATAGAGTATGACATAAAGGGTTACTTCACAAAATCTCCAGCTACGGCATAGCTGGAAATGTCTTCTCCATTATTAAACCATTTCTCTCTGATAGGTTCAGAAGAGTAGTGGTTGATGGACAGAAATCAGAAACTAACAGTATTAATGCTGGAGTCCCTCAGAGATCCATCCCGATCTTCATTAATGCTCCTCCAAATCACATCCTTACATCATTCGTAGACATTTATGCTAATGACACTACTATCTATGGTAGCACATCTAAGACTGTAAACGACCAAGTTCTCTCCAATTATCTCCCCTCTGATCTTGAGCAAGTGGTTCAATAGGGAAAGTGGTGGCTTCTTACTTTTAATGCATGTAAAACCAAGCTTTTATCTTTACATCATCAAGGCTCGGATCTCCATCTGGCATGAAATGAAATGAATGACTCTCGTCCTGAGAAGGCTTCCTGTTTCGACAAGCTTCTGGGCTTGACTTTTACTTCTGATATGAAATGGGACGCTGGAAAAATGGTGGGATCCTTCTATCGATCTAGTAGATATCTCACTGCTGATGTAATTCTTTATCGTTATTTTCATGGCAAGTGCTCGACTGATCTTCAATCTATGCCCCCCTCGCCAAACTTTCACAAGAAATACCCGTTTATCAGAAAACACTATCAATATTTCCCCCACTCTTTATCAGTGCCTAAACCTAAACGTGCATTCCATGAACAAAGTTTCTTTCTTAGAATGTCACGCCTATGGAATTATTTTCCGTTTTCTTGCTTTCCAGCTGACCAATATGGTTGTCTTCAAGCCTAACGGAAACAAGTTTTTGATGAGCCGTTTCATATGAGTTAATAATTTACCGAATTCCCATTACTAACGATTACTTTACTGTCCAATTGTCTACTCTACACTCTTTAGCACGTGTACTCGAGTGGCATCTTGGCCTTGATAGGTGGTGATGCCTTTATAAATAAAATAGTCGATGTTGTTTAATTTCGATGGTCTAATGTGAATCACTGTGTCAACCTGATTCTTCTGCTAATGTGTCATGTATATTGTTTTAAGGTCGACGGATATTTGTGTTTGACTACAGTTGATCATATATCGCTTTTGATGGGTAAAAAATTGAATTCCTATTTTAATCTTGTTAGTTACGTAAATCTGATTGATATTATGCTTATGTATTTTGTGGCAAACAGAGAAAGACTCACGAGAACTAAAATCGTCGTAATTGCATCAACATCATTTAGTTTTATTTTGGGTGTTTTATTTACGTTTTTATAATATGTGTATGTATTCCTTTGCGGATTGATATATCTTCTTCATATTTGTTATTGTTGTTTTACCCTGTTTTAATATACTCATCATCTGCCCTTCATTAGATGATTAACAGAGATTGGATAGAAATGATGAATCTTGTAACTGTACTAAAGTTTTCGTGGTACGGAGGTGTAGTCCTAATTATTTACACTGTTACATGTGCAGCCATATGTGGCTCTGCTCAAACAGTCATGAAGATCCTGGGATAAAGTTCCAATCGCTCTAACAAAGATAGGGTTAATATGCCGTAGGAGGCAGTATTGATGATCTCATCTATCCTTTGTTTTGCGCTTAAAGGGAAAATCATTTAACTTTGTTTTTTGTTTGTTTTTCTTGAATTCTCTTGTAAGTATACGAAACAATAAACAACATCGATTCTAGCTGTAGTTTTCTTATGAAATTAGTTATTTATCAAAGACGGAAATAAAGTAATAAGCATGCGCAGCTTTTCACGGGAGAAAATCACATGTAATACAACAGCACGACAATAAAAAGCGAGAAACACATTTAAAGGCATTTCGATTTATAAGATCTAGAACAATGCAAAGATTTAGCATATATACTATAAATGAAACGACTTAGGATATAATTATTGAACCAGCTATGCAGTTTCACATTTATTGATTCCTTTTACTTGTGCATATGTATAACCACGCATAACATATACATACATATATATATATATATATATATAAATTTACATATATATATATATATATATATATTTACACACACATATATATATATGTGTGTGTGTATTTTTATATAAGATTTTTCACGTGAATTTTTCTAATTTGCGTCACGTGACTTGTTCGCGATGCTTCATTTGGGAAAATCTTTCCATTCGTCAACAGTGTTTCGACAGTATGGATGCCACAAAAATAAGGGGTATACATTTTTACTTCTTAGGTAAGTTAAGTGTGTTTGTCGAGAGGATTTAGGATGCTGTACGAGAATCAAATCCACTTTTAAGAAAGAAAACAGATATCAAGCCAATATTTAGATATTTAAACGCATTGTCTCTTACACAGCTTTTGATATAGTTGAAAAAACTTGGTTGTCTTTGAGAAGCTGGAGTAATAGAACCAAAAACTACTCCAAACGCAAACGGCAAAGTCCGCGTCTCTGTTAATTATTCCACATGCCTAAATAAGGGACTAGATGAACACTAATATCCGCAGACAAAACCGGAAGACCTTTTTGCCAAATTAAATGGTGGAACATGTTTGGAAAAAAATGTCTTTCTGGCGCATTTCTACGAATTGAAATAAATGATTATTCAAATAAGCTCCGTAAAGCAAGACGCGTAAGAGATCCTTCTGATGCAATTGTCTTCTCTTTGGAGTAAAAACTGTTCCATCTATATTTCAGCAGACCATGTCATGATGACAAGCTTAGCGGAAGTCACAGTTTATACTGATTATATTATCATTTCTGACACATCACATGACTAAATCTTACAACGTCTGATCGCCGTAAGGAAATAATAATCTGTTTTCTATGTAAAGCTGAGAAATGCTAATTCTATCGGACGTCAAAAATCTTTGACAAAAACGCTGAGGGCTCGACCTAGAGAATATTACAGCCATCAAAACATCAGTCGTCAGAAGTACGTTTTTCCCTGGGCTTGTAAGTCATTATATTTAATTTTTGCAAGAGTTGCATCCCATCCAAACTCGTCTAAATCACTTCCTGTAAAAAGAAGTTTCACGAAACTGGTCACCAGAATTCAAAGCTGGTTTTGCCAAAATCAAAGTTTTCTTCTCTTCAGATATTCTGATGACTCATTTCAATCCATCGTTGGACATGGTCGTACTTTCTAATGCTTGCGACAATGGCGTTGGAGCAGTGATCTCTCACATATGTCCTGGTGACATTAATAAATCTATCGCTCATGCTACAAGGTAATTGACACCTCATATATAAACTAACATCATGAGGATACTTTAATATTCTTTACAAGCTATATGGCAACATTAAACATTAGCAAATCGAAGCGTAGCTCACCAGCCGCATGCTTGAAAAATCGGAAAATCCGTTTATACATTGATGTCCTTCGTCCAAAACGACATCATTTCATCAAGAGAAATATAGAAATGGGACGGCAGTACTACTGCATTAATGGATAAGGGAACTAAAGTCACTTCTGACAAAAGTCGTAACAGCTTCTAACACTCTACTATAAAAAAGTTATCCACTACCACAGTACCTAGTGGTCAACTATACCCTCAAACAAACGGTCACTATCATTGTTTCAACGGAAATCTTCCTCATCCTATGTTGATGGTGCACTTGTCGTTGTCGAACAGGTTATCATCCTTTCCGTGTTGTTTAGACAGAATCCTAAAATAATTCCAATTCGAAAACGAAGTCGCAGTAAAGCGTTCGGATATGTTTACTGGCCCAAAATAAGCAACTAACATACCTTGCATACACTTGCTCTAACTGTCAGTTACCAGCTCAATCCGCTTGAAAATCTATCCTTGCTTCATGACCTTTTCCAGATTCCCCCTAGGAAAGCCCCCACAAAGATTTCGCATGGCCCATAAATCGACAATATTTTCTTGTCGTTATAGATGCTTACAGCAAATGGCCCGAGATATTCGAATGAACTAATTTTTTCTGAGAAAATAATTTCTAAACTTTAAAAGGTTTTCAGCAGATTCAGCATTCCTGACACTTTGGTCTTTGACAATGGCACCACATTTAGCTCAGCTAAGTTTTCCACTTCCTGCTATCAAAATGGCATCAACCACATTCGCACACTGTCGTATGATGTACAGTTGAATAGTCAAGTTGAGCATCTTTTGTATGCTTAAAAAAACTTTTTAAAACTCAGGCGAGAAGGGACACCATGAGGATACTTTAAAATTCTTTACAAGCTATATGGCAACATTAAACACTAGCAAATCGAAGCGGAGCTCACCAGCCGCATGCTTAAAAAATCGGAAAATCCGTTTATACAGTGATGTCCTTCGTCCAAAACGACATCGTTTCATCAAGAGAAATATAGAAATGGAACGGCAGTACTATCGCCGTAATGAATCTTCAAATAACTTTCTCACCTGGTTAACAAGTACTAACGAAAGACTACTGGAACAACAAAGAGTATTTTAAACCAAGGACACAATGTACGACGAAGTAGAAATGTAGCGAATTATGCAAATGTTCAAAACTTAAGATGGGATTCGAAAATCCGACTAACTGCGATCATCACCGAGCTTAAAGCTATGGTCCCCCACTCGGTAAACCTTCACAAGAAACACTCGTCAAGAAGAAAACACTATTAATAATTTCCCCCACTCTTTATCCGTGCCTAAACCTAAACATAGATTCCAAGCTTCTTTCTTAGAACTTTAGGCCTGTGGAATTGTCTTCCGTTTTCCAGCTTTCCAGCTGACTACAATATTGTTTTTCAAGTCTAACGTAAACAATTTTTTTATGAGCTGTTCCATATGAGTTAACAAATTAATCGAATTTCCATTACTAACGATTACTTTATTGCCCAATTGTCTACTGTACACTCTTTAACCCTTATCTTTGAGTGACATCTTGGCCTTGATAAGTGGTGATGACTTTGTAAAAGAATTACATCTTTCAGACAGATTACAACAAACTCCTTCTATTCCACTAAACATCCAGACGGACACATTCAACATGCATCAACAATCTCTAGAAGCTTCCCAGAGCGCCGAAGATGGAGTGCAGGAATAAAATGTTCGGACGTCAGCTTGCACTCATTGTCTAGTACCACACTTTCAGTTGGATAACCAACGTAAATTGTACAAGCGACAAAGTTTAAAGATGGGGTGTTAAGACGGCACAAAAAGTACAACATAAGGAGAATAACATTTTACCTCTTACTACAAAGTTGCCTCCCTTTTCTCAGTGCGAGATTTTCAATTCTCGTAACTTCTCACGAAGTCTAAGAGTTGGGCAATGGAAACTTTAAAGCGTGCATTGCGAGTTTCATTTTATGATGAAGCAGGTTCTAAAATGCTGGGTATTAATTTATATGTTCCTAATACAAAACGTATGACTATCGGGAGGTTTGGTATTCGGTATTATTTACAGTTATTTTATTATAATTTAGTTTTAATTATTTTTCTTTGTATTAACTTTTGATTATTTCTTTATTATCTGTTAACTTTTTTTGCAGTTCTGTATGATTTATTTATTTTAATTATCTTTGACTCTCTTAAGACCGTTGCGCGTTTGCGTTTTCATTTACATTTATACTATTATTACTAGTTGTGCGTTAGAACTCTATTGTATTTATAATTTGCCATTAATATTAATATTAATTACTTATCATTGCAGAATTAAATAATCTTTATTTGTTAATTTTATATTTTTCTTTCATTATAATTAAGAACACCATGCATGTAAAATATTGTATAAAAATACACATGTCTATGTATATAGTATATGTATACATATACACACATGTATAAAAGTGTAGTTGCTTCAGCTCGAGCTTATTCGTTACATATTTCTTTGTGCTGCCTTTTAACTTCCATTATATATACATAGTATACAATGTTTCAAACAATCATTGTTATCTATTATAATACTCATAATAAAATTAACTTGCACAAAATATGTGTCAATACCAGTCAGTAATAGTCAATACCAAATAGGATGACAGACGCAGTTAAAATGAAACAAAATTGAAAATAAATCCAACAAAATACAAAGTAAATTAAACACGATGCAATATAAAAATTACAGAAGTAATAAATACACGAGCAAGGAAAAATCTGCAAGAAATCTGCAAGAAATCATCAGTAACACACGCAAAATTATACAAAGATGAAATTAAAATACATTTAATCGTGTAAAGTAAAATTAACTTATTCCAGTAGTCCTAATTCAGAATTTTTGGTTCTTATATTGTTTGTTTAAGAACATAGCATAAATTCAAGTGATGTTTTTAAACACGAACCAACTGTACCTGCAGTATTTAAGAATGGTAAAACCTGTTTTTTCTATTGAATTAAAACATAAATAGATTCAATCAAACAACATGCCGTAATAAATTCGGTCAACTAAACGGAAAAAAGCTGTTCTAATAAGACATTCACTGTCAAGAATGTAAATCATCTTAATATTTATTCATGTATTGCTATATTAATGTTACTAAAGAAATTACCTCGAAACACACAGACCCACAGACACAGACACCCACAGACACACACACACAGGCACACGCATATATATATATATATATATATATATATATATATATATATATATATATATATTATAGCCTGTTTGCACGGCTTCTTACATTTAATATTTAAGACAGAAATAGCACTAGTCTGAAAAGCTAATATGTGTGTTGTAAAGTTTGAATCTTTCTTCAAGTATTAATTATCAATCCTTGCGGTGATGATGACGTAAGCATAGAAGATTAGGCTTTGTGGGTATAAATAATTATTAATACTTTAAATACAATATATGTATAGAACGTGCCATGTAAACATTAAAATATGTTCAAAAACTATTTTGGCCAATTGAATAATGTCGAAATTTAAATAACACTAAGGTTTAATTCTTTTTTATACTAGCTATTGTCATATTTTACACCGTAACACATATAATACTAAATGTACAGCAACGATTTATTTAAATCCGATTTTCAATTGGAAAGAAAGTTTAGCGTTTTATTTTCTAGATTCTGTTTAATATCAAAAATATTCATTATACTTCACAAAATAATTCATGCCAGTTTACGCCTTTTCATATGTTCACTATTTTTACAATTTTACATAAATGTTTACAAAACAATATTTAGATTTGATCATATGTTTTTTCAAAAGTAAATTGTGCAAGGAATAAAAGATTGAATACTTTATATAACTTTCTTCTTCACATAATAACGATTTCTAAAGAATAATATGCATTACCATATTCAATTGAATCTTTGAAAACAGTTATTTGTATTCTTCAAATAATGGAATATGCAGAACAATATGCAATCGTTGTGTTTGTATTGATATGCGCTCGCAAAATATCTGAATATTGAATAAGGTTTTATTTTAAGCGGGTATATATATATATATATATATATATATATATGTATATATATATATATATATATATATATATACATACATGAGAAATAATATAACCGGAAATTGAACGTCATACATTTTTCAGTCATATACATTTTTATGCAAGCAATGTTCCCTTTTATGCATTACTTCTTATGTATTTTCGTTCGATTTCATTAATTCTGATTGTATACATGTTAAGCCAACGGCGATTATAATTTTTTCAATTTCGATTCACTACGCTGAGATTAAATCGCGAATAATTTTATGTGGAAAAATCGAGATTCAGTTTACAAAATTAAAGGTTTTTTCAATGAATAATAGAATTTTCTCTGCAGAGAATTATTCAAAGTTTTTACTTCTATGTTAAAATTAAAAAGTTTAATACATGGAATGATAGAAAACGCATACTATGTGTGAGGAAAAACAGAACGTAAAATACGAATTTCGTAATATTTGGAGAGGACGACGGGTATTCAACGGGGAGGAAAACAGGAAAGTCAGCAGAAAACAATCTGCATGATAATCTGACTACGAAGAAGTAGAAGTGCTTTTATTTATGTGAGGAAAAACACAAAATGATTTAAAGAAATAATTGGAATGAGATAAAAAAAAAAGGATTGGTATAAAAACTTAGATTAAAAAATCGATAAGAAAATCAAGTCGGGGATGATAACACTAAAAGTATGGTATTAAGATTTATACAATGATACAGTGTGATGGGCATATTTTCATGGTTCTTAAAAAACAAATGCAGTATAGAATATATATGTAATGTAGATAAAGTTTTAAAAAAAGTTGCATGAACAGAGACGAGAATATAAAATATAGAGGAGAATTTAAGAAAAGACTTAAGATAAAGTTAGTTGATAAAAAGATAAAGTGACAGCTACTAAATACGTTTTAGTATATGGCAAAAACACAGAATTGGAAAGGACCATATCTATTCACTAAAATAAAAGATACATTGATATAAAGTATTAAGTACATTTAAATAATGTAAAATATAATAGTTTTATAATTATGGCAATAATTAATCATTGCATCATTTAGGAATGAAGCATATTTGAACATATAATATATAGCGTTTAAAACCATATTACTTAAAATATATACCATGTACGTTATTGTACAAATGTGATATACTGTCTGTATATGCAAGTATATTTTTTCTATATTTTTTTGTTCTTAATCAGTGTTAAATTTCTCGTTAAAAAATTTGTTTTAATTTTAGTTTGTCCACTTCATAAATTTTGTCTTTACAGAATTTAATTCGATGATATATCGTGTGTTTTGTGATTACATTTTTATATATATATATATATATATATATATATATATATATATATATATATATATATATATATAGTTGGGTGTGTGTGCATATGGGTGTATATATACACACACACACACACACACACACACACACACACACACACACACATATATATATATATATATACATGGATTTAAAGACAAGGCCTCTGATATAGAATTGTTTTCGATTATTTTACTCATATATATATATATATATATATATGAATATATATATATATATATATATATATATATATATATATAAAATAATATCTATTGTTTCCTTTTCAGATTAAATATGTTTTTAACTCTTTTACAAAGTGTTTTTAACAGGTTTTATTAACTGCTGGTGCGTATATATATATATATATATATATATATATATATATATATATATATATATATACATGTATATATATATATATATATATATATATATTTGTGTTTGTGTATATATGTATATATATAGTTGGGTGTGTGTATATGGGTGTATATATATATATATATATATACTTGTTTATTGTCATATAAACATGCTCACATCCTGCTGCTACAAACAGCCACATGTTTCAATCAAACAACAGATATCATCAGGCAGCGACTGATGATATCTGTTGTTTGATTGAAACAAGTGGCTGTTTGTAGCAGCAGGATGTGAGCATGTTTATATAACAATAAACAAGTATTATCAGTTTTTTTTTTATCGAGCACTATGTAACAACCTCGTTGAATTCACTAGTCCATAACATTTGAATAACAAAAACCAGTGTATATATATATATATACATATATATATATATATATATATATATACATATATATATGTGTGTGTGTGTGTGTGTGTGTGATTGTGGGCTTAAAGAGAAGGTCGCTGATATAGAATTGCACGAATTGTCGATTAGTTTACTCATATATATATATATATATATATATATATATATATATATATATTTATATAAAATGGGTTAATAAATTCCAACGAAAGAAAGATGTATATTTAAATAAGGGAGTAGTCACCAACAATGTGTATTTTTTAACATTATTTTATTATTCCGTGTCTTGGTTTTTCATTGAGAATTATGTTTGGATCATTGTAATAATGTTTTTAAGTTATTGAAGTCGTTTGCGTACGTTTCAGACGGTCTGATGCGTCCTCGTCAGAAATTATTTTCAAATGTGTAAAAATGGCGATTTTCGTTAGTTTGAAGTTTTTCCAAGGGGTGGAGGCTTGTAAGTGTTTATTATACATTGGTATGCTTTTTTTTTGTTTTTGTTTTTTGTCAAGGGAGATTTTGACCTGGCTGTAGTCGGTCAGTCGCAATTTCTTTCTGCTAATGTGTTTTTTCTTTTCCTTTAGGGTGGGGTACGGTGTGTGTGTGTGTGTGTGTGCGTGTGTGTTTATGTGTGTGTGTGTGCGCGTGTGTGTGTTTGCTTTTATTGATTTGGGCATGTGTATATTTTGGGGTCATTTGCTTTCTTAGGAAGGCGGCTGTGATCCCCGGTCGTTACTAATGTGTATTCGTAGGGAGGGGGGACTGGCTCTTCTGAAGTAAGGGTAGGGGTGCTTTCATTCTATTTTGATATTTATTTTTTGGATTCTTGGATTTTAATATTGTGATTTTTTTCCTTTTAGTCTTATATTATGTTTGTTTAGAAAGAGGGGTGTATTTAAAATAGGGGATTTTTTAAATGTTTATATTTATTTGTCTCCCCATGTGGGTATGGCTAGACCCAGGATCGGTTCCTAGTGTAGGGAAGATTTTGTTCCCCAGAGGGGGGGGCACATTGGGGGGTGTAGGTATGGGGGGGATGATAGAAGGGAAGATAGTCGTTTCAGTCATGAGGGGGTTCTCCTCCCCTGACTTAGGAGGGAGCGAGGTGTTGGAACAGATATTATACTACGGTTCTAGGTGTCTCCTGGTGTTGTTGGTTTCGAGGTTAAGTAGGGTTGGTATTGTTCAGTGTGTTGTATTAAAGATAGGGGTGTTATGTCTGTTTGTGGATGTATGCGCGCACGTGTGCGTGTTTTAATGTGTCGATTCTGATTTAAGTGTGGGTGTGTGTATGTGTATGTGTATGGGTGTGCATGCGAGTGTACCTTGCATTTCATGTTTTTGTGTGATGGTATTAGGTTCTGTTCAGTTCAGGAGTGAATTTGGTGATGAAGTTTTTTTCTTGTGTAAGTAAATAAAAATAATTGTCTGTTTGGAAGATTGGCATTATTTTGAAGCTGTTTCCACTGCATGTGTGTACGTGTTTTGAAACATAGATATGTCTGTTATCTGCAATTTTGATGTTGCTCTTATGTAAGGCTACTCTATTGCTGAAATTTTTGGTGGCGCCTATCTAGGATTTATTGCATGTTGTGCATCTTAGTGCATATACTACATTTCTGGAGGTGCAACCCCAAAATATACACATTCCCAAACCAATAAAAGCAAACACACACACGCGCACACACACACATAAACACACACACACACACATCCTACCCCACCCTAAAGGAAAAGAAAAAACACAGTAGCGGAAAGAAATTGCGACTGACCGACTACAGCCAGGTCAACATCTCCCTTGACAAAAAAAAAAAAAAAAAAAAAAAGCATACCAATGTATAATAAACACTTACAAGCCTCCACCCCTTGGAAAAACTTCAAACTAACGAAAATCGCCATTTTTACACATTTGAAAATAATTTCTGACGAGGACGCATCAGACCGTCTGAAACGTACGTAAACGATTTCAATAACTTAAAAACATTATTACAATGATCCAAACATAATTCTCAATGAAAAACCAAGACATGGAATAATAAAATAATGTTAAAAAATACACATTGTTGGTGACTACTCCCTTATTTAAATATATATATATACATATATATATATATATATATATATAAAATAATATCCATTGGTTCCTTTTCAGATTAAATATGTTTTTAACTCTTTTTCAAAGTGTTTTTAACATGTTTTATTAACTGTTTGCTTGTATATATACATATATATATATATATATATATATATATATATATATATATATATATATATATTGGTTTTGTTTGTGCGTATATGTATATATACGCGTATATATATATATTGGTTTTGTTTGTGCGTATATGTATATATATATATATATATATATATATATATATATATACCCATGCATATATATACATATATATATATATATATATATATATATATATATATATATATATATATATATATATATATATATATATATGGGTATAGAGACAGGGCCTTTTAACTAAAAATTACGTCACGCATTGCTAGCAAACAAGCATTACATGTCTGGCAGTAAGAGCAAAATATCTGATACGGAATTGGCCGAGTTTTCGATATATATACATATATATATATATATATATTCATATAGATATAGAATATATATAGTATACATATTGTATAATACATATAAATTATGTATACAGTGTATATATATATATAGTATATACAGTGTATATTTATATATATATATATACTACATATATATGACATACGTATCTTATATATATACACACACATATACACGCACACACACATACACGCACACACACATACACGCACACACACACACACACACATATATATATATATATATATATATATATATATATATATATTGATGCGTACATTATATAATGAAAGGGCGATTAATAGACATTAGAATCGGGAATTGTAAAAATCGGGATTTTTTGCCTAATTTTGGATACCAGAAACAATTTAATCCTTTTCTCATTTGATTTTTCTTGAAAAAAAATCTTCGCTGTTGTACGTAATAACGAAATAATGAATATTTATTGAGTTTATTAGTAAAACTAGATTGTTTTGTTACGTTTCAGAAAATATATACACATTCAACATGTGTTTTTTGTTTCTTTTCACATGGATGTCACCACTTATCAAGGCCCAGAAGCCACTCGGAGATAAGGGCTATCGTGTGTACAGTAATCAATGGGATAGTATCGTAGTAATAGTTAGTATTGGAGATTTGATAAAGTGTCATTACTTAAGGGGGCGTTCCATCAGGAATTTGTTTGTGTTGGATACAGGGTGGCCGAAAAGTCCAGACAACTCATTATGGGGTTTAATTAAAGGTCAAGTTTCTGGTATTAGATACGAAACCATTGATCAGCTAAAGTATGCGATTATTGCAGCTTTTGCTAGCGTATCAAGGAATTCTCTAAAAAAAAAATGACACAAAGAACCTGGAGGCGAATGGAATTGTGCAAAATAAACGAGGGCCAACAAACTGATCCCCTAGACCACTAAATTACTCTAGTTGTTTTCTGCTTTGTTTCTAATAAAGTTCTCTTTTTTTGTTGAATATATATGTTTTCTGTGTGTTTCATTAAAAAATAATGTGTTTTATTAAAAATACATGTATAGTGTCCTGAGACTTTTCGGCCACCCTGTCCAAGTTGAAGTCGGGAGGGAAACAGGCAGGCGGCGGAGTTCTACAGGCGTGCAGTTCTAAGAAAGAAGCTTTGGTCATGGAATCTATGTTTTGATTAAGGCACAGATAAAGAGTGGGGAAAATCATTGACAGTGGCTTAAGCTACCCGGATGTTGTTCGTGAAAGATTGGCGAGGGGGGAACCAGAGAATGGAGCTCAGACGAACAATTACCATGTAAATAACGATAAAACAGAGACAGGCTCGCAACGTCTCTTCTGTGGGAGAGAGGTTGAAGGGAAGGGAAAACGACATCCCCCCACTAAGCCACGAAGTCTATTTTGTACTCTATCAAGGCAGGATAGGCTGTTTTAGCAGCTCCTGTCCAGATTTGGCGGCAGTACTCCATCCTTGGACGTACTTAGCTTTTATAGAGATAGAGAATTGCATTAGTAGTGAGATATCTTCTGGAGCGGTAGAAGGATCCCACCATTTTCCCAGCGACATTAGCCACAAGCTTGATGTATGTGTTCCATTTCAGATCAGGAGTAAAGGTCAAACTCAGAAGCTTATCAAAACATGGGGCCTCCCCAAGACGAGAGCCATCCATTTCAATTGATGTCAGATGGAGATCAGAGCGTTTATGATGTAATGATAGGAGCTTGGTCTTAGATGCATTAAAGGAAACCAGCCACTTCTTCCTCCACTGTACCACGTACTCAAGATCTGAGGAGAGAGAATCAGAGAGAATATTGTCATTTACGACCTTTGATGTGTTGCCATAGATAGTTGTGTCATCAGTATAGATGTCAACGAATGATTTAAGTATGTGTTTTGGGAGATCATTGATGTAAATCAGGAAGACAATTGGGCCCAGGATGGACCCCTGAGAGATTCCAGCATTTATACTGTGAGCTTCTGATTTCTGCCCATCAACCACTACTCTTATAAGCCTATGAGAGATAAATGGTTTAATGATTGAGAAAACAGTTCCAGTTATACCGTGGCTGGAAATCTTTTGGAGTAGGCCTTTATGCCATACCTGTTCGAAGACCATTGATATGTCAAGAGCAATTGCCCTAGAAATTAAGGCTTTGTCAAGAGATTCGCTAATCCTATGAGATACAACCGTTAGCACGTCTGCTGTAGATCTAGCAGAACGGAAACCATATTGCGTGTCGCTAAAAAGGTTATTTCTGCTGAGGTGGTTGACTACGTTTCTATTTAATATGGATTCCAGCAACTTACTTATGATACACAGGAGACTTATTGGTCTGTACTGAGAGGGGGATGACTTATCACCTGAATTCTTAAATTCAGGGCAAACTGATGAGGTCTTCCAGGGTGTTGGAAAACACTTCTCCTCAAGACAACGCTTAAACAGTTTTAAAATTATGGGGGCAAGTTCTGGTTGTAGCGTTTTTAACACTATAATTGGAATACCGTCAGGATCAGTTGCTTTACTGGAATCAAGGTTCTTGATTAGCTTGGTGACCTCACGCACAGATATTTGTATGTTACCTATGTGTTGTGTAGGGAGTTGATGGCCTTCGTCGCATGGGGTAGAATTTGCTGAAAAGATCTTGGCAAATAGTTTTGACTTGTCGCTGAGCAGCCAGAATGTGATTAATTGTCTCCTATATACTCTTAGATAGTAACTCCGCTCTTGTGGAGGCGATAGAGGGCAAATATAAATGCGGTGGTGAAAGCAAATGCAACCCGGAGGCACATATACGGTACATTCGGGACTTCTCTGTCACACGGCAAGCCATCTTTAATGTAGGCTCATATTCCATTCCCATGGCGATCTTGGGGGACAGATTTAGATGTTTAGTTAGAGTACTGAGGGGAAAATACCAACTCTATAGTTAAATGCATTCACTCTGATGAGTCGAAGACGACGAAAAACCTTCAGTGCATAACTTTATTTGTAGCAATACATTTGCCACTCCCCATTGGGGTGTACCGAATTGTTCAAAGGCAAATTTATTCCACACTCGAATTTAGGTTAAGATGTTCTTATTTTCATTTTTTTTTAAATTTTCTTTCTTGCCATTTTGTAAAGTTAGAAAAATTAAAGTCAGTTACTAAAGATCCGCGCGTTGTCTCTCAACAATTGTATTTTGAAATGCCGGAGCGGTGCGGTAGCTACGCGAAACTAACTTAAGTAGGAGGTTCCGTTCTAGAATTTCAAAACACAACCGCTGAGAGACAATGCGCGGATCTTTACTAACTGAATTTTCTTTCTCCAACTTTAGAACATGACAAGAAATAATTAAGAAAAAGATGTACCAGATACTGATGATAAATTTGACTCCGAAATATATTTAAATTATAAATTTGAAACAAGTAAAATATTAGGTTATATTCATAATATTGTGTTGTGATTTGCGTGTTTAATTTAATATAGTGTTGTGATGCGTATTTAATTTAATTCAAATTAAATCAACGCTTCTATAACGGAACTCACACACATGACGTTAATCTCACGTAACCTACGCATCATTCCTGATTTTCAAAATACAACCGCTTAGAGACAACGCGAAGATCTTTACTAACTGACTTTTCTTGCTCCAACTTTAAAGCATGGCAATAAGCAGAAAAAAAGTGAGAAAAAAATACTGAGTAAGGAGTTTTGCTTTAAAATATATTTTACTTATGATTTTAAACAAGTAAACTATTAGTTTATTTTAGTAATATTGCGTTGTCATTTGGTTGTGAACTGTTTATAATTGTGAAAATATTAATCAAGTTTTCATAGGGGAAACATACCAAACTCAAGTTAATATGTACGATCATTTAAGAAACGACATCCCTTTATTTATTCGATATATAAAAATAAATCAGCGATAGATAAATTAACATATTTCTGTATATCGTCTTTTCGTCAACATATATGGGGAAAGACACCAAAATTAAACTAATGTCTTAACTGTGTGTCTTTCTAAGACACTAAGATAAGATACTAGTTAAATTTTGTGTGTTTTCCCCATTCTTTACCACAATACGCATTTTTAATGAGAGGGAGGAAATTATGATGTCTAGTATCTGTAATTTAAATCGGTTTTAAATGGAAACCATGAAATGAGAAAATGAATGTAAGCGAGAATAATATATGCATTATCTCTGAAAGGTTTCTCCAAGTGGTCATCGATGGGCAGAAATCTGAAGCTCACACTATTTACGCTGATGGATGCCTCATGGATGCATCCTGGGGACAACGCTCTTCCGGATCTTGATCAACGCATTGCCAAATCTCATTTTCCTTCCTTCGTCGACATCTATGTAGACGTTACTACCATCTACGGCTGCACGCCAAAGGCCTATTTAAATCAATTTCTTGCAGTTTCTCTATAGTCCAACCTGAAACATGATGTACAATGGGGAAATGTCTATTTACTTTTAATACCTTCAAAATAAATCTTCTATGTTTTCATCACAAACGCTCAGATGCCAGTTTTACCCCTCGCTACTTTCTAATTCTTACAGTGGAGGCGTTGCGAATCTACATCTGCCCTATACTTTTATACTAATTATTTGACTAAGTTTCAATTTATGATTCCTCCCCGTAAAACGTTCAAAGCTAATAAGCGCCTAAATGAAAAACCCGGCAACAATATTCCTCACTACCTTTCTGTTCCCAAAGCTAAACGAAAATTCCATGAACAGAGTTTATCTCCTATAAATATCCGTTTATAGAATGCGATACCATTTGCTTGCTTTCTGATTGATAATAACATAGTTGTATTCAAGTCATACATGAATAAATTTATATTGAGTCGCCCATTTAAGTAATCTAACTCTACACAAGTTCCACTGGGAGGCATACGGTCTCACCATCCACATAACACTCAACCCTTATCCTTGAGTGTCCTGCGCGGCTTCATAATTTGCGACTAACCGAGTAAATAAAAACTGTACCATACTCAAATGATAATATTCACTTTGTTATAAAATTGATAAAAATGTAGCATTTATTAGAACAATCAGATTTTTTTCAATATTACGTAGTTATGTCGGACGCCGAACATATCAATGCAGTCTCTTTCGTTTTCCATCTTAAAGTTCAACGTCTGACGCTCACCCCTTTCGTCTGACAGAAATCGGTGATTTTTCTTTCGTCTTATTGAAAATAAATTGTGCCGACTTCCGCCCGTTCTAAACTAAATTAGTACCGGTGTGGACAACTTATTCAATTATGAATTTATAAGTTCAAAGCAGAAAACAAATGAATTTTTTGTCATATTTATCGACAAATTCATCTCGTCATCACTCGCTCTCATAAACGAATCTTTTTTTAAATTAAAGTTTGCAAATTATTGACTTTGTTCTAATTTGAACTTTCACTTATTTCATTTCTGCCTGTCTTGATAATAATACTACTATTAATAATAATATAAACTAGCGGGGCCTGTGGAAATTCCACAGTAGCATTTTTCATATGTAATATATTGTTGCTTGGCATGCTGTAAGCGTTCTGTTCAGCATGAATGAAGGCACAATCATATTATTCTACTTTTTTATTAAAACTGTATCGCCCCCTTATTAAACTAATAACTTTGATATATTTCCTGGGCTGATTATTTCATTACAAACACACCAGACTATTAACTCACATTTTATTATTTTTTATAATTATTGAATATGTTACTATGTTCGACAATACTTTTTCATAATTTCAACCCACTTTATCGCCCCTCCCTTTACTAAAATATTAAATTTGATATATTTTATTGGCTGATAATTTTATTTAAAAAACACAACTATCAGTTAACTCACATTTCATCATTTTTTCATAATTCTTGGATATGCTACTAATTTTGACAATAATGCTTCCTCATTTAAAGTCACCGTATCGCACGCCTTACTAAAATAATGACTTTGATATATTGTCTAGGCTGATTTATTCATTACAAACACACATCAATCAACTCACATTTCACCATTTTTCATAATCCTGGGATATGCTACTAATTTCGACAATATTTATATTTTTATAATTTAAACCAACGTTGTCACCTAACCTTACTAAAATAATAGCTTTGATACATTTGCTGGGCTGATTTTTCATTGCAAACACTCCATTTCATCATTTTTCATAATTCTTGGGCATTTTACTGATTTCGAGTATCATTTTTAATAATTTATACCCACATTATCGCCCCCTCTTTAATAAAATAATAACTTGGAAATATTTTGTGGGCTTATTATTTTATTACAAACACACTAATGCAGGAAATCACATTTAATCACGTTTCATAATTCTTAAATATGTTAATTTCGACAATGATTTTCATAATTTTAATCCACATTTTCACCTTCATCCTTTACTAAATAATAACTTTGATATATTGTCTAGGCTGATAATTTCCTTCAAACACCCAAATCAATTAACTAATATTTCATCATTTTTTCGTAATTCTTGGATGTGTTACTAATTCCGACAATAATTTTTAATAATTTAAGCCCGCCTTATCTCCTTCCCCTTTACTTATATAATAACTATGATATATTGACTAGGCTGATTATTTCATCATAAACACACCAATCAATTAAATCACATTTCATCATATTTCGTAATGCTTGGATATGTTACTAATTTCGACAATAGTTTTTGATAAGTTAAACCATCCTCGTCGCTCTCTCTTACTTAAAAATGTCTTTGATATATTGTCTGGGCTGATTGTTTCATAAAAAAACACAACTATCAATTAACTAACACTTCATCATCTTTCTTAATTTTTGGATATGTTACTCATTTCGACAATTATTTTTAATATTTTAACACCCATTTTCAATCCCCGACTACTAAAATAATAACTTTGATATATTATCTGGGGTTTCATTTCAAACACACCAATCTATTAACTCACATTTTGTCATTTTTCATAATTCTTGGATATGTTACTAATGTCGACATTCATTCTTCATCATTTTAACCCACATCATCGCCCCTCTTACATAAATAATAATTTTGATATATTGTCTGGTCTGAATATTTCATTGCAACCACACTAATGCATTAAATAACAGATTACATTTTTCATAATTCTTGGATATGCTACATATTTCGATAATTATTTTTCATAATTTAAACCATCCTTATCGCCTCTCTTACTAATATAATTACCTGGGTTGAGTATTTTATTATAACACACACAATCGATTACCACACGTTTAATCGTTGTTCATAATCCAGTATATGTTACTAATTTCGACAGTAATTTTTATAATTAAAAACCCAAATTATGACTCTCCCTCATACTTATATAATATATTTGATATATTGTCTGGGCTTATTATATAATTACAAACATAACAATCAAGTAACATTTCATCATTTTTCATAATTATTGGATATGTTACTAATTTCGACAATAATTTTCATAACTTTAACCCACTATGTCGCTTCCCCTTACTTAAATAATAACTTTGATATATTGTCTGGGCTGATTATTTCATTACAAACAAATCAATCAATTCTGTGTATTCTCATAGTATATATGTTTCACCTATCTTATCCAATCCTGGGTGACGCCGCATATTCTGCTAATATATATCGTTCACCTATTTCATTCAATACTGGGCGACGCTGTCTGATAGTATATATTTGCACATCTCATTCAATCCTGGGACTGACTTTATATCCGTCACCCCACTGTTGAGAATATACATTGAATAAAGTAATGTTTTAATCGTAACTGACTTTATATCCCAAACCCACTGCTAAAAATATACAGGAAATAATGTAATGTCTAAATAGTAAAAGGTTTCAGCCATTTCCGGGACCAACCTTATATCCCAAACCCACTGCTAAAAATGTACATGAAATAATGTAATGTCTAAATAGTAAACTGTTTCAGTCATTTCTGGAACTGACTTATAATCCCCAACCCACTGTTGAAGATATACATGAAATAAAGTAATGTATAAATCGTAAACTTTTTCAGCCATTTCGGGGATGGCTTCTTATCTCCCATCCTACTGTTAAAAGTATACATTAAATAAAGTAAGGTCCAAAACGTAAATGGTTGCAGCCATTTCCGGAACCGACTTCATATTTCCCACCCGAATGTTAAAAATATTCATCAAATAAAGTAATGTGTAATGCGTAAACGGATTCACCCATTTTCGGACTGATTTGATATATCCCAACCCATAGTTAAAAATATACATGAAATAAAGTAATGTTTAAATCGTAAACGGTTTGAGTAATTTCCGGGACTGACTTCATATGCCGTAACCTACTGCTTAAAATATACTTGAAATAAAGTAATGTTTTAATCATAAACTGTTTCAGCAGCTTTTCGAAAGTAATGCATAAAAAAACATTAACACGGTTAGAGATTAGGCAACGATTGCTTCAACATGAATTTCTGAGTATAGTATCAGTTTCAGCATTCCAGTGACTTAAATACCCCCTTTTTTGGTCTTGGTTAATGGAGGAAAATCCTTCATTACTGATACAATTTTTATTTTTGTTATTTACCAGAGTGCTCCTTTTGGGGAGCTGGTTTCCCCCTAATTTTTTTAACCGACCTCATGTCCAATTCCGCCCTTGTGGGGAGGCAAGTACACAAAAAAATATTCAGAACGGACATTTTCCAGGGCATTATATAATTAATCAGAAGTGACATTTCCAGGGCATTTTGTAATTAAATCAGAAATTACTTTTTCCAGTTATTTTTTTTTAATATTAAAACTTTGTTACATTAAACATAGTACCTATTTACAATGCCTCCCACCGGGACAGATTTAGACACCAGGGCCGTTTTTTAATGCGGAGAAAAGTTGTCTTAGTCGTAAAGGTTTTCTCTTCCACTGAAAGAGAGAAAATTGAAATGTAGCACATGAAGAACAGATACTACACTTAGATCTTTTCCAAAATGCCAAGAAAGACAAATCATTTTTATTAGATTTGCCTCAACAGCGACATTTTCAAGGGTGACAAGGTTTATTTAGAATATTCCACTTTTTTTAATATTCCACTTTCCTTTTTTAGGGATGGACAGCATGATAACGGACGGAGCGATAAGCGTAATAATATAATGATGAATTTAAATAAAATTTTCGGCAACAAATAAGTTAGCAGCCGCTTTTTAGTTTATTTGTGATTGCGCGAAAGAAGAATACATTAAATGTGTATGTCTATTATCTCATATAAGATATTAATTGTAGTACAGCGCAATGTGATAGATTAGCAGGCTTACAGGCATACCCGATAAGCGTAATAATATAATGATAACTTGCAGGCCTCGTTTACCGACATTGCTCGAAAACCTGTACGTAGTGTTTGTATCTGTATAAAAAATAAGAGAATGCGTAAATCAATATGCATTATGAAAATTAGGAAAAATGCCCCATCAGAATGACAATAGAATGTATAAACATACTTTTTTAGTATTTAGGAATTCTAACTGTATATAAACCGTTTAGATTGACATAAACTCACCATGTCATGAACGGCTTTCGAAATAGACACCGCCAACCTCCCATTGGAATAGACACCCCTAACATCCTCATGTAAATAACGTATATCGGAGCAGAGCACCCCCATTTTAATTGGACGTGGTAGATAAATAAATCCCTCAAATTTTACCGTGAACATCGTAAGCATCCTACTCACTCGCAATCGATATGGCTGGTTGGAGTGTTGATAGGAGAGAAGTGGATTTTTTCATTGTGCACACAAGTACAAATCTGGCAGGCATTGAATTACAGTGCAGAATACATGTGTTTATATGTCTAGAAGCACTTGTCTGCGCAAAATATATAATGAGATTTTCGTAATTAGTATAGATGAAAATGTATAAATATGGTCACACACCCTAAACATTTTAACGTGCACGCGTGTAACGAAATCTTACCGTCTACCATACTAGTAAAATGCAAAAGTCAAAATTTAGTGGTGGGCGTTGTGTGTATTATCCCCTCCCCCAAAGAAATATTAACGTGTGCGCATCTAAAGACATGTAACACTTAACCTTTGGCAAAAGCAAAAAACAAAAATAAGCAAAGTGAACATGTTTTGGTTTGCAACTTTGCTAGTTTTAAATAGTTTATTCAGGTTAAATTGAAGCTTCACGATATCTTGTTTTTATTAATTGTTAGGATAAAGCATAGTACAGTTACCAAACACCCTGCCACACTCACGTTACCAATGGCTTTCAAAATAATAAGGTTATTTTAGCACGAGGGCAAAAGAGCGCAAGTACCCATGTTTGTGTTTCATAGCAGATTTTCATTTGAGGGAGTGGTAAATGTCGATATCGAAGTACCCTGGACAAATCACTGCGATAAAAATATTCCGCGTCAATCAAATTTAAATATCGAATTGAAAACTGGAAACCAAAATGAAACGAACTTTATATTTGCTTTCAATCTTTTTAATTAACTGAGAATTTACTAAGAACTTTAATGCATGAATTGTTATTCAACAATTTAAAGGTTTTACACATTCCGTTTATTTTTATAAACAAAGCAATTTTAATTGTTTGTTATGTGATATCTCAGAAGACTTTAATCTGTCTAGAAGAAAGCCCTAGCTTAAAATATTTTTGCTACTTGCCATAATAAAAATAAGTTCGTTTTCTTTTGTTTTCGCATTTCTGATTCAATGTTTTAGTTGTATGGACGCAGACGATTATTTTTAGCGGTGATTTGGCTAGGGTAATCCGATAATATATGAGAATTAGCTAAGCATATTAAACCCGTTAATTTTCACTTGACAGTTTAAAGGCTTTACCTTTTTCGGTTCTTTTGTGTAAACAAAGCAATTCTAATTGTGCGTTAAGCAATCATAGAAGACTGTGTGTATATGACTTATTTTACTTGCGCGAGTTAATTCCATGAAATAAGGCAATCAGTAGTTAACTGTTTGTTTATGAGAGGTTAATAGTTTTAATGTTTTTAGTACCCCCTAGTGCGTTATGCGGATAGGGACAGAAGTGTAGATGTAGGAGAATTGAACAGTATTAAAGCAAATTTTGTCCATATGAATGTCTGTGACGTTATATGAGGTTAGTAATATGTAAATGTCTGTTTCTGATGATTAATAATCGGTAAATGTTCGTCGTTTCAAGGTTAGTGTCTCCAGTGGAAGACGACGTCATGTTTGTCAAATTTTAGAAATATTTGTTACTGAAAGAATTCGTTCCATTCTGGAATGTGAGAATGCCGGTTTTAGCCAATCGTAAAAGTCGGAACATTGTCGGAGAGAAGTTAGTAATTTTAATGCGGAAATCGGAAGGAATATGTTGTGTCTATGTATGTAATCTTGCAGTTACGCATGGTGTAATCGAACTGTAGTATAAAAATGCAAAATCGGACATGTAATCTGAATGTAACAGCGTGCAAAAAGTGACATCGGATGGTGGGTAATAAATAGTTTAGACATAATTAATTTGTATGTGGCATTTGTTAATGTAAACCTACGATAATTTGGTCCAGAGGGAAATTTCTGCTATCCAAATATTATACACAGGATAATGAAAGAGAACAAGTAACTTTCTGGAAACTAAATTATTTAGCAAAAACATAATAAAAGGTATAAATACATGGGCTATATCACTAGTAAGATACTATGGACGGTTCAATCGGGTGACTAAAAAAAAATCAGACAGCTCGATTCCAGGAAACTAATGACCATACACAACGCACTAAAACTAGAGAACGATGTTAAAAGACTATACGTGAAAAGGAAAGACGGCGAGAGGGGGCTGGTTTTTATAGAAAACTGTGTAAATGACACCAAAAAAAATGCAAAAACGCTGAAAGAATAATCATGGCAGCGAGAGACACTGACAAAATTAATAAAACAGAAAACAGAGAGACAAAGGATAAGACAAAAAAAGAACAATGGGAATATAAAAAAACTACACAGAAGATTCGTAAGATAATAATAACGAAAACAAGTGGAAAAGGCACGTGAACCGAGAAACTAGAATCCCGACAACGCAAGATAACTCGATAGGAACCAACCACATCAAAGCAAATATCGACAAAACACAATAAAACAGCAAATGCAGACTCTGTTGATGTTATGGGGTTGAATGGTAATAAAACGAAGGAACACACGACTTTTACAAACGAACATGTATTCACGTATATTACAGGCAAAAGCAGGTTAAGCAATACCATTCCATAATGGTTGGGTATTTGCATTCGATCTCCTAAGTCGCGTGCTGATCTCTTCCTCCGGGCACCGGTACTCGACACCGGAAGTGACGTCACCAGAAGAAATGATGTCATCCGATAGTCCATTAATCCCATGGAGGAGCGTCTCCAACACTACCTTTTCAAGTTTTTTGTTCGTACGAGCTGTCAGTACCTCTTCCTTTTAGGGTTTACCATCAATGGCTCGGTACCCTTTCTATTATGGAACGACCGCGGTAGATAATTTGTTGATTGAGGAGATTCAAGATCAAAAGTTTCGAAGATAATGTCTATCGGCTCATCTTCCAATGCTGAACTGTCGCTGGTTTCGACTGAGCGACGTCTTCTTATTTGGTTCTGGTGACGTTTGTGGGTATATATTGGTCCTTGGATGGTATATACCATGTCAACGACTCTCTTAGTAATTGTCTCCACCTCCTAAAATGATGTGCTGTTTATATAAGTTTTGAAAAACACTCTTTCATCTGATCTGAAACGTTTACTGGGTACGTAAGTGGCCCGTATTGGCCTTGAATGTTTGGGTAAGAGCTTGTCAAAAACGAACCTCACTTTCCGTGGAGATATCGTTTCTGCGGATGAGACTGCTGTTGGTGTGTTCGGGGTGGGTGTAATTCTTACACGTGTAGAAATTATTGAAGTGCGTAATCTGTTGGGGTCCCTTGAGCCTTCTTGAGTTGCTGTGGCTTGGGGCATTCTTTTGGCGGGATTTTTAAGCTTGCGGCTTTGCAGTTTCAGTTTTTGCCTCCTTTGGCAGATTCCGTTGAAGCTTCCTTTTTTGATTTCTCTGTTGCTGCAAATGGGACGTTTCGTTTCTTCTTGAAAACAAGCAGAGTTTTTTTTTACTTTTAGTTCGAATCTTACTATAGTCTTTGTACATTTTCCGAGTCCTAGTGAGAATACTTCTGGAAATTTATCACTTTTAACTTGTCCTTGAGTTGTTGCGCTTCCGTAAACGAGTCTTTTACCCTATGACAGAATTTATTCATAGGTTGGTCCCACAAGTCGAATCGCTTCATCCACTCAGTACGAAAGAAGTTTTCGGATGTCCTATGTACATACACTTTCACCTTTTAGTAACACCATTTAAGGTCACCAGGAGTGTTAGCTCTCTCTCTCAAATTCTACATTATCGCCTATCACAGTTCGGGCTGATTTGTTCCTCTTCCGCATGGTTGATTTCCTTAGTCTTTTCCACGTCTTAAGATGGACAGGTCTGATCCGGAATCGAATTGTAGATACACAGTTTTATTTGCGATGTTAACTGTTACGTGTTTGCGCCGGTTATTCTCCGAAACCAAGTGTGATCTAGTCTGTTCTTGATCTTTTTCCTGCATTGGGTCGTTTTGTGGCCCTTCCTGCCACATTCGTTGCAGTACTTATCTTTGTAAAACATTGACTCGGCCAATTTTTCCCGCCGCAGCGATAGCACGATGTGTTTTGACTGGGTGGTAATTATTAGGTGTAGTCTGAATTTTCTTACTTCCAGCTTTGCTTTTTCAAGGTGAGTATTTTTCCGGTCTGAAGATCGTCCTTCTAATGACTGTAGCGCCTGACTCCTCGACGAGTCTCGAGTTGCTCGTTACGCAGACTACCTGTTGACGATCCTCGGACAACTTCTGGAGAGTGAGGTTCTGTTCGCTCTCAATTCTAGAGAGAACACGTTGTTTAATCGCAGCGTTTTGGGATGAGATTAGACCCTTCGAAAAATTTAAACATTAGAATCATCTGCCGATAAGTTAGATAGACGGAAATCATCGCAGTGTTTATTTACCACAGACGCGAAGGTCAGGTAATCGTCGTTGTCGCTTTTTGCAGTTTCAAGCACTTTCATCTCCTATGAAAGAGCGTCAAATTCGGACTGAACAGTTCGGATAAAATTTTGACTGCTTCAGAAAATTCCAATTCACTCATCTTCCTGGGGAGAATATAATCCACAAATTCTGTGTTCTGTGGTCCCTAATTTCCTCAAAAGTAGGCGGACTTTTCTTTAGCGTTGCTCAATTTTTGACAACTCCCGGAGAATAGGTCCTCATATCTCCGATAGAAAGCGCCAGACGCCCCATTCAACTTCAGTTGGTAGTTGAGCGTTTCTATAGCGTGTTATATTGTACTTTGGGAAAAAAGCAAAACCGTCGTCCCTGTGTTCCGTTCAATCGAATACTTTTAACAATAGCTTTTCTTGTCTCTGTTGTTGAAGTAGCATTCTCGCCTCCAACGCTTATTGCCCCTCTTGAAATTGTAACTCGAGCTATTTATCACGTTCTTTTAAAATTTCCTTAGATACTCGTCCATCTGGGCCTTTGATTAATGCTGCTTTAATCTCCTCCATCTCGTTATGGCTTTTCCAAACGCACGAAAAAAATATTTCCGTTTTTGACTAGAGAAAAGAGATAAAATAATAATAAAAAGAAAAGAAAAGTGCTTTTATTCAGTGTGTGCGTATTAGGAGGGAGCAATGTATCCTTTGCTTCTTGGTAAAAACCTTAGAGATAACCCAATTTGAGGGTGAACAATTTTTTTTTACTTGCGAAACAAAACAAAAAAATGTACAGTTGCAAAAGAAAGAATAATTGTGGAATTGTCTGGAAGTTTACCAAAATGGCTAGTTTTTAAGTGTGTGTGGGGGGGATTGTCCCTCGCGGAAAAATTCACTTTAAAAACAACATTTCAAATACAATATTTCAGAATATTCCACTCAATAAAAAACTATTTCTTTTAGTCCAAGTAAAACGAAAGGAAAAAACATTTCTCTCTCGTTAAAATATTGCATAAATTTAGCAGCCAAAAAAACGAAGACAAAAAACCTGTTCACTTCATATGAAAAATGTTAAAATCTGCATACGAATAAACAGTCGACAAGTTACAATAGACTTGTTCTCGCGATGAAATTGGGGTAATTTTTTTCCACATTCTTTCAATAAGCAATAAAATTAATTTTACGGCCTTAACAAAACTGCGTTTTATACAGTTCTTTTCAATTTAAATATAGAGAACAAAAGCTTAACTGACATGTGTTCGTATTTTTTTTTGTTTTTAAAATTTTGTTTTTAGAACAGGATTACCAGCCGAATTTTTAGCTTGTAAATTCGAAATTCTTTTGAAGTCAAATTTATTTCATTCTTTTTTGTGGAGTTAATCCGTGTGAAAGTCGAATCCGCCGTCGCTAGTTGTTATGGGGTTAAATGGTTATAACACGAAGGAACATGCGACGTTTAGGAACGAACAAGTATTCACATATATTACAGGCAAAAGCAGTTTGAGTAATACCATTCCATAATGTTTGGGTGTTTGCATCCGACCTCCTTGGTCAATCTCTGACCTCGGGCACCGGTACACGATACTGGAATTGACGTCACCAGAGGAAGTGACGTCATGAGATAAACCATTAATCCCAGGGAGAGGCGTCTCCAACAGTTGACAAAGAGACGAAACGACAAACCATATATTAAGTAAATCTAGCATATTAGCTCAAAAGTAATACAAGAACAGGCACGGCCCAGTGGGAAGGGCAGTGCAGTAAGAATTATGCAAACAACTGTATCTCAAACGCACAGACAAATGGCACACACATAATCCAGCAAAAGTAATTGAGAATCACAAAATCCTATGAGACATGGGCATACAAACGGATACACCCATCCAATCAAGAATACTGGATGTCGTAATAATTAACAAGAAAGAAAAGTATTGCCAAATCATAGACTTTGCATTCCCAGTTGAGCACAGGATAAATATCAAAGAAAAGAGAAACGGAGCAAATACACAGAGCTAGCCAGGAAGCTGAACGGGATAAAAATGGTGAGATACATCAAGATAGAACCTATAATAGAAGGAGCAGTAGGAACAATTCCGAAATTTTTGAAAAAATAATGGGAGAATTTGATGCAGCGTAAGAGCTAGAAGAATACAACGAATAACAATAATAAAAAAACAGCTGAAATATTACACAGATGTAAAGACAAAATACGAAGCGTTACATGGAACCAAACACAATGAAGCTGCATATCTATAAGTTCTCTATCCCTGTTCCAATTACCCAATCACCGCCCCCAAAACAATAATGACAAATAACCGGCATAGCTGAAAGAGGATGAAAAGATAGAGGAGAGAGCCCTGACCAGACCTCCGCTGGACAAATAACAAGAGAACTGATACATTGAACAAGCTTATTGCCACTTAAAGACAAGTGGATACCAATGGCTGCTTATAACGAGAAATCAATGGTAAGCGGATGTTGCGATAATGCAAATTCATGTGCAAATGTTATCGAAAGAGGTTCGGAGTATTGGAAATTTGGGGAGACTTGTTGTCACCCAGATTCTAAGGAACACAACAGGTTGTTTTCAAAGAGAGAACCCTTATGGCCTGTGTGACAGCTCCTTGTGAGCCAATAATAATAATAATAATAATAATAATAATAATAATAATAATAATAATAATAATAACAATAATAATACTAATACTAATAATAATAAAAAAATAATAATAACAATAATAATAATAACAACAATAATAATAACAAAAATAACAATAATAATAATAACAATAATAATAATAATAATAATAATAATAATAATAGTAACAATAATAATAATATATCTGACATCTGAACCCCTATTTGATAATCGTTATTAACAAATCAGTAGAAATGTTGTCCAATTTAGAAAAAAAAAACTAATGATAATTTAGTTTGGTTTTGTTTTTTTTTTTTTTTATTTCCTTCCTTTGAATACTGTAATAATGGGTATGGGCAACCAAACCAGCTGCCAACATTGCCCTGTTTTTATTGAAACCAACCGAAAACTCTTTTTAGTATCCTCGCTCTTCCCTTAAGTGCAGTTTTCTGGATCTCTTTTGCATTTGATTAGACTTCAGGTTCTTCCTCAAAAGCCCTGTGGCACCTATAATAATCCGTATGATTGATATCTTTTTTAAGATTCCAGTTTCTTTTCATATCATATATGATACCTAGATCTGTGGTCTGTTTCTCTCTGTTAGCTCTGTTCAGACCGTCATTATTAGGGACACTCACTTCAACCAAGGTTTCAACTCTTTCTGACTTATTCCATATAACTATGTCAGGTTTCACAGCAGCATTCTCAAGGTAGGTGGTGTAGGGTTTACATGGTCGTAATGTATGGTATATAAGTCATTTCAAACTGTTCTTTCAGGTGTATGTTCCCAGGACTTGCTGCTACACTGGATGTTTAATTTTTTTCAGATAGTTCAGTGGAGGTAGTTACTCCATCATGTCTGGTTCTATAATAATTATCCCCCAAATTAACCTTGCAACTTAATATCAGATGATTCACACTTTCCAATTCTTTACGGCAGAACCTGCATTTGTTGCCATTACTGGCACCTGTCATCTTCTTGAATGCATTGGTTATCAATACCGGGTCTTGAGCAACCATTATAACCCTTTCCTGATCATGGTCAGGGGCTCCCGTTTTAAGCCAGCCCAAGGAACTTTCTTTGTCTATGTATTCCTGAGAGATACCCCTCCCTCCAAATACTTTGCAGGCTGATATTCGTCCTATTCTTTAAGGTCCATCATTTGGAAGGTCTCGGTATATTTCTGCCTGTTCTTTCTTGTTATTTCTGTTGCAGGTTTGTTTGGTGCTTCATCCTAATCTGAGGGATATTCCTGACCAAAATGCTTGGCCAGATGGATGTCTGATGTTATTTTGCTGGATCTTGTCTCTTGATGTTCGTATACTATTGAGAGGGTGTTGTTCTGGGAGCTTCTTAGATACTGACCGGTGCTCACAATAATTGCCCTATGTTGATGATTGATCCCTGAGAGTCCCAGACCTCTTTCTCCCCTGGGCAAATACAGTCTTGGTGTACACTGATTTCTATATAATATTTCATGAAGCGTTAGTAGGTTCCGTGTCTTTACATCTAGCCGGTTGATGTATTTTTGTGGCCAGTCAATGACACCAAAGTTGTATGTTATTACTGGCATAGCAAGCTGGTTGATGGCAGTAATATTTTTATTTGTGAGCTGTTTTGCATACCTTCCTCGCACGGCGTACATATTCTTTACTAATCTTCTCCCTCATCTTGGCATGCTCTATGTTCTCGTTTTCCACGATGCCAAGGTGCTTATAGGGATCGTGGTCTTCTAGATCCCTGATGTTGATGTTTTCATTAAGCTGCATATTTTCTGCGTTGGTCTTCCTCCCAGCTCGTAGTGTACATTTGGCATATTTATCCAGGCCAAAATTCATTCTGATGTCATTGGAGAATGGGTGTACTACCTGTAGAAGCTGGTGCAGATCGGTACAGAGCTAGCATACAGCTTAAGATCATCCATGAAGAGCAGATGGTTTACTCTCTTGCTTGAACCTCGATGGGGTCCCTGACACAAATTGTAGGCGCTCGGATTGTTATTCAGGGCTTTCTGAGTGGGTCTATTGTCATACAAAAGTAAGGGAGATAAACTATCAACTTGGAATATTTTCCTCTAGATTTTTACTTCAGTTATGATGGGTTTTCCTCCATTGTTATTTAATGATATTGTGGTCTTTCACATCTTAACGTGAGCCGCCAGTATCTGTCTACTCATCAGATGGATCTTGTATAACGCAATGCATCGAAGTAACCATGAGTGTGACACGCTGTCAAATGCCTTCTGGTAATCGATCCATATCATGCTCAGGTGTCTTTGTCTCTTCCTCAGTCTTCTAGGATGGTCTTGTTGAACAATAGCTGGTCTCTGCTACCGAGGTTTTTTTTTCTTCTGCACCCTCTCTGCTCTTTTTCAAGATAGGTCTCAGAAGATAGGTGGCTATATATATCGTCGGCAACCAGACAAGTGAAAAGCTTGTAGGTAGTTGTTAGACAGCATATATATACAGGGTGTCCCAGAAGTCGCGCACCATATATTTATATTTATATTTTTTTTGTTTCAGATTTTATTCGATATGGGCGACTATTTCCTTTGGGGACATCTTAAATCTGTAGTTTACCAGAATCGTCCACGCACTCTTGATGATTTGAAAGATGCGATAATAATTGAATGTCAAAAAATTACTACTGAAACCCTCATTAGAGTAAAAGATAGTTTTATAAAGAGAATCGATGCATGTATTCAGGCTGAAGGTGAACAATTTGAGCATCTATTGTGATTTTGATTAATAAAATTGATATTCATTGATATTCATATTTGTTTTTATATAAATCTACATGGTGCGCGACTTCTGGGACACCCTGTATATATATATATATATATATATATATATATATATATATATATATATATATACGAGCGTTGTGTCTCTTTGGTCTTGGGTATTAGGCTAGTGTCCCCCTCTGTCAGCCAGGGTGGCATTGCTTCTTCATCTTAGTAACCTGCTGAAGCAATCACTGTAGTGGTGATGGAGTGCAGTCAGTTGTTTTAGCAAAAAGTTTTGGACATTTTAGATGCCATTGCTTTGTGGTTGGATAATTGTGCCAGTTGTCTTGTTATCGTATCAGGATTTAAGACTGATTCTGCCAGTTGTCTTGTTATCGTATCAGGATTTAAGACTGATTCTGCCATCTGAGGTTTGGCTTCTTTGAGCCTAATATCTTCAATCTACTGGGCTTTTTGATTTTATTAGACTTTTGTTTGAGGCCTCCAGTAGTTTTCCAGGTCTTTCTCTGCAAGTTGACAATCTACAGTAATAGGTGCCTTAATAATATGTCTGTAAAAAGTCATTTGGTTTGTTTTTACATGCCTGTTTAATCTGGGAGTTGATCTTAAATCTGGGTGGTGATCTTGTTTTCCTGGTGTTTAATCCTCTGGGCAAGTGCTGTAATTTTTTCCTCAAACTCCCTACCTGTATTATGAACCCCATCCATGTTCTCATAGGGTGTTTGATACAGAGTTGTCTGATGGTTTTCTGAAGTCGATCCTGTACCGAAGGATTGGAAGGAGCTGTTTTATTTAGCTTAATTCCTTCCTGCAGAGGTTCAGTTGTTTTTGCACCTTGGTCTTCCAATTACCTCCTCAATTGTGTTGCTGCGCTCCTCCTCTAAAGCGAACTGTTCATCATCTGCTTCTGGGAGTACAGCTGATGGTAGTGATCTAGCTGATGGTGTCCTGTTAGGTGATGTAGAGTTCTGAGTCGGTGGTTGTGGGGTTCCCAGCAGTTTGTGAGAACAGGTGTTATGTCAGCCGGAGACTCCAGAGACACAGGAGTTCCAGGAGAGCTGGGCATGTACTGGAAATGGTGGATGGGTCCTGACGGTGAAGTTGGTGGTGGTTGTTGTTGTTGGAGTAGGTCTATTTTCAGAATTTTTATTGGGTTTTTAAGAGGACATCTGTTGCTCACCAAAAGAACTGTTTTGTGAAGACATGCAACCTAGTTCTCTTGTGGTGAACATTTTGAGGCTGTTGTAACGCTGTGTTGTCATCCTATCTGGAAGGATGTTGCTTTTCCAGGATAAAAATGAAAACGATCCCCCTCCAGGTTTCTATTCTGTCCTTTTGTCTTTGATGATTTAGTTTTGCATATCCTGTTGCCCAAATAAGTGTCCACTTTTCTTCCCTTTCATATACCACCTTCTGTCTCCGTCTTGTCTCTTCACCCTTTACCTTATTGTGGTCTAATTCTGCACTCCTCAGAGCCTCACCTCTAATCTACTTCTTCTTGTGGAATATATCTTCCCATCCTTGAAGTGAGAAAGTGCAGATTGTGTAATGGTGTCTCCTTTTTCTCCGCTGTGAGGTTCGAGGCGCTATCTTACTCGGTAAGTATCTCTCCTGCACTGCGTCCCCATTTCTCAAACCTTGAGTAGTAGTAGCAGTACCGGTGGGCCTTCTTGTGTTCGACAGACGATGACTGGGGTTTAATCTCCTTTCTGTGGTGTTTTGGGTTCTGTCAAGCGAGATGGAGGAAGGACGCTTGGTTCATCCTTTTCATGGACTGGTAGCTGCCATTGTGTGACCTCTGAGGTGAGTGGGGCATCAGCTCTTGAAAGGAGGTTCGCACCATTACTTTTCTCTTCCGGCCTGGTGCATAAAAAGGTTGATGGAACCTTTTTATTCTGGGCGACGGCCATCCAGTTTGTATTATTTTAGGCATTTTTCATAGTTGTTCCTCATTGTCCACGCCTTCTTATTCGAAGCTTCACTCTAGCTAGCTTACATAAGTAGAGAGGTGCCCCCATCCGCAGAGGTTATATTTGAAATTAAAAAATCACATATTTTATACCTTTTTGCAGGCTTAAAGACGCCTGTCTTCAGCTTCTCGTATTTAAAGAGATGTAATGTAACATTTTCTAATACTCACGTGATTCAGTGGGGGAAGACGTGGCTGGTTACATTTAATGCATCCAAAACCAAACTCCTATCCTTACATCATCAACGCTCTGATCCCCATCTGGCATCAATTGTGATGGATGGCTCTCGTCTGTGTGAGGGCCCGTGTTTTGACAAGCTTCTGGGTTTTACCTTTACTCCTGATCTGAAATGGAACACGTACATCAAGTCTGTTGCCAAGGTCGCTGGAAAGATGGTGGGATACTTCTACCGCTCCAGAAGATATCTTAGTACTAATGCAATTCTCTATCTATATAAAAGCCAAGTACGTCCAAGGATGGAATACTGTTGCCATATCCGGGCAGGAGCTGCTAAAAACAGCCTATCCTGCCTTGACAGAGTACAAAATAGACTTCGTGGCTTAGTGGGAAATGCCTTTTTCTCTACCCTGCAACCTCTCTCCCACAGAAGAGACGTTGCGAGCCTATCCTTGTTTTATCGTTATTTCCATGGCAGGTGCTCGTCTGAACTCCAATCTCTGGTTTCCCCTCGCCAATTTTTCAAGAAAGACACCCGTCTAGCTGAATCCACTGTGAAAAATTTCCCCCACTCTATATCTGTGCGGATTCCGTGAACAAAGCTTCTTTCTTAGAACTGCAGGGCTGTGGAACTCTGTTCCGTCTGCCTGCTTCCCACCGGACTACAACTTGGATGTCTTCAAGTCCAATGTTAACAAATTCCTAATGAGTCGCCCCCTTAAGTAAACACTTCATCAACTCTCCACACTAACGTAATGTACTTGCAATAACCCTTATCCCTGAATGGCTTCCGGGCCTTGATAAGAGGTGATCACTGTGTAAAAAATACTCTTGAGGGACCTATAATTCTAGCATACCTCCAACACGTAACGGATAAAATAATAACGACAATTACTGTTTAATAGACATCGCTGTAAGCTAAGTATATAATCACTTAATGTGAGGAGCTAAAAACAACACTTGCAGATCAAAAACTAACCATCACAAGTATAAATAGAAAATTTCCATCAATCCTGGAACATGATGATAGAGAAAACGAGATCAAGCGTTGGAAAACGTCCGAAAGTAAACTATACTCTTTACACTCCTTATAAGGTTTAAGGTTTTAGCTAGTGGAAACAGAAAATCTGTAGAAAATCAATTTATCTATATATTATTAATAGGATAGTGTGTGTGTTTATTATGTTGTGTGTCACGCTTACTTTCGAGTGACTGTCGATAATTTGTTATGGACTGTCATTTTTGTAATAAATAATTCTACCAAGAATACTTCAAAAGTGTTGGTTTCGATTTTGATTAAAGCTGAAAGCACTCAAGCCATTTATTTTTTTTTTAAATAACTATCAATTCCGACTGGGTTTGTCTGTACCCTATGTGCTCTTCATAACTTTATGTGCATATGTATATGTATATAAAGAATCTGGACTCATGTCCAAGTAATCTACATCTAGAATTACAAGTCTTTAGAGCCAAAATTGGTGGAGGAATTTGGTAGAGTGAGAATTCTATTGTTAACTAGCATACGAGATCTACAGCCATAGAACTGTTATTTCTAATCTCAAATAGAAAGCATAAAATATCCAATTTCATAGTTAAGTAGTATAGACACCGGCGGGATGCAACTTTATATCCAACCGTTGCTGAACATCGAAAGACTTCAGAGTTCAGACAAATTCAAAAATTGAAGTGTAAACGATTTACAGAAGAAATAATATCTAGTTGTTTTAACGTAATTTACACATTACCGAATACATAACAATTATGCTGATATAATTCCATCTACTGGAATTGTTTTCATGTTTGAGGTGCTGCCGGGTAAAACGAAATTATTAGCTTTTACACAATACAACAATCAAGTACGAAGTGGTAATATATCTTCCCTACAACTCGTTTATCACACAATAGGTTTCGCTAGTGTTTTTCTAATACATTACTATTCTATGATAAATGTTCGAATCATTTCAAGTCTCTGAATTTCCCCTGTAGAATAATGTTTGTCATTGTTAGGTGACCAGTTGTTACTCACTCGCGAACCTCAGCATTTGTTGTCGTTCGTTTGTTTACTTTAATGTGTGGATTGTTTTAACATCATATTACGTACATTTTAGAATAGTTTACGGCTTATTGAAAGATAGAAGATTAGAACCTTTTTAAAATATTAACTAGAATTTATTGAATTTTTAAAATAAAAAAGAGAAGTGAACTTGCTAAATTATTTTATGTTTGAATTTACTCATTTTACTGTGCAATAATTTATATCAAATTGAAAAAACAATCAAATAACGTGGGGTCACTACTACATTTTCGGAAAAAAAAACAACATTTTTTTACGATCTAAAAAATTATTGTAGTTTACGTAAAGCATATCTAAATTAACACCGATAAACAATGTAATTCATGCAAATGTAAAAACAAATGTATATAATGCAACTCTAAATAATAAAAAAGTAATGTGTATATAAATAAAACAATTTAAAGTATACAAATGTAAATGATACAAATGTAAAAAATACAAATGTAAAAAAATACAAATGTAAATAATACAAATGTAAATAACACACATGTAAATAATACTAATGTAAATAATTCTAATGCAAATAATACTAATGAAAAGCATACAACTGTAAATGATACAAATGTAAAGGTATTCGAGTCAAATGTACTTGGGTTAGAAATTATTTATGGTGGTTAGGATAAGTAAATGAGTATATTTTATCGTTTGGGTTTTCTATGGAGGCAATTGTAGCTTTATACATTACCTCGGTTTGTAGGCATTGTTGCTTAAGTAGGCATTTAGATATGTTGATGCAATTATAATTATTATTGTTATTTTTATTATTATGTTTCTTATGTGTCTTGATCTGCTTTCTAATTATATTTTCTAAGTTATCTGTGCAACTATAGCAATGTATAATGGTATTTTTGTGAGAATTTTATGTAAAATGCTATTAGGCGGGAAATGAGTGTTTATTAGTTTAAATAATTTTTTGTCCACTTCGGTTTTGACCATTATATTAACGAGGATGTTTAACCAAATAACTTTCATACATCTATTGCTCTTATTCAAGGAATTCTAGGAGTTATGCTCATTGAATTCAATATTTGCGTTCTCATAAAAAGATTCATGTTTAGTAAATATTTCTATTTTATAAGAGTTGGTACAAGCCAGCTTTTTCTTACTATTTTGAGAGCACCCGCTTTGTTCTTCTCAGAAACAACGATGATTACGCGCAGCTTCAAAGAAAACTCCTGCATCAGCTCAGCCAGCATTCTGAGCCTGCGCTTCACTAGCATCTCTGCTGCCCTTTTCGTTCTTATCCTTTTGTCATGTGAAATCAGCGATTTCAGCCAAGAAAACACAGTGGCAGGGTTTGGTTTCACACAGATGTTGCGTAGTCCCCATTTTAAGGCCATATTAAGTCCTTTGGTAATTGCATCCAATTCTGCTACATTGATGTGGCTAGCATCATCCTTCTTTCGTAGCCAGCAGCATCCTCTGCAATCACTCCACTCACTTCCAAGGCAACAACCTTTGCAATACTGCTTGCATCACACTACACGATTCCATCCAGAGTTCGCGGCACGTTCCTCGTTCCCCGAACTGGGTCTTGCTTTTCCACGTTTTTTCAGGACCTCTTCAATCAAGGCGATCGTTCTTCCTCCCACTCAATCATCTCATTTTCTACTTTCACCATGCCTCTTGATGTAGCTACATGCTGGTCTAAGCCAGGTGGCAATGGAGTAATGCCCGGTCAGCCTTCCGCATACTGAAAACCCCGCTTGTTGAGCTCTCCTTCATTTGTGGGATCTCGTTTCCCCTTCGAAATTCCAGGTTACCCGACGCATTTCGTTTCAGCTTTAGTCTCAAAGCCGCTCCCCCATCTCCTTTCTCCATTTTCTAGAATTTTCATTAGAATGGTGCCGAGTTTAGCCCGGACCCCACCCTCGTAAGGCAGCAGGTTCTGTCTTTATATCTGACCAACTGGTACTTCCAGAGTTTCTTGGAAACGCGGAATTACAAATAGGCAGATTTTAGATCGACCGACTTAGAGGCACCGTTCATTTGCCTCCATTCTCGGATGATCTTACTGCATATATCTGTAATGTAACCCCCCTTTTTTAATTTTTCTTAAACTTTTTCATTCTAGGGGATGGGACATCCAACCGGATGTCTGACATTTACCCCTATTTTAGTGAGTCCAACCAAGAGATCTTTTCAGGATTCTAGCTGTCCCTTTCAGTGCAATCGTTTGTATTTCACTTGCACTTGGTTCACCGGGTATGCTTGCTATGTACTTTTTAAAGTTCCTTTTCATAAGCCCAGTTGCTCCTATGATGACTGGTATAATTGAAACGTCTTTTAATTTCCAATTTCGTTTCATATCATACATAAGTCCTTGATACTTTGTTATCTTTTCTCTCTCAGCTCTGTTAAGCCCTGTATCATTGGGTACACTGACCTCTATTACGGTCGCTTTTTTGTTTGCTCTGTCCCAAATCACTATATCTGGTTTAACAGCTGCGTTTTCAAGATATGTAGCAGTAGGGATTATGTAGTCATAGTGAATAGTGTAGTTGTCATTACCAACTGTTCGTTCGGGTATATGTTCCCAATATTTTTTACTACACTGAATGTTGAGTTTCTTACAGATCTTCCAGTGAAGGTATTTGCAAACTCCGTTATGGCGATCTGTATAATAACCGTCTCCAAGTAGGACTTTGCAACCAGAAATCAGGTGGCCCACACTCTCAACCTCAGTGCTACAGAACCTGCATTTATTATTGTTGCTTAGACCACACATCTTTTTGAAGGCGTTTGTCATGAAGCCCTGGTCTTGTGCAGCCAATATCAACCTCTCTTGGTCGTAATGGAGGGATCCTCTTTTGAGCCAGTCCAGGGAACCATCCCTATCAATATAATCTTGGGATAGTTCAGTCGGTAGGTATTTTTGCCCGTTTATGGTTGGTCAATTCTTCTGTTTTAACATTATGGAACTGGCTAGTGTATTTTTCCGACTTTTCTGGGCTACGTCAGTGGCAGGCTTGTTTGGGTTCTCAGTATCATTTGTAAGGCAATCTTTTCCAAAATGAGTGGCAAGTTGTGTTATAGATGTTGTACTACTTGCTCGATTCTGATAATTGTCTTTCATTTTCATAAGCTTGGGGTTACAGGAACTTATTATGTACTGACCTATGCTGACGATTGTGGCTCTGTGTTGATGATTGACTTTCGAGAGTCCCATACCTCCTCCTCTCCTGGGTACGTACAAACGAGGCATGCGCTGATTTCGATATATAACTCGGTACAAGGTTAACATTTTCCTTGTCTTTGTGTCAAGCCAATTTATGTCTTTCTGAGGCCAGTCAACAATGCCAAAACTATATGTTAGTACTGGCATGGCAAGTTGCTTAATTGCCATAATTTTGTTCTTGTTTGTGATTTCAGTTCTGCAGATTTTTCTTACCCGGCGTAAATATTCTTGGCTTAGTTTCTCTCTCATCTTTGAATGCTGGATGGACTCATATTCATCAATGCCAAGGTATTTGTATGTTTCCTGTTCATCCAGTTCTCTGATTACACTGTTTTCATCGTGCTGTATATTTTCAGTAGATATCTTCTTGCCAGCATTCAGAGTACACATAGCACACTTATCTAGCCCGAGCTTCATTTTGATGTCATAAGAGAAACTGTGGACAATTTTCAGTAGATTATCTAGATCCTTATCCGAGCTAGCATAAAGCTTAAGATCATCCATGAAAAATAAATGGTTTATTAACTTGGAGGATTCTCTTTGGCGGCTGTAGCTTAGATTATAAGCACCTTGCCAGTTCTTTAGAAGCTTACTTAGAGGATCAATTGCCAAGCAAAATAGTAGAGGAAATAAACGGTCTCCTTGGAAGATTCCTTTTTTATTCTTATATTTGGGATGGATATCCTTCCCCCGTTATGGTTTAAGGTAATGGATGTTTGTCACTCCTTCATTTGGGCAGCTAAAATTTCTCGTATGGTCGGGTGGATTTTATATAATTCAAGGCATTTTAGTATCCACGAATGGGGTACACTATCAAATGCTTTCTGATAATCTATCCATGCCATATTTAGATTTTTTTTTCTTTTCCTGCCATCTTCCAAAATGGTCTTATTAATGAGCAATTGATCTTTGGTGCCCAGGCAGTTTTTCCTACATCCTGTTTGTTCCTCCTCAAGATAATCACCGGATGAAAGGTGTTCATATATGCTGTCAGCTATTAATCCAGTGAACAGCTTGTAAGTCGTGGTTAGGCAGCATATTGGGCGATATTTGCTAGGGTTTTTGGTTTCTGTGCTTTTTACTATTAAGCTTGTATCGCCTTTTAATAGCCATAATGGTGTCGCTTCATAAGCTTTCAACATTTTGGTGAAACATCTGCTATAATGATCATGCAATGCTGTTAGATGTTTTAACCAGAAATTAGATATGTTGTCGATGTCAGGTTTCTTGTGATTTGAAGCTCGTGCCAGCTTTGATCTTATTTTATCTGGCGTTATTTCTGGCTCTGTCAGTTCTCTTTTATTTTTGTTTGCATTGATAATATTCCCGATCCACTGGGCCTCTTCGTTATGTACTTCCTCTTTTTCAAATAAGGGTCTCCAGTAATCGTCTAATTCCTGTTTACATGGGGGATCTTTTATTTTAATTTCCTCTCTTATTAGATTCCTGTAGAAAGTTCTGGGATTGTTTGCAAAAAGCTTATTATGTGTCTTTGCATAAATCTTTGCCATGTGATGTTTAATTCTTTGGGCAATGGCTGGTATTTTGCCTTCCAGTTCCTTCAATATGCTTCTGATATTTTTACAATTTGTTTTAAATTTCGCACAGATTTTTTGACGATGTTTCTGAGTCTACCTTCCATTGTGGGATTATTCATGAACTGCTTTAATTGGCTAAGTTCCTTTCTACAGGTGTTTATTTTTTTATCAGCTTGGCTTTCCATTTTGATGTTGCTTTGGTTACATTAGGTGTTTTATTTCTATTTTAGTATTTATTCAGAGGAAGTATTTTGTTGCTAATGTATAGCCCAGCTGCATATGTGACGTTATTTAGCTGCCTAAGGTCTATTTCTTCTGGAATAAGCGGTTAATTAAAAAAAAAAAATCTTCTGAACGCTATTAAAAGTTAAATTCTACACTAGTTTGGAGACGGAATGCGTTGTTGTGATAAGTGATTTTCTCTACTAATTCGCACTTTTTATTTTAAGATTCAAATATTAATAACTACATTTTATTTCAGTATTTAATTTATGTATTTCTGTTGTATTAAATGCTAGCTTTAATTTTTTTTTCTCGTCCATAAATGTTTATCTACCAAGTTGATCTTAAATATTGTATAATCAATCCATTATATTATCATTTTCAGTCCCCCACCCCTAATTTCTGGCTTCCATCTTATCTCGCAATTACTTATAACGTCACCAACTAACTTCGGAAGAACCCCCCCCATCCGATTTTGTTTTATATCATAAGTTGCTTAAAACGTGATTAGTTAAAGTTCAGAATAAAATCACGCTTTCTCTTAACGGTTAATTTAAAAAAAAAAAAATCTTCTGAACGCTATTAAAAGTTAAATTCTTCACTAGTTTGGAGACGGAATGCGTTGTTGTGATAAGTGATTTTCTCTACTAATTCGCACTTTTTATTTTAAGATTAAAATATTAATAACTACATTTTATTTCAGTATTTAATTTATGTATTTCTGTTGTATTAAATGCTAGCTTTAATTTTTTTTTTCTCGTCCATAAATGTTTATCTACCAAGTTGATCTTAAATATTGTATAATCAATCCATTATATTATCATTTTCAGTCCCCCACCCCTAATTTCTGGCTCCCATCTTATCTCGCAATTACTTATAACGTCACCAACTAACTTCGGAAGAACCCCCCCATCCGATTTTGTTTTATATCATAAGTTGCTTAAAACGTGATTAGTTAAAGTTCAGAATAAAATCACGCTTTCTCTTAACGGTTAATTTAAAAAAAAAAAATATTCTGAACGCTATTAAAAGTTAAATTCTTCACTAGTTTGGAGACGGAATGCGTTGTTGTGATAAGTGATTTTCTCTACTAATTCGCACTTTTTATTTTAAGATTCAAATATTAATAACTATATTTTATTTCAGTATTTAATTTATGTATTTCTGTTGTATTAAATGCTAGCTTAAATTTTTTTTTTCTCGTCCATAAATGTTTATCTACCAAGTTGATCTTAAATATTGTATAATCAATCCATTATATTATCATTTTCAGTCCCCCACCCCTAATTTCTGGCTTCCATCTTATCTCGCAATTACTTATAACGTCACCAACTAACTTCGGAAGAACCCCCCCATCCGATTTTGTTTTATATCATAAGTTGCTTAAAACGTGATTAGTTAAAGTTCAGAATAAAATCACGCTTTCTCTTAACGGTTAATTTAAAAAAAAAATCTTCTGAACGCTATTTAAAGTTAAATTCTTCACTAGTTTGGAGACGGAATGCGTTGTTGTGATAAGTGATTTTCTCTACTAATTCGCACTTTTTATTTTAAGATTCAAATATTAATAACTACATTTTATTTCAGTATTTAATTTATGTATTTCTGTTGTATTAAATGCTAGCTTTAATTTTTTTTTCTCGTCCATCAATGTTTATCTACCAAGTTGATCTTAAATATTGTATAATCAATCCATTATATTATCATTTTCAGTCCCCCACCCCTAATTTCTGGCTTCCATCTTATCTCGCAATTACTTATAACGTCACCAACTAACTTCGGAAGAACCCCCCCCATCCGATTTTGTTTTATATCATAAGTTGCTTAAAACGTGATTAGTTAAAGTTCAGAATAAAATCACGCTTTCTCTTAACGGTTAATTTAAAAAAAAAAATCTTCTGAACGCTATTAAAAGTTAAATTCTTCACTAGTTTGGAGACGGAATGCGTTGTTGTGATAAGTGATTTTCTCTACTAATTCGCACTTTTTATTTTAAGATTCAAATATTAATAACTACATTTTATTTCAGTATTTAATTTATGTATTTCTGTTGTATTAAATGCTAGCTTTAATTTTTTTTTTCCTCGTCCATAAATGTTTATTTATCTACCGAGTTGATTGCAAAAATAGATTACCTAATTGTACTCATTTTTAGTTCGTGGGAGGGGAATCTATCACCATACTTTCCCTTAAACAGGTCCGTTGGACTTTTATTAAGTACAATACTTTATAGTTATTTTTTATTTATTTATTTATTTTTTTTTTTAATGGAGAGTAGAAAACGCATTGTGGATGCGTTATCGGCAGCTCCTGTTACTCTCGCTTCTTCTTATTTGTCCCTCAGTCCTCATTTTTTAAATGAGTGATTTTTCTGACAAAGGGAGAAGAAAAAGCTGTTTTCTAGGTTGGCAGTATTTTTGCGCGAACAGTTGGCAGAGTTGGTGGAAATTTTCTGTTTCTATGTCTATCCTTGTAGCCATGTCACTAGTAAGGGTGCTGGAGGTAAACGTTTTGTCTGGGCTGACGTTATCCGCCTGATAGTCAGGGACCCGAACCTTGGATTAACCACTAAGGAGGCTGTCCTATCAGCAGGTGCAAAGTACTGGGGCTGCTGTATTGCCATTTGGTGAATGGAATCTGGACCATGCAATAGCTTCTGGTGGGGCCTCTCGATGCCATACTAGTGGGTAATTGTCACGACTTTACCTTATCATGTGGTACAAAAAAAAATTCTTCGTTTCTTTTTCTTTCTTAGTTTCCCCTCTCTGTCCTGCTCTAAGTAAATCTGTCGACCTAGTCCACAAATTCCAAAATTTCATCATGACAAGTTTCAAGAAAAAATACACGATTATACCCGGTTCTCCAACTTCCAACGTAGACCCCTACTACCATGTCTCCTTCTCCAACATCAGGGGTCTACGTTCTAACCTTCCAGAGGTTGAAACCCAATTACAGGAGACTAAACCAGACCTTTTATTTTTAAGTGAAACTGGCATTGGACAGGCTATTTCCCTTGATGAGTTTGCAATTACAGGATACTCTAACTTAACTTCTAAATCTGACCCCCAAGATCGCCATGGGCATGGAATATGTGCCTATATAAAAGATAGCTTTCCATGTGGGAGGGACATCTCCAGGGAAGATCCTAACTTACCCTATATGTGCTTCCGGGTTGCTTTAGCTCACACTACTGCATTTATATTTACTCTCTATCGCCCCCACAACAGCGGAGTTACTATCTTTCAAAGCATATCTGAGAAAATTGACCAAGTCCTTTCTACTTATCCTTCAGCTAACATTCACGTATGTGGAGACTTCAATGTTCACAACGTCGAATGGTTGACCCACTCAAACAAGACCGATGATGAGGGGAGGTTCTGTCATGATTTCTCCATTGCCTATGACCTCACTCAGATTGTTCAGGAACCTACCCGTGTGCCCGATAATGACGGCCAGTATGCGAGCCTACTAGACCTTTTTCTCACAACTTGCCCTGAACTATGTTCAGTTTCTGTTCTGTCGCCTCTTGGATCTTCCGACCACTCTGTTGTATCAATTAAGATAAAAATGAAATGTAATAAGTCCCCAGACGTACCTCTTCATCGTACAGTATATCGATACACTAAGGCTGACTGGGATAGCTTCCGTACATTTATATCTGATCTACCTCTGCATTCCATGTTTAAAAAGGATGTGTCCTCTATAGTATTAGACCTAACTGAATGGTTAATTGTAGGTATTGACCATTTCATACCCTCTAAAAAGTTTCAGCAAAAACCTAACAGCCAGCCATGGTTCTCTCCAGAATGTGCTGCTGCCATTGCGCACAGAAATCACTTTTTCCACTGCTTCAAACGTAATAGATGTATGGAAACTAAAGCCGTTTTCAGGACTGCCAGCAACCATTGTAAGAAAGTAATAAGGAACGCAAGAGAGTTATATGCTCAATCTGTTAAGTCCAAAGTAGCTGAGCAGCGGCTTGGTTCCCACCAGTTTTGGCAAATAGCAAACAGAATCCTGAACAGAAACGTGTGCTCCATCCCAACTATTATCAATGGACCTGAGGTAATCTCGTCAGCATCAGACAAAGCCAAACTCTTTGTCAAGAACTTTGCAGCTAATTCTACCCTTTGCGACCAAGACCGCCAACCCCCAATATTTCCTCTTGTATCAGAAAACACGCTACGTGATATACGTATATCTGTACGTGATGTTGCCAAGCTAATCAAAAACCTTGATTCCAGTAAGGCAACTGGCCCTGATGGTATTCCAATTATAGTACTCAAAAAACTTCAACCTGAACTAGCGCCCATACTTACAAAACTGTTTAAACGTTGTCTTAAGGAGAATAGTTTCCCATCTCCCTGGAAAATCTCATCAGTATGCCCTGTATTTAAGAATTCAGGTGATCGCTCATCCCCCTCTCAGTACAGGCCAATAAGTCTCCTGTGCGTCATGAGTAAGTTGCTAGAATCTGTATTAAATACAGAAGTAATCAAACATCTCAACAAAAATAACCTTCTTAGTGACACTCAATATGGTTTCCGTTCTGCTAGATCTACAGCAGATGTCCTTACAGTTATATCGCATAGGATTAGCAAATCTCTCGACGGTGGCAATCTTTCTAGGGCAATTGCTCTTGACATATCTAAAGCCTTTGATAGGGTATGGCATAAAGGTTTACTTCATAAGATCGCTAGCTATGGTATAGCTGGAAAAGTCTTCTCAATTATTAAATCATTTCTTTCTGATAGGTTCATAAGAGTAGTAGTTGAGGGGCAAAAATCAGAAGCTCACAGTATTAATGCCGGTGTCCCTCAGGGATCCATCCTGGGCCCAACTCTTTTCCTGATCTACATTAATGATCTTCCAAATCATATCCTTACATCATTTGTAGACATTTATGCTGACGACACTACCATTTATGGTACCACATCTAAGACAGTAAACGACCAAGTTCTCTCCGATTCTCTCTCCTCTGATCTTGAGCACGTAGTACAATGGGGAAAGGAGTGGCTGGTTACTTTTAATGCATCTAAAACCAAGCTTCTCTCTTTACATCATCAACATTCTAATCCACATTTGTCATCAATTGAAATGAATGGCTCTCGTCTTCAGGAGGCCTCAAGTTTCGACAAGCTTCTGGGCTTGACCATTACTCCTGATCTTAAATGGAACACGTATATCAAATCTGTTGCCAAGGCCGCTGGAAAAATGGTGGGATCTTTCTATCGATCCAGTAGATATCTCACTGCTGATGCTATTCTCTATCTATATAAGAGCCAGGTACGTCCAAGGATGGAATACTGTTGCCACATCTGGGCAGGAGCTGCTAGAAAGGACTTGGCCTGCCTTGATAGAGTTCAAAATAGACTTCGTAGCCTCGTAGGAGATGTCCTTTTCTCCTCCTTGCAACCTCTATCTCACAGAAGAGATGTTGCGAGTTTGTCTCTGATGTATCGTTATTTTCATGGAAAGTGTTCAACTGAGCTTCAATCTATGGTCCCCCCTCGCCAAACTTTCACAAGAAACACTCGTCTAGCTGTAAACACTATCAATAATTTCCCCCACTCTTTATCTGTCCCTAAACCTAAACGTAGATTCCATGAACCAAGCTTCTTTCTTAGAACTGCACGCCTGTGGAATTGTCTTCCGTTTTCCTGCTTTCCGGCTGACTACAATATGGTTTTGTTCAAGTCTAAAGTAAATAAGTTCTTGATGAGCCGTTCCATATAAGTTATTAAATTTACCAAATTTTCATTACTAATGATTACTATATTGACCAACTTCTTCTGTACACTCTTTAACCCTTATCCTTGAGTGGCCTCTGGGCCTTGATAATGTGGTGATGCCTTTGTAAAAAAAAAAAAAAAACAAAAAAAAAATCACTTAAAGAATATTGAGGCTTGTATTTTAGGTAACCTAGGCCTTTCTTCCATGCTCATATTGTTGACGTTTTCTAATTTGTTACAGAGTTCCTCTTCTATTTCCAATTGCTCATCATCTGGTTCTGGAAGCAAAACACAAGGTGGAGTTTTTCCTGGTGAAGGAGTTATTTCACACGTTGATGGAAATGCAGATGTGTTACCTGCTTTATAGTGAGCGTGAGCTGGTGTAGAGGATTCTGTAGGCATTTCAGTTCCTGATATAGAGTGATGCACTTCTGTTGGACTTTGTGCGGTAAGGGTTATCTGTTGGGTAGCTAACGACAACTGTTGCACTGATCTTAGGTGGTGGTGTTGAAGGCTCACATTTGCGGTCTCATCAAATTTGGTGGGATACAGAATAGGTTTCTCTAGAGGGTTAGCCTGTGTGCTTATTAGGACTGTTATTTAATCTCTCATGTATTTTAGTTCTTCCTCATTAAACACTCGTTCTTTTAAAATATTGTATTTTTGAGAGGTTAAATTACTCCGTGTGAAATTTTTCTTCCATGGACAGAAATAGAAGAAGATTTCCCTCCAGGTTTCCGTCCTTTGCTTTTGTTTTACACATTTGCTCTTAGCGTATTCAATGCCCAAATTAAAGTCCACTTTTCATCCTTACTCCATCTGGACTTTAGTCTTTTTTCAGTCTCCTCTTCCTGAATAGGGAGGTAATTATTTTCCGCATCTTTTAGGGCTTTATGATTTATATTATTTTCGTCTTCTTCTGTTATGTATCTCGTCATTTGTGATACAAGGGATCACAGTTTTGCAACTGTTGTCTGCTTTTTGTCTTCAGGGAGGTCAGAATTGTTGATTTTCTCTTGTAGGATCTCATTCGACGTTCTGCTCCATTTTTCAAACTTTGAATAATGGTTGCAATATAATAATACCTTCTTTTGTGCAACTGTCCAGGGTTGGGTTTTAGGCCTCTTCTGGTTCTTTTTCTTGTAGTTGCACATGATGGTTTGAGGCCAGGATCTAATTCACGATCTGTTGGCTGATCCAAGTGCACCTCTGTCATGGTAGTGTCATTATCTGAGGTAAGAGTGTTCACACCTTCAAATACCTTTTCTCGTCTGGTGTGTTAACGAGGTAAGGGACCCTTTTTATCCTGGGCGACGGCCAGCCAGTAGGTATTATTTTTGGTATTCATTTTCATTTTATTTCCTCATTGTCAGCGGTTTTGATTTAATATTCAAAGCTACCCCCTATAAATAGAGGGGTTTCCCCTATCCGCAACCTGGGGACGCTCTGTATGGCTTGAGGATACAGCACAACCAGTATGGCACTCGACGTGTCGGTTCAATTCTCGGAAATTTAATACTGATCTGTTCTTTCCTTTTGTTGGTTGCAGAACAGCCATTAATTGCAAGATGTCCGATTCAACGTCATTTGTCCACGGCAACAGTATTCCTTCCTCGATCGATCTGTCCACTTCTCGTTAAAAATCGTTTCTTTCTCCTCTTTTCAGCGATTTATCATAACATGTAAGCATTTTTGTTAACGTAGTTTGTTCATTCTTCCATGCCTATTCCACTGTCCAATGATTTCCGTCGAATTACTGATTGATGTACATTTCTTTTCTCCAACCTGTTTGATTCCTTCGCTATCCTGCTCTGTTACTGCGGATCCAGTTGGTCCAAGCTCACGCCATTGCTGCCGAATGTGACACCTCCAAGTCGGCATATTACGTCCATTCCGGCAATCGCTTGGACGGCAGGCACCAGATGATCAGTGACAACCACATGATTGTGTATATTTATAAGTGTATTGACTAGTGAGTGAGGTTTTCTTTTAGTCTTGCTTTCCTTATATTTTTTTGTTTTTGAATTAATTATATTCTATGTCTTTATATAGGTATGTATATGCATTTATACATTTATATATGTATATACATGTATGCATGCAATAATAATTATAATCATGCATGAATGTATTAAACTATCAGTAACCCTTCCCCCACTTTACTTCTTTCGAAATTTAAAATTAATAATTCGTAATTATATTCCTGTCTGGATTAAATTAACCTCAACTGACCTATATTTATATGTTATAAAATAGAATTAGAATGACGATTCTCCCTCTGGCCCATTTATCCCCTTTCTTTCTCGCCCCCTCCCCTAACTATGTCTATCTCTTTATTTCTTATCCTTTCAATTTTTTAATATCTTTTCTCCCTCTTTTGTTCTTATCTCTTTAAAATGTTTCACTTTCACTTATAAACGCAATCTCACCTTATATAAAATCGCCATTTTATCACTTTTCATGTCTATTATCCGTTATTTTTAAAGAAACGCCTTTTATATGAAAACATGACTTTTAATTTCCCCATAATCTGATGCTCTTTTGGATCATTTATTATATTTCTATTCATTTATTTTCAACAAACTGATTTTGATTTTTCCTATTTTGGATTAACTGTCTCATTGAATTTTTATCATATATTTTTCGTCATTCGGTCCCGTTTTTTGTTTTGTTAATCTCAATGGCTCTCTACAGCATGCCTCAACTGTTAAATGACATTTTAATGCAAATGCGATGAATCTCATGTTGTTTGTTTCCTTCAACATTTATTGTATCTTTTACAAAATTCTTTCCTCTGATGAGTAGAGTTGCATTCTTGAAAACTCCATGGAGTAAGGTTTTTCTTGTTTAATAATCGTTGAATAATTAAAATTTTGTATATCTTCCTTACAGGTGTATAAGATTTTTTTTAAATATGAAAAAAAATGTCAATAACACGATTTTTATATTATATATACACACACACACACACACACACACACACACACACACACACACACATATATATATATATATATGGCGATTAAGCTACACTGAATATTCCGCGTTTCATCCACTAGAGGACTCTTCAGGCTTATGCGTCCTAGAGTGGATGAAACGCGGAATATTCCGTGTAGCTTAATCGCCATATATAGTGTATAAGTTACTAACTAGATCTAAGTACGTATTGAGAACTTTTGAAGTAAATACATAAAGTTTACGCATAAATCTATACTTTCGTATATTAATTTTATGTGAGTAAATGAAGTAGTTTTATAAACGCGGGATGCATTCCATTGAGTACGAAGAAAAATGAGGTTGCTTTCGTTTGGTTATTACATAAACAGAATGTGTCGTCAGAATATCGGAAGTACATTCGCCATGGTCAGTCCAAGTAGTGACCCATGAACACACCATCTTTTTGCCGATACATAATATTGTTGAAACTAAATTCAACAGATGTCGTGGCAAATTTCATACGTTCAATAAAGATATTTTCAGGAACAGGAGGAGTTGATATCCGGGCCGATATAAAAAAATCTGCACATATATCTGTAATTTCCAAAACAGGGACACAAGTAAATTGATTGCTAATGTCATAAATGCACATACATCTATTAACAATCTGAGACTTTTTTAATAAAGTCAGCAAAATAAAATGAATCTTTAAGACAATATTTACTATAATGTTGTAAAACAGGTTGTAAAATGTCAAACATCCATTTTGAGACCTTATGCTGTGATTACCCTACCATGGAGAGAAAGGACCTTAATAGGAGGTCCGTTTTAAGTGTTTTATGGAGACCATATAACCTTGGTCGGATAGATCCAGAGAGTCTTATCTCACTAGGTACGTTCGTCGGAAGTACACCGTTTTTGACCCACTTCTTTTGAAATTTGTTTTCCAAGGAGGCGGTTGAATCATGAGTTGCGACAGGGCCCAATTTTTAAAATTGTCTTTGTAATCTAATATTACTGATATTTTGTCAACATACTCATGATGATTGAGTATAACCAACCCTGACCATTCAGGGTTTGTTTCTAAAAACAGGATGATATATATATATATATATATATATATATATATATATATATATATATATATATATATATATATATATATATATATATATATAACACGTTTATTATGTAAATATTAGTAGTCACACAGGTGCATATATGTTTCTCTGGAATCTTTGTTCAAAGAGACCAACCTCGTAGGACTAAAGGCGAATCGCAACCAATACGCGTATATATATATATATATATATATATATATATATATATATATATATATATATATATATAATTATGTAAATGCAGAAGTTTAGTGTGTAAGTCTGGGAGTGATTTTAGTTAAGTTTAGTCTCATAATACCCTCGATAATTACCGATAATTCAAACCGTTCTTTTAATTTATCTATCATCGGTAAAGCCATTTCCCATGTCGGCGCGTTACAAAAATTCTACTGTTGGTATTTTTTTTTGTATTTTTATGCTTTTGTTTTTTCATGACATGAAAACTCCGCACGTAAATTTCTTAATTTTTTCATTAATTGCAAAATATTTTATAAAACTTGAAAATTTACTTGCTTTTATGTTTTTTAATTGTATTTATATATTTATTTATTTTATTTTATTTTTTTGCATCACACGGTCTTTAATTTCAAACTCCGCACCTAAATTCCTTAATCCAGACTTAATGTTTTTATTTTTTGTTAACAGGAAACAAGTTTGTGTAACATAATTTTATAAACGAAACAATAGGTTCTCTAGAGTCTAATGTAGGTTAATAATATATTTTGGACAACGTTAGTGCATGGGCGTATGTGAAGCTTCCTCTTGGGTGATTTCGCTGAATTCACTGACAATACAAATATCGCAGTGTAAAAAATGTTTGAACATAATTCAACCTCGAGCAACATCGGGTCTGCCTGCTTATATATATATATATATATATATATATATATATATATATATATATATATATATATATTTATATATATATATATATTTATATATATATATATATATATATATATATATATATATATAAATGTAATTCTTGGTTTGTTACAAGTGAATAAAAACATATTTCTACGTTACTAATTTATTTGAAATTTTCAGACAACCCATCTTTAGAGTCGAGGGGTGTTTTTTATGTTATTAAAATAAATTTACCTCGCGAATTGTTGAAATATTAAATAAAATAAATATATTTTTAATCGTTAGTGCGAACCTGCTTTGTTGATAAAACTGAACTTCCGGTTCGATTCATTTCACAGCCACGAATTGACGGAAAAGAAGTAGATTTCATTTTCTGTTTACTCGTTAAGTAAAAAAAAAACATAATTCATTTGTTTATCTTCCAATTTTTTTTTAATTTACACATTTTTCTTTATTATATAAGGCCAAAAAAAGTTTGTTGCTTGCTTTTTGAGTAATTTCTTTTTGTTTTTCGATATAAGATTAGTACAGTTTTTTGTTTTTCGATATAAGATTAGTACAGTTTTTTTGTGCTAATGTAAAGAGTGGTCCGCGCTATTTTTAAATCGTATTTCCAGGTTTAATTAAAGTTTTATTATATGTTTTTTATTCAATTGTTAGGTTAAAATACACCCTCCCCTCCCCATGTTAAGAATGGCCTTTTAAATACAGTCTCTGCATGAGTACTGTACTTTCACCTAACAATTTAATAAACAAAACATGGCACTTATGCAGAGAAAGTACCATAATAATATAATAATAGAATAATAATGTTATTTAAAAAAGTCATTCTTAACATGGGGAGGACGTTTTGTTACTATTCTATACTTTCACCTAAAAATTTAATAAACAAAAGATGGTACTTATGCAGAGAAGGTACCGTGCTGAAATAACGCTATTAAGAAAGCCATTCATAACATGGGAAAGGGAGAGTGTTCAGTAAGTATTTTATATTTTCACCTAAAAATTTAATAAACAAAAGATAGTACTTATGCAGAGAAGGTACAGTGCTGAAATAATACCGTTATTTAGAAAGCTATTCTTAACATGGGGAGGGAGTTTTGCATCTATTCTATACTTTCACCTAACAATTTAATAAACAAAAGTAGATAGTAGGTATGCATAAAAAATACCGTGCTGAAATAATGTTATTTAGAAAGACATTCTTAACATGGGAATGGTATTTTGTAACTATTCTGTCCTTTCACCTAACCATTTAAAAACAAAACATGGTACTTATGCAGAGAAGCTACCTCGCTGAAATAATGACCTTATTATTTAGAAAGCATGGGGATAGGGGTGTTTTGTAACTATTCTGGACTTTCACCTAACAATTTAATAAACAAAAGTTAAACTTAAGCAGACAAGGAACAGTACTGAATCATTAACATTATTTAGAAAGTCATTCTTAACATGGGGAGGGAGGATGTTTTCTAACTATTCTGTACTTTCGGTGCTGATGCAGAGAGTGATCTGCGCTATTTTTTAAATCGCATTTCCACGTTTAATTAAAGTTTTATGATATGTTTTTATTCAATTGTATGGTTAAAGTACAGAATAGGTACAAACCCCCTCCCCATGTTTAGAATGGCTTTTTAAATCATAACGTTATTATTTCAGCGAGAATCACTTTTACCTTACAATTGAATGAAAAAAAAAACGGTACATTTTTATATTAGGTCCACCTCCACAATTTTCTTTTAAATGTCGACTTTTGTAGGTGTTCGACTATGCTGAATACGGAAATCGCATTGAAATTTTGCAAAAATAAGTAGTTATCGAGATATTAAATAAATAAAAATGCATTGTAATCTCTGGCAGCCGTCTTTTTTACACGCTTTCGCGCGTCATAAACAATTCTATGCGCGTAACAAAGATGGCCGCCAAAGAATACAATGCATAAAACCACTATTTATATCTCGATAACTACTTATTTATGCAAAATTTCAATGCGATTTCTGTATTCAGCATAGTCGGAAACCTTTAAAAGTCGTCATTTAAAAGAAAATTGTGGAGGTGGACCTAATCTAAAAAAAAATACCAAAAAAAACACAAAACTTTAATTAAGCTTGGAAATACGATTTAAAAAAATAGCGCGGATCAGTAAGTGCATTAGCACCCATTAATCGACTCACGTGACCTTATTAACAAATATTATCAAAGGCAAGATATGTTACTTTATTACCGAAATGGATAATTTTTTTTTTGTTTTTTTAATGCAAAATTTTTATTCGGCTCAAAAACACAGCGTTTACTGTTATATTTGAAAATTACAAATAGCGACAAACTGTGTTAACACATTAGGTTTGGGAAAATGAGTTAAAACTAAAAAAAACTATACAAAATACTGTTAAAACCCACTGAATACATGTCTGCCTATGTCACAGTAACATATATTGAGTGAGTTCCTGATCGTATTTTGTATAGTTTTTTTTAGTTTTAACTCATTTTCCCAAAGTTAATGTGTTCAACAGTCTGCCACTACATAGATATTGCGAAATATTAAGGGGCACGCATTAAATCTAAATCGTACACACAGATTAGCGAACTCTTTTGAAAGAATAATAAATAAGGATGACTAGATAACAGATTAATCAAATATTACACAGTTAATAATTCCGCAGTATTTTATGCACATAAAACGATGTTACTTATGTGCGATGTGTGGAACATGGAAATGTGTGACATGTTTAATGCGCTCGGGAAACAAATGATTATTAGCTAAAATGTGTGTCTAATTATATAATTAAATAATTATGAATTAAGTATTCGTTAGTATAGAAGATTTATGAAATATTATTTTTTCACGCAAATATTTGTTCAATGGAATCTCGAATAAAAACTTATGGTTATTCATTTAAATGTCTATTCTCTTTCCTTCATATATATATATATATATATATATATATATATATATTTATATATATGCGTGTGTGTGCGTGCATAACATGTGCTTTAACGTTTTAATTTTGTTTTATGTCGTAAATGAACTCCCCCCAATTTTAGATAGCGTATATTTGACAAATAATTCCAAGACATCGATCGAAACTAATTTGCGTTCACGATTCTAGTTTCGATTACTGAAATCGATACTATGGCTAAGTCTAAGAAGAAATGTGCATTTGTAAAAGTAGAAAAAATAAAGATGAAAAGAGATTTGTTTCTAACTTCTGTTCTTATGAAACACGAAGAAATTTTTCCGGATTTCCAATCGTGTGATTTTTGACCTTATGTTAATCGTACCACTTATCTCTCGCATTCTATCTAATAAGACCTCAGTGGACTGATTTATGCCCCCTATTGAGTAGTAGCCAATTTAAAAAAAACGGTTTAATTGCAGTTAACATTCCACAGCTTTCTTTTAAATGAAAATAACAAAATATAGTATTTAGTTAATAGATTTTAATACTTGGAAAAATTAAAGTGAGTGAAAGTAAATAAATATAAATTTATCATTAAAATCTGTTTTAAGAACGCTTTTGAATTAGATAAATTTGGAAAATTCTAGAGAAATTACAATTTATTATTGAAACATTGAATAAATTATCGACATATATTTGTTGATTAGTTTTTAAATTTTCACTTGACATGGACTCTATTCTGACTGTGAATATTCTTAATAATTTAATTGTTGTTTTATTAAAAATGTTGTTCATTATTTTAATATTTTTCCTCAAAAATTGTTGTACGTATCGGTAATAAGGAGTGCCTCTGAAGAAAAAAGCATTGCGTCTGTGTATGATGTATACAACAGGCACATTACGATTGCCTAAGATCAGCTAAACAACGATAAATGATTCTATGCGAATCAAAATAACTGGCAATAGTCCAAGTCAAAAATATAGTCATTACTATTTTAGCTGGTATTGAAATACACTTAAATCTGTTCGTACTTTTTTCAAGACATCATAGCGACTTTTGATACAGACGTGGTTACCTGTCTGCATCGGCGGATCGAACTTGTTTTCTCCGCTTCCATTTTACAAAACGGTGATTAGAAATGAGAGCCATGCCCCAATATTGCCTATTTTTAATACTTCCAAACGGCCACTCCATAACTTCTATTTATCCCTTAAATTGAAATCATCTCGATATGTGATGAATAATCTGGCCTAATATATTTATTGAATAAATGTAGTTCCAAAATATTACAAACCAGATGTAGTTGGTAATAAAAAGTGTTCATTTATTGTTATTACTAATTGATACTGAAATAATCACATGAAAGTAAATTTCCGTTAAAAAATAAATTGATTTTTTCTCTACTGAGAGTTTAACCATGAAGCCTACATTTTTCATATTGTCCGTAGAATGGAAAAGAATAAATAAAACAAAATGTATATATATATTGCCTTTTACTAAGACTAACAAGTTTATTTGTAATTCAATTGCATTAGAAGGACATGTGTATCCAATTTTTTTCAGTGAAATATAAAATTATTTAATAAAAACATAAAATATTAGTGTATTGAATCTGATTAAGAAATTCAAAAAGCACGCATTTAAATTAAAAAATGTACGCGAATAACATAATATATATATATATATATATGTGTGTTGTGTGTGCGTGTGTGTATGTGTGTGTTTTTAATAGAAAATTAAAGAAATAGTGTTCTTAATTTAGATAATTAAAATAATATTATTTAATAAGTATAAACTTTTAAACATTTTTGCTTTCATTGCATCGTTCTAGTATTTAAAAAGCTTTTCAAAATTTCTATTATTTAACAAGCTATTCGAAATGTGAGGGATAGAAAATTATAATAATAAACCTATGCTGGGGAAATATATAAGCAAACAAATTTATCTTTAAAAACGGTATATTGTGTAAGATTCGGCGTTTAACATTGCGTAATAAAAAAATATTATGGCCGCGCGACTTTTCTGAGCAGATAAAGTTATGCAATAAACCCATCGTAAATTTTATTCTTCTATAAAATTGGCCGTGGATCACTATCCTTTAATAACATTTATTCTGGTTACTTATTTTGCTAGGTTTCTTTGCCAAACTATTATTGTAGTTAGAAACGTTGCATATATACAGAGTTACTTAAATAAGTCTCCAGACTTTTTGGTACAAACATTTAAAAATGCCGTAGACTCTTGAAAATTCGGTATGATATTGCTATACATCTTTTGAGATGGCTGACAAATTCTTATGATTTCAGGTTCTATAGGATCAAATAAGCTGAAACTTGGATGCAGCATACTAATGCCTTATTTTCACAGCTAGTTAATTTCAAAAATACAATGTGGACATGAGGACACATTAGAAAAACGATATGCAATTAAATTTTGTTTTTAACTTGGAAAAACGCCAACGAAAATATAGAATGCTTCAGACTATTTTTGACTATCTTGCATGAATCAGTTGTTGAGTAAGATTCAAGAGAGGTAATGTGTGAGGAGTAAGGAAGTCATAACAGCAGAGTTAATTAGCCAATAAAGACTCCATGGTATAGAGACAATAAGTGCACACTTTTAAATTAGTGTGGAAGCTATACACAATTATTCTCGAGGGACTGAAAATGAGGAAAATGTATTCGAAGTTAATGCGGTTGGCAAAAGAATGAAAAACTCTTCAAATAGGGTCCTAATCATAATCCTAACCCTAACCTTAACGCTAGCCCTTTTTCTTCAGATAGGGTCTTTGGCACGAGGACAATTCACCAGTACACAAATCCATCCTTGGATACCAAGTAAGTTCTTCATCCTCCCTATAGTCTAGACTTTGATATCTGTGACATTTGGCTATTCGCTAACCTTAGATACTATCATTATGAGAAATTTAAAGAGACACAAGCGGCTGTGATGAGAGTCATTGATATTGGAACAGAAGTGTTGATTTCATTTGAACTTAACTTATTTAATTTAATAGGCAGCAATGGTGTCGATTAAAACAATAACCAAATTACAGCCGTAAGTCCGATTTTTGTTGTTATAACGATGCAATCTAGCAACTTCCTCTGAAAAGTTGAACTTTGAAGTAAAAGATAATTGTTTAATTTTACTGAGATTTTCTGGTTGTATTTCAGGTCGTAACACTAAAATACTGAAACCACCAACACTTAATACTGTTTTTAATAGAAACTGACAGCAATTCTAATTATCTTTTTGGTGCTTATCAGTTCTCGTTTCTTTTATGAACGGATCATTCCAATTGCAAGCTTCTTTATCAGCAGAGTAGTTTATCTTCTAAGTTTTTCCTTGACTCGCGCAAATAAAAAGCAGCGAATTAAGAACATAAACTCTCAGCAACCCGTAAAAAAGTCTTATCGCCGTTCGAAATGTTACGACACCTTCATTTCCTGATAGTTGCCACAGGTGTACTAACATTTTCTTATATCACACACATTTGAAAAAATAAAACAACAAAAACAATGAGGAGTATAAAATAGAAAAAGCCAATTATACTATTAATGCTACCTCATCTAATGGTACTACTATTACTAGTGATACTAATACTAATATCTTTAGGGCTTAGACACATTAGTAAAAGGATATATGTATGTTTACGGCATATCACATCTTTTCAAGTTTTTGTTACGTAGCAGTCATTTCTGTAAAGAAACACGCATTCTCTTTCGTTTACTATGTACGTATATAATATTTGTTTCCGATATATAAATATATTTCCTATTAATTAAATACGGTATACGTTTTCTTTAGTAATGCATCATATTCGTAGTGTCTTCTGAAGTATTTTCATTTTAATTTTATTTACTTATTTATTAACTCTATTTACGCTTACCACGCTAAACCCACCTACATGTAATTCATGTAACATAATGTATTGAACATATACAGAACAATATTGCATGTATCAACATTATCGGTTAATGTTAACCTTAATGCAATGCTAACTAAAGTACCACAAAACCTGCGAAATAGTGCATTCATTTTTAAATGTAATTCGGAGTCATATCATGGGTAGAAGAATATCAATAAATAAAAAAGAATATATGGAAATATTAGATGATGCATAAGTATTACTGAACACATACAAATAATCTTTATAAAATACAATGATTACTTACATATTTCTTGTTGTTCAGAAAAAAAAACTATTTGAAGCTTATAGGTAAGAGATATGACATCCACAGATTTTACGTAGGATCGTTCGTTCTCTTATTCTTACATATGTTTTTATATTTATATATTTTCTTTTTTATATTAATTAATTCCAAAAATGTCGTCTGTACAGTAAGGAACCATAGAGAAAGGAAAACTTACATAAGTAAGCGGTTCAAGGGATTAAACTAACAGAGTAAAAACTACCTGCAGAAATCATGACTAGCTATCTGAGCTCACTGCTTTATCTATATCTCTCTTATTCTTTCGTTTTTAGACACACTCTCTCTTTCTCTCTCTCCATCTCTCGCTGTTCCTCTTTCTCTCTCTCTCTCTCTCTCTCTCTCTATATATATATATATATATATATATATATATATATATACATAAATATATATATATGTGTGTGTGTGTGTGTGGGAGGGGGTGTAGATTTATATATATTGACATATATTTGTATTAATCCATAATGATAAAATAAAAGTAAAAATTAAAATATAAGCATATATATATATATATATATATATAAATTGATGTAGCATAAATTTATATAAATATTATATATATATATATATATATATGCGCCTGTGTGTGTATGTGCATATGAAACGTGCGTTTAAACATACATGTGCACAGGTATGTATATATGTATGTATAAGCGTATAATAAGTGATAATATATGAAAAAAACAAAGATGAAATAATATAATATTGATATGTGCATGATGCATCCATATGTATATATAAAGATGGTGTGAGTATATTGCCTGGGATATCACACATGTACAAGATATGAACTCTTACGAGCTCTTGAAATAACCAACATGGACGAATCTCAGTGTGGACAGTATGCTTTCGTAGTGTTATGGGCTTAAATGGTAATAAATCAAAGGAATACGAGATTTTTAGGAACGAAACATGTATTCACATATATTACAGGTAAAGTGGGTTGAGTATACCATTCCTCAACGGTTGGGCGTGTGCACACAACCTTCTTGGTCGCGTGCCAATCTCAGGCTGCCGGGCACCGGTACTCTATACAGCAAGTGACGTCTCCAGAGAACGTGACGTTATGAGATAGTCCATTAATCCCATGAAGGGACGTCTCCAACACCCCCTCCCGAGCTTTTTGTGCGTAAAAGCTGTCAGTACCTCTTCCTTTTAGGGTTAATTAGTAATGGTTCGTTACCATTTCTCTTACGGACCGACTGCCGTAGTTCAGGTGTTGGTTGAGAAGGTTCAAGATCAAAAGTATCGAAGACAGTGTCTATCGACTCATCTTCCTATGGTGGACTGTCGCTGGTTTCGACTGATCGATATCTTCTTAGTTGGTTCTGGTCAGGTTTGTGGGTATATGTTGGTTCTTGGATGATACATACCATGTCACCGACTCTCTTAGTAATTGTATCCACCTCTCAGAATGATGTGTTCTTTTTATAACTTTTGAAAAACACTCTTTCACCTGGTATGAAACGTTTACTGGGTACATAAATGGTCACTGGTGGCCTTGACTGTTTGAGTAAGAGCTTGTCAAAAACACATCTCATTTTCCGCGCCAACATCGTTTCTATAGGTGAGTCTGCTGTTGGAGTGTTCGGGTTGGATGTAATCCTATACACGTGTAAAAATTGTTTAAGTGTTTTATCTGTTGGGGTCCATTAAGCCTTATTCAGCGCCATTTTAAGAGTGTCCACGAAGCGTTCAGCTCGGCCATTTCACCTCGGAGTGTATTGGAGAGTGGAGATATGATTAATTTGGAACGTATCACAAAATCTTATGAACTCAGCAGACGTAAACGGATTACATTATCACTTACGATACAATCGACTACATCGAAACGTGCAAACAGTTCATGTAAAAAATTTATATTCGTTCCAGTTATCCGTCTTCTGCACCTCAATACCTCAGACCACTCGGTGAAACTATCGACTAAGATTAAGAAATAATTCTCTTTGAGCGGACCACAAAATCAATGTGCACCCTAGACCATGGCTGGTCAGTCTTCGGCCAAGGTTTTAACGTAATCGGTGGTGATTTAGCCGCAAGGGCATAGCCTGTGCGTGAGTCTGTCCTCTCATTGATGTCCTGGACCATATTAGGCTAGCAGACATAGCTCCTCATCAAACTCTTCCTACGATTTTTCCCAGGATGTCCTGTGTGAAAATCCCGTAGAATTCGTTTTTGGAGATATTTGGGAATCACCACTCTTTCGCCATGTAGTAAAACCTCATCGCAAAGCGAAAATGCTTCCGAAACACCGTGGGAATGATGACATCTTTAAACGTATCCCTTTTCAATTGAATCAGCCTAGATAGGCTATCCACGTGACAAATTTGTTTCGAAGACAAGTACTCCTTAGGTTGATTTAGATTAGGCAATTCTTTTGTAGCAGGGTTTAGCTTCCGGCTTTGAAGTTTCAGTTTTTCTGCCCCGTTTGGCAGATTTTCTTTTCTTTTTTATAAGGTGGCCACTACTTATCAAGGCCCGGAGGAGCCTTGGGGATAAAGGTTATTGCGTGTACAGTACGTTCATGTTGCGATTTCATAAAGTGTCTACTTAAGGGAGCGGTTCATCAGGAATTTGTTTATGTTGGACTTGAAGACATCCAAGTTGTAGTCAGGTGGGGAACAGGCAGACGGAACAGAGTTCCACATGCGTGCAGTTCTAAGAAAGAAGCTTTGTTCATGGAATCAAGGTTTAGGTTTTGGCACAGATAAAGAGTGGGGAGAATGTTTGACAGTGGTTTCAGCTAGACGAGTGTTTTTCGTGAAAGATCGGTAAGACGGGACTAGGTATTGGTGCTCAGACGAGCACCTGATATGGAAGTAACGATAAAACAAAACAGGCTCACAACGTCTCTCCTGTGGGAGAGACATTGTAGGGAAGAGAAAAGGCCATCCCCCACTAAGACGCGAAGGCAGGATATAGTGTCAAGGCAGGATATAGTGTATTAAGCAGCTCCTGCCCAGATGTGATAGCAGTACTCCATTCTTGGACGTACTTGGCTTTATGCAGATAGAGAATTGCATCAGCAGTGAGATATCTTCTGGAGCGGTAGAAGGATCCTACCATTTTTACAACGACCTTCGCAATAGATTTGATCTGCGTGTTCCATTTTAGATCAGAAGTAAAAGTCAAGCCCAGAAACTTATAAAAGCATAGAGCTTCCCCTAGTCGAGAGCCATCTATTTTAATTCATGCCAGATGGGGATCAGAGCGTTGATGATGTAAGGATAGGCGCATCGTTTTAGATGCATTAAAAGTAACCAGCCACGTCTTCCCCCACTGTACCACGCGCTCGAGATCAGATGTAGTAAAAACTCATCGCAAAGCGAAAATGCTTCCGAAACACCGTGGGAATGATGGGATCTCTAAACGTATCCCTTTTCAATTGAATCAGCCTAGATAGGCTATCCGCGTGGCAAATTTGTTTCGAAGACAAGTAGTCCTTAGGTTGATTTGGATTGGGCAATTCTTTTGAATCAGAGAAAACTTTGTCATTTACTACCTTTGAAGTGTTGCCATATATGGGTGTGTCATCAGCATAGATGTCAACGAATGATTTAAGTATGTGTTTAGGGAGATCATTGATGCAGATCAGGAAGAGAGTTGGGCCTAGAATGGGCCCCTGAGAGATTCCAGCATTATTACTGAGGTACTCTGATTTCTACCCATCAACCACTACTCTTATGAGCCTATCAGAGAGAAATTATTTATTGACCGAGAAAACATTTCCAGTTATACCCTAGCTGGAATTCTTGTGAAGTAGGCCCTTATGCCATACATTATCGAAAGATTTTGATATGTCAAGAGCAATTGCCCTAGAGAGGAACACTTTTTCATGAGAGTCACTAATCCTATTAGATATAACCGTTAGCACGTTTGCTGTAGATTAAGTAGAACGGAAACCATATTGTATGTCACTAAGAAAGTTATTTCTGCTTAGGTGGTTGACTACTTCTTTATTTAATATGAGTTCCAGCAACTTACTCTTGACAAACAGGAGACTTATTGGTCTGTACTGAGAGTGGGACGACTTATCACCTGAATTCTTAAATACAGCATATACTGATGAGGTTTTCCTGGGTGTTGGGAAGCACGTTTCTTTAAGGCAACGCTTAAACAATTTTGTAAGTATTAGGGCAAGTTCTGGTTGAAGCTTTTTCAGCACTATAATTGGAATGACGTCAGAGTCAGTTGCTTTACTGGTATCAAGTTTCTTGATTAGCTTAGCAACCTCACGCACAGAAATGTGTATGTCGCATAGGGTGCTGCGTGTTATAGGAGGATATACGGAGAGTTGATGGTCTTCGCCGTGTAGGGTAGAATTAGCTGCAAAGTTCTTGGCAAATAATTTGGCCTTTTCTGATGCTGACAAGATGGCCGCAGGTCCATTGATGATGGTTGGGATAGAATGCACGCTTCTGTTCAGAATCCTGTTTGCTATTTGCCAAAACTGGCGGGAACTAAGCCGCTGGTCAGCGACTTTGGATTTACCGGATTGAGCATATAGCTCTCTTGCATGTTTTATTACTCTTTTACAGTGGTTGCTGGTACTCCGAAAGCAGCTTTAGTCACAGTGCATCTATTACGTTGGTAGCTATGGAAAAAGTGATTTCTGTGCGCGATGGCAGTAGCACATACTGGAGAGAACCATGGCTGGCTGTTAGGTTTTTGTTGGAATTTGTTGGATAGTATGACTTGGTCCATTCCTACAATTAACCATTCGGTCAAGTCTGATACTATGGAGAACACATCCTTTTTAAACAAGGAATGTAAGGGTAGATCATATATAAATATAAGGAAGCTATCCCATTCAGCCCTAGAGTATCGATATACCGTATGGTGGAGAGGTACATCTGATGATTTATTACATTTCATTTTTATATTAACTGATACAACCGATGGTCGGAAGATCCCAGAGCGGACAGAACGGATCATGAACATAGCTCATCGGAAGTTGTGAGAAAAAAAGGTATAGAAGGCTAGCGTACTGAGTGGAATTATCGGGCACACGGGGGTATTCGTGAACAATCTGGGTAATGTCATACGCAATGGCGAAATCATGACAGATCCGCCCCGCATCATATGTCTTGTTCGAGTGAGTCCGCCATTCCACATTGTGGACATTGAAGTCATCACAAATGTTGATGTTAGCCAAAGGATGGACAGACAGGACGTGGTCAATTTTCTCAGATATTCTCTAAAAGATGGTAACTCCGCTAATATGGAGGCAATAGAGGGCAAATATAAATGCGGTGGTGTAAGCAAGGTATAAGGTAAATTAGGGTCTTCACTGGAGATATCCCTAGCACATTGGAAGCTATCTTTTATGTAGGCACATATTCCATGGGGGTCAGATTTAGATGTTAAGTTAGAGTATGCTTTAATTATGAATTCGTCTAGGGAAGTGGTCGGCCCTATTTTGAGTTTCAGGTAGAAAGAATATGTCCGTTTTCGCCTCCTGTAATTGGGTTTCAACGTCTGGAATATTGGAACGTAGGCCCCTGATGTTGGAGAAGGAGACATGGCAGTAGGGGTCTACGTTGAAGGATGGGGTTCTAGGTTTATTCGTTATTTTTACTGGAGATATTTCCTGATTTGGAATTTGTGGGACAGGTCGACAGACTTGGTTAGAGTAGGACAGAGAAGGAAGGCAGGAGAGAAAAAGATAGGAATTTTTGTTGTAGCACATGATACGGCAAAGCCATAACAATTACCTACTAGTATGGCATCGAGAGGTCCCACCATAAACTACTGCATGGTCCAGAGTCGATTCACCAGATGACAATACCGCAACCCCAGTACTTTGCATCTGCTAATAGGACAGTCTCTTTAGTGGTTAATCCACGGTTCGGGTCCCTGACTATCAGGCGGATAATTTCAGCCTAGATTAAATGTTTACCTCCAGCATCCTTACTAGTGACATGGCCACAAGGATAGACATAGAAACAGAAGATGTCCGACATCTCAGGCTTCTATTTACGTAGCACTGCCGTCCTGGAAAGCATTTTTTTCTTCACCCTTTGTCAGAAAAATCACTTATTCGAAATGAGGACTGAGGGATACTGAGTGTTGCCGGTAACACATCCACAATGCGTTGTCTACTCTCTATTAAAATAAGGGGGGTTAAAGGACTTATTAATATTTACTTAGTATAAGTCCGTGGCTAAAATCCCCCCCATGTTTACGAATGAAATGAATATAAAATACATTACTGTAATTTCCGTTTAAGGCATTAAACTTTTTCTTATCAAGTGAACATCTCCAAAGAATTATAACAAGTATATTTAGCATCAAAATATTTTTTTTAAATACTGCTGCGGAGTTTTTACGTGTTGACATATTCATTAAACATTTCTTTTACAAAAAATTAAGTAGTAAATCCTAAAACATTTGTTTTTCTTTTTTTCATCTCGGGAGGGATGGGCGGGTATTCTAGAATATGTTTTCATTTAACGGTTGACTGAAATAAAATATATTAGACAAAATTAAGTCACAATAGAGAAATTATAAATTTTAGCAGAAAAATATTTTTTTTTAAATACCGCTGCGGAGTTTTTGCGTGTTGACATATCACTTAAACAAAATACCCCTCTAGCTGAGTTGAAGGTTCGTCATTCATTGACTTGTATTCAAGTTTGTCCTTATGGCAGACAGGGTGCGAAGAGTAACGATGGGGGATGATTTCGTTTTTATTCATAGATTATTTCGGTGAAGCGTCTTTTTCCGATTTCTCTGTTGCTGCAGGTGGGGCGTTACATTTCTCCGTGAAAACGGGCAGAGTTTTTTCTTTTAGTTCGAATCTTGCTATAGCCTTTGCACATTTTCCTAGTCCTAGTTAGAATACTTCTGGAAATTCCTCTTTAAAGTCGTCCTTTAGTTGTTGCGCTTCCGTAGACGAGTCTTCTATGCTATGACAGAATTTATTCAAAGGTTGGTCCCACAATTCGAATCGCTTCATCCACTCAGTACCAAAGAAGTTCTCGGATGTCCTATGTACATACACTGTCACTTTTTTAGTAACACCATTTAAGGTAACCGGGAATGTGAGCTCTCCCTCAAATTACACATTATCGCCTGTCACAGCTCGAGATGATTTGTTCGGCTTCCCTATGGTTTGTTTTCTTAACCTTTCCATGTCTTAAGGTTAATGATGAACAAGTCTGAGCACAGTTTTATTTACGATGTTAACTGTGATATATTTGCGCCGGTTCTTATCTTAATCCAAGTCGAATCTATTCTGTCGGACGTTGTTCTTGACCTTGTTCTTCCTGCACTTAGTCGCTTTGTGACCTTTCCTGCCACATTCATTGCAGTACTTATTTTTGTAAAAACACTGACTCGACTAATGTTTCCCGCCACAGCGATAATACGGGCTTGCAGAAGATCAGAATCTTGTGACTGGGTGGTAATTATTAGGTGTAGCCTGTGTTTTCTTACTTCCAGCTTTGCTTTTTAGGGGTGAGTATTTTTCCGGTCTGAAGTTCGTCCTTGTAATAAATGTTGCGCCTGACTCCTCGACGTGTCTCCAGTTGTTCGTTACGCAGACTACCTGTTGACAATCCTCGTCCAACTTCTGGAGGGTGGGGCTCTGTTCACTCTCAAGTCTAGAGAGAACAAGCTGTCTAATCTCAGCGTTTTTGGATGAGACTAGATCCTGCGCAAAAATTAAACACTTGGAGTCATCTGCCGAGTCAGATAGACGGAAATCGTAACAGTGTTTATTTACCACGGACGCGAGATTAGGTAATCGTCATCGTCGCTTTTTTGCAGGTTCAAGTACTTCACTCTTCTATGAAAGAGCGTAGAATTCGAGCTGAACAGTTTGACCGCTTCAGAATATTCCGATTCACTCATCTTCCTGGGGAGAATATCATCCACATATTGCTATGTTTTCTGGTACCTAATTTCCTCAAAAGAAGTTGAATATTCTTAGCGTTGCTACACTCTTGAAAATCCACGGTTAATAGGGCCTCATATCACCGATAGAAAGCGTACAAACGTCCCCTCTAACTTCGGTTTTAGTTGAACGTTTCTATAGCGTTCCATACTGTACTTTGGGAAAAAGCAAAACTGTTGTCCCTGTGTTCTATTCTATCGAATACTTTTACCAATAGCTTTTCTTATCTCTATTGTTGGAGTAGCATTCTGTCCTCGAACGCTTGTTGCCCCTCTTGAAATTGTTCTTTTAAATTTTCCTCATCTTTCTGCTGCTGGTCCATCCGATCTTTGATTAGCTTTAGTATTAATACTGCTTTAAACTCCTCCATTTTGTAATGGCTTTTCCAAATGCAATAAAAATAATTATTTCCGTTTTTGACTGGAGAATAGAGATAAAATAATAAAATGAAAAAAGAAAATGCCCTTTCCTTGAGTGCGTGCAATGTATCCCTTGCTTCTTAGAACACACCTTAGAGATAACCCAATATGAGGATAGATACATTTTTTTACTTGCTAACCAAAAAACAAAAAAGGACTATGATACAACTAAGTTGCACAAGAATAAAAATACTGGCTGTTTTTTTTGGGGGGGTACCTCCTCGCAACAGAAAAACATTTTTCATTATAGCACCGACAGTTCAAAATAGAATATTTCAGAAGATTCCACTAAATGAAAAAACGTATTTCATTTAGTTCAAGTAAAACCCACGGTTACAGTATTGCATGAATTTAGCAGCACAAGAAAAAAACAAAGGCAAAAAATCACTTCATTTAAAAATGTTCAAATTTGCATACGAATAAGAAGTCGACATTTTACGATAGCATTGTTCTTGCGGTGAATTTTTCTTTTTTCTTTTAATAAGCAGCCAGATTATTTTTTTAACATTACAAATATGCGTTTCGTACAGTTTTTTTTCCGATTTAAATATAAAGACAAAATATTACTTACAATTTAGTCGATACTTTGCCATGTGTTCGTTTTCTTTTTTTGTTGTTTTGTTTTTCGAACGTAATTGTCAGCCGACCTGTTAGCTAGTAAATTTGACGTTATTTTTCTTTTTTTTTCATTTTTGTGGAGTTAATCCGTGTGAAAGTCGAATCCATAGTCGCCAGTTGTTATGAGGTTAAATGGTAATAAAAGAAAGGAACACATGATTTTTAGGAACGAAACCTGCATTAACATAAATTACAGGCAAAATGAGTTGAGTATACCATTCCTGAACAGCTGGGCCTGTGCACTGACCGGTTTGGTCAAGTGTCAATCTCATACTGCCGGGTACCGCTACTCTAGCAATGTCAGAAATTTCGTGAAAATAGTGAATAATTCCACCCCATCTTTCCAAGCTTATAACTCCTCGAAAAATGTAATTCAAGCTCTAATTTTTTTTTCAATTAAAGGAGCAAGGACCAAGGTTTTATTAAAATAAATGTGTTTTTTTTAAAAAAAAAGGTTTTAAACTTCGGACTTTACAGGTAAATTTCTAAAAAAGGGAGTTTTTTTGTTTTAAATTTGAAATTTTATTTATTGACCTTTTCTCTTCAATTTGTGATATATAAAACTCCCCGACATAAATTAATTATTTACTTTTTAATAGACATTTAAAAATGAGAGGCGTGAATTATTCGACCCCCTGTCTTTCCAAGCTTATAACTCCTCGAAAAATGTAATTCAAGCCCGTATTTTTTTTTAATTAAAGGAGCAAGGACCAAGGTTTCATTAAAAAAAGACAAAAAAAAACAATGTGTTCTTATAAAATAAGGTTTTAAACTTCGGACTTTACAGGTAAATTTCTAAAAAAGGGATTTTTTTGTTTTAAATTTGAATATATTATTTATTGACCTTTTCTCTTCAATTTGTGATATATAAAACTATCCGACATAAATTAATTATTTACTTTTTAAGAGAAAGTTGAAAATGGGTGACACTTGGGGGGTGAATTTAAAAAAAACGTTTGTCTAAAATATTATATTCCTGTTATTGGAAAGAACATAAAATTTCACATTGACCCTGAAAATATCGTAAAAATAGAATCAATAGAAAAATTTTGATATATTTTTAAAGTTTAAAAATTGAAAAATATTGAGTTCAGAAAATTCATTACTGTTTTAAAAAAATATATTTCTATTACTTTTAAAACAACTGTAATAGTTTATTTTGGAAGTATAATCCATAAAGAAAATAAATAACCCACTTTTAACAGAGAAATTACGAGATTTTTATATTGTATTCGCAGTTTCGTGTTAGGGGTGTCAAAAATTCCTACAAAAATTCTAATACTGCTACCGCTACTCGATATCGGAAGTGACGTCGCCAGAGGAAGTGAGGTCATGAGATAGTCCATTAATCCCGTGGATGGGCGTCTCCAACACGCAGTGACTGCCCCGTCTGTCGTCGTTATTTTACTGCTCATAAGTCCTATTGTTATATGTTATTGTTAAATTTGTTATTGATTGTTAAACTTGTTATTGCTTATATTGTCAAATTTGTTTTATTGCGCCAAATTATTGTTACCCCGGTTATGGCATGAGAGTCGCTTTTTGAAAAGGAAAAATGGAAGCGGCAAACATTTCAGAAAAAATCTTAATGTGTTAAGCCACAAATAAGCAATATTAACGTAGAAGAAATTCTGCAGAAAGCTCGTTAATCCATTGAATTTGTTACTGACACTGGAATTATAATTGAAATGCTAAAATTAAAACATTTCGCAAAAAAGATATACCACTTTCTTTGTTATCGACAGAAAAGCTAAAAAATAAAAAAAAATAAAAAATTGTCATCGACAGAAAAGCTAAAAAGTAAAGATGAACCATGGAACAAATATAAAAATCATTTTGTACATAACATTCAGACCAGAGTGGATTACGAAAAACCAGTGCAAAGAAAAATACGTGCAACGTCTTTAAAAAATCGAAGAATAGTTTAAACAACTATGAAAAAAAGAATAAGTCCTCAAAGATTTCGTTCTTACATGAGACTAAAAAAGATGACGGTATTTGTTTTGAAGTGCCTGGTTGAGTACATTGTGGCTTTTTTTTTTTTGAAAAGGGTTAATTTATGGCTATTGATGTCGACAATTACAATTGCGTTTGGAGTTTTAAAATTTTACTAAAGAAAGAGTCCTTCAACAAAATCCCATATTACATTGAAGTCGGAGGAGGTAACCTCCCAATTGTTGTCGCGGGGAGACGGTAAGAGGGGTTGATTCACGTGGCTAAAAAGAAATCCCATTTCGCCAAATTCCAAGAATCGTGTCCTAGAACATTTGGCCTCGGAAGTTGGTTACCCAATTCCAAAAACTCCTAAAAGCTCCTCTTCAAAAACTCAAATAAATATTGTGACTTTTGACGAGTACGAATAGTATGCAATCAAACTTGTGATTCCCCACCAAAAAAAGGAAGAATGGAAAATTGTAAACGGTAAAAGCATCCTCACCCAAATCCTTCGCAAAAATACTCACATAACATTCACACTTCGAAAAGGATCAAGTAAGGCCCCGGGGTGAAATATAACTATTTAGTGAAACTCAAAAAAACAAAAACAAAGACTGACAAAGAGCAGATAGTTTCAATCTTTAGATCCGATCCGGATAAGGATATATGCTCTCCACAAAAAGATGCCCCTCCCCTAGTGATTTTCCTACAAAAATGGAGTATAACTCAAAGTCAAAAGGTTTGACCTTGTCCCCTAGATCATTCTCTGTAAAGACTGTTTCTTGTTTCCTATTCAAAAAAGAAAGCAAATGTAGCCCTAAAGTTGAACCCTTTTTTCCTTCCCCTCTCTTTTTTATTCAGAGTACTGAACCTCCCTCTCCAGTGACAACGGATATTTTACTGTTGGTAGATTTGAGAACGATGTAAACGAATTTGGGAATATGATGAAGGAGGCTAACACGTTATTAAAAATAACGCCCATTTTTTTAAGATAAAAAATTGACTGACAAGAAAAAATTTTGAACTGTTATTTTTTTATCTTTAAATAAGCACCCCCTGATAATCACCTGTCAAATTATTGGAGGGGTTAGGATGCACCGATTCGTTGCAACTCTTGAATTACATTGATTGGTTCTTAGAAGAGCCGGTGTAGGGTTTTTACATTGTCCAATTTTCATAATAATTTACTTGGATTATAGGCTTGTCCCTGGACAGTTAAACTTAGATAAACCCAAAATCGCTGCGTACAGGAAGTTGAACACCTCGTTATTCGATTTGTGGAATTCCGCAAAACAGCATTTACGAAAATTACAGCGAGGATTGACTAAGATCATAATCAGGAATAATTGATGAAACTCTTTTAAAAAAATATAAGGTCCTTCGTTGCCGATTATGGTAGACACCTTTAATTCTATGGCAACGAGTGCGATATTATAATTTAGATATCGGGCGATGGAGAGGGTGGGTTGCAGAACCTCGACTATTACTCTGACATAGACTGGGCCTTTGATAGTTTTTGTGTGTTTTAAATGCTGTCGGATTGATACGAAATGTTCTGTGCAGTTTGAGGTTGAGACACCCAAACCGAAGAATGCTGACGGAGCTATGCAGGTGTATTTTTTTTTGGTTCAGAGTGCTCCTCCTCTTGAGACGCTGGCCCATTTTCCTTCCTTAGAACCTGGCATTACATCCTCTCGCTGTAATAGAGTCGCAAATTCTAGTGTGGGTACTTCGTAGTACGCCATCTTGGTTGTATATGAAACGGTTATTTCTCATTGAATATTCTGTTTTGTTTCAAAACGATTTACATTTTCCAATTATATTCATGTTCGAGATTTCCGTAATGACACTTCCAACCCACAGTAACTCAGCGACGAGAGATTCAGATTCACAAAAATAATAACCACAAACAATTATTGGACAAAATTCAAAAATCTATGCGGAAATTTAAAATTAAAATATTTTAGTGCTGTACAACAACTTGGCAACAAACACTCAAATTCACAAAAAGGATACTCATAATAACGTGTTGACGAATAACTCAAATTTAATAAGGACGATTTGCTAAAATAAAATACCTTTTCTCAACAACAATAACTACAGAAACAACATATGCGTTAGCAGTAGAAAATTAAGAAATGTTTAACTTTGACCAGGACTATTACAAATTTGAAGGCGTACGTTCTAAACAAATCTGCAAACCTATACGGATTAAACTGAATAAATACGCATCTACACACTTTATTGAACATCACACTTATAAGGCCATACTAGATCTTTTTACCACTTCTGTTCTTGAATCTTATCCTGCTTCCTCCTCTATTTCATGGTGTACTTCTAATCACGCTGTAATTTATGTTGGAACTTGTTTTCTTGTTGGGTCTGATTGATTTCCCCTTTTGAAATAGGATTCGTAGCTTCTTATGTGACGTTTAAAATGTCATGTCTCCGAATGCTGCTGCAGGTTTCTGATTGGCTTCTTGGTCAAAATAACTCGACCATTCTTCATCGCAAGATTTGCACGGATATAATCCCTGAAAACGATTATATATCTTTGAAAATGACTGATTAGGCTTCAGTTAAATTAATAAATCTGGTATGTCGTTATATTGATACGTATTGTAATCGAAGCAGGAGTAGTTTGCGTGCGGTGTGTTACCTTTCAAGGCTTCACATGTCTCAACCAGTCAGTAATCATAGCTTCACAACCAAAGCACAAAATTGCCGGAGAAAAAACCTAATGCACGTGTATTCATTACATAATTTTCCCCTGAGTTATTTTTCCGTGAAATTTTGCTTTCATATCATTTACTGTGGGTATATTGTTCTTATGCTTTGACCCACTGGATTTTCTGATCTTATTTTGATTGGAATTTATTCGGTACATTTTGTCATCTCATTCTTGATCTCAACTAATCCCTATACCTTTTGCATGGTTATCTGTTTACTTTTTTGTCATATATAACATGTTCAATTCGTCTGAATACACAACAACTCTGTCCAGCCTTAAAATCTTTAAAGAAGAACTAGTCTTCTTTCTTTAGTAATTTATTTATTTAATTTTTACTGATAATTCATTCGTTAGAACAAACAACAGTCGACCAAACACGGGACGTATTTGACTTGGGAACGTTAACTCAACTAATGATAAACGTTACATCGTACTTGGGTTGTCGAAGTTTTGAATACATATTTCAATTGTGTCCACGCATTGATTTTTCTTTAAGTCACATTTATGTGTCCACAAGTTTTTCTGCCTTTCCGTTACTGGTATTGTCATGTGTGTTCAGCTGTCAATCATTTGCAGTATTCTTTACATTTTTACAGCCCTATCGTCACCGATTAGTTCTATAAATTTCGTTGCGTCCATTTATCATATTTGTTGTCGTCAGATGTTGTCGTCAGATGTTGTCGTCAGATATCTACAAATAACTATTTATGGCCACTTTGCAAAACGGTCCACTTTGACAAAACAAGTTGATCACCTTATGGGTCATGCATAGTCGATTTGTAATGATGCCAATGGGACATTTATCTTTTGTAATAGCTGACTGTTTGCCGGCGGATCCACTGCTACGATTCGACATCCTCTACACGGTTTCTTAGTCCTGGTCGACTATAGGTCAACACGTGTAACCTCTAATAAACGGTTTCATTCGTGAAATCCTTTGATGGCCCGTGTGCTAGTCTCCAAGTACTAACTACTGCAGAGTAGTCAGCATTACTACGTCATCTGAGTATAGCAATACACGATCATATTTAGAAAAATGCACAGTAGTCCCCTTTTTATTTTTATCATTCCAATACAACTATAAGTTTCACCAGATTTGTTTTTTTTAAATTTACTAATGAAATATCTATTCCCTGCTTCTTTTTTGCGTTTCCAGCCTGAAAGTAATTCTTTAATTCAGACTCGACGATTCACTTTATCTCTTATTGCCGCTCTTATTTTAACAAAACCGATCTGCGAATTCATTAATAATTCAGGATAGGGTAGTATCATTTCGCTTGATATTTCGAAAACGTGCAAGAGTGTAGCATCCTGGTCTTTTATATAAACTTTGAGCTCATAATAATGGTGTTGAAATGTTCTAGTCGAAGCTTGAGGAGTAAGTCTAAATGATGTATTTCAATTTTCCTTGTCCATCACTACCAGTGCCTCCTAAGATTACACTTCAGGGCCAATACCGTTTCTTTTTTTATGTAAATAACCTTCCGGAGGATATTAATAAGATACTTAACACCACTTTCTATTCTGGTATTACTGCTCGGATACCTTTTGTTAGTTAAAATATTCAGCTGATCTAGAAGTTGATTTAATTTCATATATAGATTTGTGCAAAATAACTTGTATCATCTTATGTAAAGACTCAAACGAGCCCCTTTTTCCTCTTGATATTCTTTCTGTATAGCTCTATTTATTGTGAGATATTGACTCTAAAATTTATTGACTTTCCCTTTCCAGTAAATCTTTCTTAGAATTCATATATTTTATTTATTAATATTTCTCATTTCCGTAAAATTTGTACTTATTATCACCTTAAACACTTTACCAAACCCGAGGCTATCATCTATTTTTTTTTCAAATTTACTAATAGGCTATGCATGGAATACTATTATAATATTTCGGCTGGTAAATATCTGTCGTATTTAAAGGTCCTTGGTAAACTGAAAAAAAGTATCTGTAATTTGATTGGCACTTATCTTTCTTATACAGTACCATCCCTTTCTGGCAGACGCAATGATACTAATCCCATTCTTTTCTATAAACACTAATAGCGCATATGTTTATTAGAATTGTCTTATATATTTTATGCTTTCTTTGTTCCACCTTATTTGACGTTTTGGCATGATTGTCTCTATCAATTCGCTATTTAAATACCAATCATATTACCGCGTCCAATCCCGGTAACTTTTTCGAAAGACCCTAACATTGTTAAGTTCCTTTGATGGTCACTATGTTCCGTCTAGCAGCATCATTTTTTCTTCACTAGTTACCAAGTAAGATCTATGACTTACTTGTAGTTTCATTAAATATTTTTGCAAGCAAAATCCGATCCCGCATTTTGCTAAATCCTACTGTATGATGAGAATGAAATATGTCTTCGACACTCCGTGGATGAAGGACTATCCACTTATTTTGTGCTTCCTTTTTAAAATAAAATATGTTTTTAACTCTTTTTCAAAGTGTTTTCAACATGTTTTATTAACTACTTGGTCCTCTCTCTCTTTCTCTCTCTCTTTCTCTCTCTCTCTCTCTCTCTCTCTCTCTCTCTATATATATATATATATATATATATATATATATATATTCCAGGTATAGTTTTTATCTATGGATTCAATAGAACCACAACCTATACTGCAATGTATATAGACTTACCATGACCCAATCCGAATTGTGCATATGTTAAGATGTGTCCATGTATGTAGTGCTTTATCTAATCAGAGTTAAGTAATCATGTCAAACATCCGTGGATAGTATACGACTTGACAACTTTGGAATCTACAATTCGCCGAGTGAAATTGACACAATATATAGTTGACAGTTTCAAATACAAGTTAAAATCACCGAAATAGCGTAATGAAATTATGCACATAAGAACGATACAATAATTAATAAAATGAAATAAAATATTCTAATAAAGGTATATCATCTACGTGTTTCCTACGACGAAAGTAACAATGGATCAATGTGAAAATTACTTGCTTAATATGAACAAGCAATAAAATATAAGTTTCCAGAAAATTAACAGCAGTTTTTCTACGTGCTAATTACAAATGCCGATCCCACATGACAGAAATTCATCTTGTGATAAGCAGCAATGACGTGATGCTCTGTTGAAGTTTGTTCTATTCTATATGACTTGTTTTTGGTTTGGCCTAATTTATTTTTCAAGTAAGTGAAAAGAGATGTGAACCTTTAATTTACTAATTAGAGGAAGTCGGTGATTTTTTTTAAATGTGATATTCTGATATCCCCTTTATGTACTTGCTAGATTCAAGGTTGCTTCATTTTATTGATCAATGTAGTGTTTCGTATTTCTGAAACCGCGACGGCTCAAAATCGATGCTATCATGTGATTTGGCCTGATCCTATGTAAAAGAATTAATAATTATAATAATATATACACGCACACACGCCTGTATATATATATATATATATATATATATATATATATATATATATATATATGTGTGTGTGTGTGTGTATGTGTGTGTATGTGTCTGTGCGGTGCATTGCATATGGTTCTGTGCGTACTATTGAGAAAAACGCGTTTGCATTCTCAGATTTTAATCGGCGATCGATATTTGAAGAAAGCATTCCCGATCGATAAGCAGTTGTTTCTAATCAGATTCCTGACTCTAACGTGCTTCAGACCAACAGCTACGCGTGGTGGAAATCCATAAAGAAGACCCATGCAAATATAATTGCACTGGCTAAAAATTCCGTTTAACTTTCGCTATGGCTTCTTTGTTTTTCCTTTTTAATGTATCGGGCGGGGATCAGAATCGGTCTTTTATGATTTGCATGGAACATCAAATACCGTCTTTTTCGCACGGTGAATTTAGATCGACTAAAAACAAAGAAATATACCTCTCCTATGCTTTTTGCTCTTTTGACTCTTGTCTTTCTTTTTAAGATGCGTTCTTTGTTTATATCTACTAAGAAGCTTACACTAATCGGTACATAAACTCGAGTACATCAAACGCATAATTGCACTGGCATATATATATATATATATATATATGCAAAAATATTCCTATATATTTATTCGTTCAATATATCTAAAAATAATAAAAGCGTAAATGATATCTGTACATATAAATTCATAGGCGCATATGCATACATATAGAACAATATACATACATACTTATGTGTAAATATGTACATACTTGCATTTATATATATTTATATATATATATTATGTTTAAAATGTACTTATCCACTGGCACGTGTTTCGTCGTCTACGACTCATCAGAGTGACTGAATATAGACAGATTCGAAATCGAAATCCATCACTTTGTTGGAATTCTTCCCCCCCCCAAAAAATAACATATATATATATATATATATATATATATGTGTGTGTGTGTGTGTGTGTGTGTGTGTGTGTGTGTGTGTGAGTGTGTGTGTGCGTGTTCACTTTGTTAGGGGAAAGAATTCCAACAAAGTGCTCGATTACAAAGAAAAACTTGTTCAATATAAGAGCTTAATATTTATTTATTTAATTGAACAGAAGTTCAGAAAAACATAGGTACCGTCGGTTTCAAGCCTAACATAAAGGGAACCAGTTAATGGTAACACGTAAACGATGTACGGCTCTCGTCAGCCATGTTGTTAGCCGAGAGTCGAACATCGTTTACGTGTTACCATTAACTGGTTCCCTTTATGTTGGGCTTGAAACTGACGGTACCAATGTTTTTTCTGAACTTATGTACAATTATATATATATATATATATATATATATATATATATATATATATATATATATGGCAGAATTATTTTAAGGAAAGCATTGAAAAGTGTCGACGGAAGCAAACATACCTGTCTCACTCTAACTGTGTTTCGGAACCAGTCTACAATGTCTCAGTTGAGAAAAATGTCACTGCTTATCATGTTGAAATTCTGTCTGATGCGGATGAAATTAGTGTCATGGTCGCCTAGAGTACCGCATAACAATCTGTCAAAGAATCTCATACAGTCTATGAATACGTAATAGGGATATTGGTGATGAAGGTATATCTCACAAGATATGCTGCTATCAATAACAATGAACCAGTCTACATTAATAATCCAAGTTTCTCACAGTTGAAGATCTGCTCAGTTGTATTGCATCATGTCCGGAATCCAGCCAGCTTTTCAGCTATTATTCCTTCAGCCTTTGTACCTATTCCATAAAAAAATCAGAAGTAAAGAAGACAAAAATGCGTCAGATCCGGAATGCTTCTAAACAATCAGAGTTCTATTCCTTCTCCAACCAGCTATCGGATTTTTTTCGTCCTCTCTACAACTGATAGAAACATCACGTGCACGAGATAAAAATATATATAAAATTACCGATAGTAAACAAAAGAAAAACATTTATTTCTACTGCGCCTGGAATAATGATAGCGCCAAAATTTGTATTTATCTTATTTTTCGTATCACGCGAGTTCGAACGCCATCGCTTTTCTACAGAAAGGAAACGTCAATCATTGTCGCTTATTGCTATGGATCTCCACTCATTTATTACACTTAGAAAAGGGTCTGGCTAATATCGTCTTCATCTGTAAGCATTTTATTACCGAGTAATTCTGACCAGTCTTACTCTTTATAGCAAATCGTTGTAACAGTTTTTTTCCGGCTGTATAAATCAGCGATTACCGATGATCGAATGTGCATGTTGTTTTCTTAATACTGAATATCAGTTAGCATAAATCACGTTATATGTGTATGTTATTGTTTGCGTTTATATTCTTTCTATCAATGTTGTCGATAAAGACTATTTGAAATAGCCACATTGTACAGCAAAATATACATCTTGTACCTTTATCGCTTGCGCTATGTGATGAAACCGGCACGTATCCTTTCATTTTGTGCAAATCCAGAGGGAGACAGACAAGGATTTGTTACAACATAAGAAATTGTAATCCAGCATCATTTAGCTATGTGTAATAAGGCTACTTATTAAACAAAATATACATGTTTCTTATTTTCTATTTCAAACTACGTAGAATAAATATCACATGGTTCAAAAGAAGGCTATTCAGTTTCATCCACCAACTTTCTTTTTGTTTGATTCAATTTTGGCGCGGTTGATAGAGGTTTGATCTCTAAAGTTCCAAGTGAACATTTCTGTGAATAGCGGTTTCGGTCCTACCACAAGGCCCACAAAGGATTAGTTGGTAAAAAAGAACGTGGTAAGACAACAACAACTATAAAAGGCAGTAATTACTGAGGATAGAGTTAAGAGACACAACATTCCTAAACATGTCAAAATTAACCACATGACGAAGGTCAGAGTACTAATTGGTTGAAAGTCATGAAACAACTTGTATGAAAATGAAGATAACAGTTTGCAAATAAATAAATATACACATTACTCATCTTAAAGGATTCCATGAATAAAATTAGTTAAGTCTTGTAAGACTTAACTAATTTTATTAATTATTATGATTTTTTTTTTTTTTGGCATTTTAAATTTCCCACTGTGAAATTTCAAAATATTTCCGAAAAAATTTCTTATTTTTTTACGATCAGACTGTGAACAAATGTGGAAGATGTTCGCTTAAAACTTATATTAATAAGCCTGCACTGCGACTATTAATACTATTTTTAATCGCTGCATTTTTCCTCAAAGAGCAAATAAAAATATGTTTAGAAATCGACCGCGAATAATTTTAATGGGAAATCAATTTGTCCATCTTCGCATCTCACTAATACAAATCCTCGCATAAACTATATTACTTGTAATTTTATTTATTGTTAGAAAAATATAATTTTTTAACCAAGTAACTGAAATAATTATAAGTTCAGATTAAATTAAATTTCTCCGCACATGGCTGTTTTAATAATCTGTTAATAGTAAATAAAATGTGACTGTTAATTCATAATCCGATGCAAAAATTTGAAATTTAAAATAAGTTTCAAACAAAGTAAATATAGGGATTTAGTTTTGAGTATAAAAAAATGTTTATTTGTAAGAAGTAAACATTATTATTTCCTAGATGTAAAGAAATTAAGTAGAAATGATCTAAATATTAATTTTTCGGGCTACAAACTAGGATGTTGAAAATTAATAAATTGTTTTCAACAGAGAAAACGTTGTAAGTTGTAAAAATGTCAATAGAACCGGGCTGGTAATTGTTTGAGGTGTATTTTTACTTACATATGAATAAATATTTGAGGGGGGATATACACTCATATATATGTATTTTTCAGAATAGTCCAAACAAAATATAAGAATTTTACTATTCTATATCCACTTGCCGAATGATAGAACCAAAACTTTAGCAAGGCATAGCGTATATTTGCAATGACGTTTTACTATATTTTTCATGTTTAATTTTGCTATTTCTCAAACAATTTGCTACACTTTTGATTTTTAATTTTTTAAAGATGTTGTCAGTTTGCGATGTCTAAATCAAATTGCGACGGTTTATGCAGTGTAAAATCAATTATTTTTATACGCGATTAAACACTGATTCTTATTCTTCAATATAGAGTAAAAATGTGAGTCTTGTTCTTCAATATAGAGTAGGAATGTCGATAAATTCCTGTCATTTAAAAAAAATTACTTGTATTGTTGTTATGGGTGTCGAATTATATGGCACACTTTATATATATATATATATATATATATATATATATATATATATATTATATGGCACACTTTATATATATATATATATATATATATATATATATATATATATATATAAAGTATGTCTCTAAAATTCGATACCCATAACAAGAATACAAGTAGAAATTTTGTCTGTGTCTGTGTCTCCGTGTAAGTGCATGTATATGTGTGTATGTGTGAAAAGGGAAATAAAAATGACATATTTTGACAAATAATTCGCCATACATTCTGACAGAGGTGTATTTTTTTGCATACAGCATATCATATATAAAACTTACAGCAAATATTTCCACAATGTTAAACATTTTCCAGTTCGGAAAGAATACATGTTTTTTATTTTTTTATTTTGGTTCTCATGCACAAGGTAATCTCTGTAATTCTGTATATGATATTTTACTGCCATTACTTTTGAACAAATTACTCTGTCATTGTTTGCTATGAAGTAATTACATGGCTAGGCACGAGTTTCTTTTGTTTAAATGTGTTTCAAGCGCAGATGAGGCCAACGCATACAACTCTGAACAATAGATCAGCGTTAATGCGCATGTGTAAATCGTGCAATATATGTGCAATTTTAAGTCTGTCAATATAAAAAAAAGCCGGTCTTACGTTTCAGCACTGGTAACACGCTGGATTTACTTTGAAGATAAAACAATAAGGCAACACATCTATCAATGAGTAGGTGTTATTAATTCATGGTAAAAAAACTCAACTTTGATATTTTTATTAATTCTTATCTCGTAATCAAAAAATGCATTTCATATACAAGAAGAATTTGTTATGATTAGCATAAAAAAATAAACAAAAAATACTTTATTCAATAAAAATCTAATACCTTGATTAAATTATTTCATGAAATCATAATCATATTTCTATGAAAAGTTTATATTTCTGATATATGCGACTAAACAATTGGTCTTTCAGTCTAATATTATGAACTCAACAGTTATAATTAAAACGCACTCATAAAGCATTATCCTTTGATTTTTTTCCATGACTTGAAAGACTAGTTCGTTTTGCTAATATTGGTAATAATGGCAGAAGATAAGAATTTACGGTAATTCGCTTCGTAAATGCCATGCATACATTGTGCGATCCATTATACCGGTAGAGGCAGAACAACTTTTTTTATTTGGAATATCATTTATAACAAAAAACAAGCGTTGCTCTGCCTCACTCGGTATTTGATGGGCGTATATATTCATTTATAGATAAAATATACTCATTAATATACTATATGTTATTTACTATATATATATATATATATATATATATTTATATATATATAATGAAAATTACAATTGAATTTACCAAAATGATCCAATATGGTAAAATTACAGTAAATTATAAATATTAAAGAATTACTATTTATAAAATTACCTCAGCCAGATATAAAAGCTCGATAAAACCAAATAGAAAATAGAGCTTATAATATGAGATGAATTTCTGCTCTTTCTGCTGATAAAAAACTTTTAATAAAAATGCTACTTTCTTCAATAATGCTTTATGGAACTCAGGGCACAAGGAAAATATTAAATACAACAATTATGCTCCTCCTGCAGGCCGCCTTTAATCTGTAATCACACACAATATGACTCGTAAAAAACTAGTTCAAATAACAAGATATGCTGCTATCAATAACAATAAACCAGTCTACATTAAAAATCCAAACCAAAATACTAATCGCAATGCCTCTAACCCACCTAGTCGCATCAGGAGAAAAAAAAAATTGTTTAATCCTCCATTTAGCCTAAACTAATATACCTAAAGAATTCTTCAACATCGTACAACACTCTTTTAAATACCCACACAGATATAGTTCTATTGTCAATAAAAATTCAATCCGGATTTCTTATTCAACAGTGTGTAATTTAGCACAAAGAATCTTAACATCTAATAACAAAAAATTAAATCAGCCCCAAAAATCTCTTTCCCAATTGAACCCAAAACTAACTGTAATTGTAATAACACACATCTTTGCCCACTAAATAATGATTGCATCCATAAAGATGTTATATATTCTTGCACTATTACTGAGCTCCCACGCAATCCTCCCATAACAGACACTAATATTTCGTCTTCAAGTTATTCTTCTTCCCATCCTCCATCTGATATAGTTACTAATCCAATACACACTCGAGCAACCCTTCCATCTACAATCATACAACTAGTAATAATAATAATAATAATAATAATAATAATAATAATAATAATGAGAATAATAATATTTCTCCTTAAAGCCATCCTAACACTAACAACACTCATTATCCCCTCCAAAATAGTCTTCATACAGACATTGTCCCACCATTTGTTGAACACTATCAACAAAATTCAAACTAATTAACAAATACAAATCAGCAAATTAATATTAATACCAGACATCGAGCTTTTAATAAAGTACATACATATATCGGCGCTACTTCAACATTAATTAAGAAAAGAATATCAAACCACATTTCTTTTTTAAACACCATAATTCTAATAATAACCAAGGAACTTCTCAAACCACTTTAATTAAAAAAAAACTTGACATACTCAATCAAATGGACTATTATGAAAAAAAATTAAGTCTTATACTCCAGGCTCTAAGTCATGTCGCCTCTGCACAACAGAAGCTATAAATATAATTACTTCCCCTCAAAGTAATAATATAATAAATTCTAAAAATGAACTGATCTCTTTCTGTAAAGATAAGTCCAAATTTAATTATGGCAATTTTGAAATTACATAGTTATACTTTTACCCTTTATATAGATATAACGATTTTTCTTTAACTTTATCGTTTTTCTACATACTTCTTAATAGTTTATAATTTAATAATCCTTTATTTCAATTCTTTATCTCTTCTTTGCATGACCGGTTTTTTATCTGCATTTTCTGTTTTATTCTTTAAACTTTCCTTTCTATCTAATATATCAATCTACCCACACTTTCATATCTTGTGTGTATATTTACTTAAATTTTACTATATGCATTTACTTCTTTTTTTCTTGAATTTGCAGATACCGGCCATCCTCTCCCCTTAAATAATTGTTATTTTTATTCTTATTTTATTTTATATTTTATATTTTATTTTTTATCATTATATTTTATTTTTTATTTATTTATTTTTTATTTTCTATTTATTTATTATTTATTTATTTTTTTTATTTTTTTTTATTTTCCTTTTAGTGTCGTTTAACAACTCTTGCTGACATTTTTTAAGTGGTGATGTAAATTTCAGTTGACCTGTATTATTTTCCCTATATATTTTTTCGCGCCTTTAACATTTCCTGTCTGGGTCATTTTGACTTTTGTTTCCCTTTATTTTATATTTTATATTTAACTTTATCATCATTTTTTATTCTTCTCTCTCTCTTCTTCCTCTTCCCATATCTTTCTTATTTATATGTATGTCTCGGAAGTAGAATGAAAAGCATATCTTATTTTTCTTTTATTAATATTATTGGAATCTTTTCTTTTTTCCCCTTGTACACATTTTTGTGAATTATTCCATGGATTTTTGCCTTTGGATTTTTATGGACCATCTTTTTCCAATTACGGGATTTCCTTGGATTTTACTTGTACGAATCCAAATTCTTTCTTGAAGTTTTACATTTAGATTTTACCGTCACTGGAGTTTTTATCTTCCACCAGACTATCCATTCGTGCGTAATCACCTTTTTCTTTACCATGTTCCCTCTGCTTCACTTTTTTTGTTTTCAAGTAAGATCTTTGACTTACTTGCTGTTTCATCAAATACTTTTGCATGCAAAATCCGATCCCGCATTTTGCTAATTCCTACCCTCTGATGAGAAGGAAAGTATTTCTTCGAAACTCCGCGGATTAAGGACTATCCATTTATCTAGTGTTTCCTTTTTCAGATTAAATATGTTTTTAACTCATTTCAAAGTATTTTTTACATATTTTATTAACTGTTTGCTCATATATATATATATATATATATATATATATATATATATATATATATATATATATATATATATAGCATGGATACCCGATGTTTCCCAGGAATGAATGGGTATCGACAAAAATTTTATCACTTCATCATTTATTGCAATAGAAATCGATGAAATGACCCAACCTTTAATCAAACCGATTGATGTGCGCCTTGATTAAGCGTCCCATGCCTTAACTCAGTCACTTAGTCCACAATACATTGTAGTCTGTATTACACAGTAGAAAACTGTCTATTAATTATATAAACATTATATAATGATTTTTATTATAGTTAAAAATGTAAAAGCCAGTATCATGCTTCAGTTGGGCTCTAAACAGAAACATTCACATCGACAATGTCTCTCTCATATCAAAGAAATTACTGTTCAGTCCATATGTTTAGCCTTTCTGCTTATGCAGAGATCATCGCTTTAATTTAAGTTTAGGTAATCAAGTATTATGGTGGAATTTTGCTTTAAACAGTAATTTCGAACGAAACCCTGCTCTATCAGAAACCTACTGTTTATTTTAGATGTCGGGCTTTTTGGCGTGTGTGGTATACAAACTTTTCATATGCACTGTATAAGGTGTTTACTCGAGTCAAACCGTCTGATCCTTCATCGAATTATTTCGATTATCGATATTTATCGAAGATATTATGATAGAAACCATGTATAATAACATTCAGGCACATAAAGTACCTTTTTGTGAAATTTCATGAAAATCGGTTCAGCTGTTTTCGATTCCATAGGAAGAACCCACCCCCACACACACAAAGTATCATCTCTCTCTCTCTCTCTATATATATATATATATATATATATATATATATATATATATATATAAGCGAAAATGTATGTATGTATGTTTTTTGTCTGCTAAAAACTTTTGACTGACGGCACAAGAATTCACAAACTTGATACAATATTAAAGCCCCACCCTCCGGACGACAAATATCGAAAAATTAGCCGAAACGGAACATCAAAAGTGCGTCAACTGATCGATTTTCTGCAAGGGGGGCCAAATAGTGACATTTTAATGTTAAACATTACATATTTTTAAATCGATTCATAACTGCCCCAAAAAATACGGGCGCCAACTCTTCTATATAAAGTATACACGGGCCCCTTTATTTTGGGGCAACTTGTATTTAAAACCCGCTGAGTCATGTCACGTGATCTTGACGTCAGCAAGCTCTAATGGCAGTCTGAATTTAAAAATTGTTGTTATCGGTAAAATAAAAATTAACCCTCACACAAGCTAAACTATGAACTTCTACGCTATGGCAACGTTTCCAAAGTTATTAGCACATTAAAAATACTTAGATACGATAGTTAAACGAAAAATAACAAGCCAAAAATTTGAAGTAAAAAAAATACGCTTACAAAAAATATTAACGATCGAAGTTTTTACAAAAAAAACACAGCCAGACGCCATTTTCTTTTTAGTAAAAGGAAGAGGAAGTGATAGAGAGACGCAAACAGAGAGAGACGCAGACAGAGAGATAGATAGATAGAAAAAAACCCTTTACTTTTACCCCCGAAATCGACAATTTTCGACAGGGGGGTCAACAACGCATGCGTCAGATGACGTCATGACGTCGTGACCTGATTTACTTTAAATAGTTTAAAAACCGAACAAATTTCAGATGCGTCTGTTTAGCCCAGGTAGTTAAGACCTTGGTTCGTTATCTAAACCTTTTGGGTTCGAATCGTGGTGTGAGATTTTTTTTCGACTTTTAATATTTAAATATTGAACCCTATATTATTTAAGCCATTTTTCACGTAACGTTCGTTTTCCTGTTTTTTTACTTCGCTTATTCTTAGCGACACCCAAAAACACCCGGGTACCAAGCTGTTTAATTTTTACTTCGCTTATTCTTAGCGACACCCAAAAACACCCGAGTACCTACCAATTTTTTTAAATTTTAATATCGAAACAGGCTTATTTAAGCCATTTTTCACGTGTTCGTTTTTCTGTGTTCATCGTTCGTTTGCCTTACTTTAGTTTTTTTGTGTTTTATTCGATGTCTTGATTACTCCCCCACCGCTTAATTAAACGTTGTTTTCTTTTCTTACTTCGTTTATAACAATGCTTACATCGTCATCGTCGTCGTCGTAACGCTCGATTACTTTCAACAACTTATGCGCTCATAACAATGCTTCATTCTGGCTGGCCGATTTTATTTTCAAACAGGGCTTCGGCTTCGATCCTACCCCCCGGTTTCTTTTTTATTTAACACCACACACACACCTACAAACACCCGGGCAACGCCGGGTACCCCTCGCTAGTTTATAATAATAATAATAATAATAATAATAATAATAATAATAATAATAATAAACTCTCCATTTCTACAGAGTTAACCTTACAGAATACTTCCAACACACATCGTCTTGAAGTGGAGACAAAAGACGATTATAATGATGATATTAGTTAAAATGTTATTCTTCGTTGAATAGTTTTGCTGATAAACTCATCGCGAATGGTTTCTTCTATTTTTGTTTTGATCTAGACACACTAGAAGTCGAACTTTAAAAAAAAGTTCAGCGATGAACTATTTTTTTGCTTCACGCAACATCGAAATCTATTTAAAGAAAGAAACACAATTTCTGTAGTGTTAAACCTGCCTTCAGCTTGATGGTTTTCGTGATTCTGAAGCGAACGTTAAGACAAGAGAAAAGGAATTAGTGCGGTTGCTTGCCGCTTCGTGACATTGTTAATGGAACATCGTGTGTCGCTTGTAATATGTTGAAGTTCGTACAAGAGTCGGTTTGCAGCCATGGCGCGTTACATTGTTCTTTTATGTTTCACTGTTCTTTTCATTTACAGATTCGAATTTAATTCGCAACTACCTGTCGACATTGTCTAAGCTTTACTCTCTAAGGAACGAGGGCAACAGGTTGATATACACGATCAGTATAATCGATACACTCGCTCATATACCAAACCTATTATGCGACGTTACATTTTTTGGTAAGTTAATTTTTGTGAAATAAAAGCAGGAATTAAATAATTCAGTCTTCTATATTTATATTATAATAGAATATGTCTAACAAGTATCGTTTCTGCTAACTGTTATCATATAAATGATAAGTCGCATTTACTGTTTTCTTAAACATGAAACGAAGTTTCCCGTCCAGCTATGTGTTGTAGAGTTTACCCATTGTTCCTGGGGGAATTAGCAATGTGATTTTAGTTTATTACATGAAATATTTCGTGTGCAGTATTTTCTGCGTCACGTGATGCAATATTTGAAAACAACAGCATTGCTTTATGGGAACGATCAGATATTATCATGCGAAGATTCTGTAACCAGAATTATTTTGTACAAATTGTTTTCCCTTCCAGTTATCTATGTATGATAGTCTGAGTGTTTAATGAACAGAAAACATCTTAAAAACAGACAAGAAATAATTGTCAATCCAATAGTGCAGTTTAATCGCAAAGGCTCACTAAAAATAAAGAACGTAAATGAAAACCATGACCAGAAATAGAAATAGTAAAATATAGAGAAAACAGCATAACACCATTAACAACAAATATGCACATAGGAATCTGTGAAATTATAACACAGAGACTAGAATAAATATTATTAAAAAGATCAGCAATAATAAAACGAACAGAAAGATAATAAAGTAATATTTTCGAATGGTGTCTTCTAGAATTTATGCGATCTGCATCTTACAAAGATTGACATCTTCAATGAAAATCAAAAACAAAAAAATGCACACAGAAAACATGCATAAAAGGTAAATAATATTAATACAAATGTATGATTTTTTTATTCTTTGAATTGTAATCTGCATTATATTAACGATTAAATCATTCACACATTTTTATGAACAGCAAGTTTCGTGTCTTCACAGAATCTTACAGAAATGCTGTTTAATGTTCAGACGGAATTTATTAGTTTTAATGAAATATCCACCTTAAAATACGAGTTTTACATGAGATTTTATAAATACAAAAGCGATAAAATCTATTTGATCGAAATAATATATATATATATATATATATATATATATATATATATATATATATATATATATATATAAAGAGAGAGAAGGTGAGAAAAGCAGAAACAAACAGAAAGCGAGAGGTAGGAGAAAACAGATAGAGAAAAAAAGAGTGAAAACGAAATGTAAACAGAGATATAGTAGAAAATTATAAGCCATTGCGTGACCAAATAAGATTGGCCTGGAAGATTTGATTAAAAAAGGGTTAACTTACACAACCAGATAAACTTAAAATAACAGAAAAACGCAATGCAAAATAATTACATTCTTCCTTCGATACTACTCTCTCTCTCTCGCTCTCTCTCTCTTACTATCTATCTCTCTTTCTCCCTAACACTATATCATTCTCAGCTATGTATTAAATATTATTATCCGTATTATTTTATTGCAGATTCGTTTCGTCAACAAAGACATAGTGGTCCAAACTTAAACGAAAAGAAAGGAAAATGATGAGCAAAAAATATTGGAATAGAAACATACTGTTGACACACTGACTACAATAACAGTTTTAGGCAGAATATGAATTAATATTGAAATGTATGGCAATATACAATAAAAAGGTTAGGAAAGGGATAAGCACACAGTGAATAATAGATTAGTTACGTTAGAGTTCCAATTAGAATGAATTAAATAGCGTTTGTATATTATTAACAGCCAAACACATACAACCACATACACACACATATATCTATATCTATATATATATATATATATATATATATATATATATATATAGAGAGAGAGAGAGAGAGAGAGAGAGAGACAGACAGACAGACGGACAGACAGACAGACAGACAGACAGAAAAAGAAATCATTTTTTTGTAATTCAATTCAGAAAAAATATATTTTTTCATAACAGAAATGTGTTGTTTGAATAAAGAATACAATTCAGAATGTTTTCCTTAACTCATGGACTTTCGATGGAAGCCAATTTTCTTCAGAGGAAAAGTCATTAGGAAATATTTGATTGAATTCGAAATAATTTTTCCGAGCACATACAAAGAAAATACATTAGAAAGTTAATTACATATTTTTAAAAGGATATAGATAAAGAAAATAGAGGAAATAAAAGTAGAAACCATGAAAGGATATGAATTTATGGTATCCGTATGTCGTGGTAATCTTTTTATAGTGTAGCATAATTTTGTTAGAGTCCCAGTTTATTACATAAATCCACATTATATATATATATATATATATATATATATATATATATATATATTATTAAATATGTATATGTGGGTGTATGTTAATGGTCGAGAATCCAAGCCATGAGATACATTATTAATAAAAATTCAAATATATGAGGGTTATATTTATTAATACGTATCAAATAATCCGAAAGCAACATCGGTGCAATTCATTCTAAAAGCAAATAAATGGGGAATTAGTTTGTCTTTCAGTTACATTTTATATCTGTTGGCCACGTGTGTGTCAAGATGCGGCAACACTTAGCAGCACACAACACAACTCACAAAAATACACCATGCACTCTAGTAAACTGCACATAGACACCACTAATCTATGCCATCGCATGAAACTCGTATATCGCATAAAATGCACCACATGGAATATATAATTTCTGGGTAGAATTGTGATGGTCCTGCATGAAACGCTTAATGGAAGTTCTAAAATGACATGCCTATTCTTTCTATAGACACATTCACGCTTGCAACACTTACAAAGCTAGCAAAGTGGGTACTTTAGTCATCAAAAAATGTCAGTAAACTTGACTGATTAATTGCACCTAAAATAATTCTTTCACACAGATAGGACTAACATGTCCAAAAAAAAAAAAATGACGTAAACAAATTGATAAGTAAATGAAAATAATGAAAATTGCCGATCATTACATAAACACCTTAAAAAACAAGAAAAAACAAGTAGAAAACGAAAAAGCAATAAAAGCCAAACACAGCGATCTTTCATTGACTTTCATTATTTGTAAGATTTTCTATTCGTTTGTTTTTGTTTTTTGTTGGTGTTTATTTAAGGTTCGGCTATTTTCTGACTGATTAATTTAATTGGTTTATGCCATTTTCAAAATTATTATTCATTTTTTATTTACTTATCTATTTGTTTAATTGTTTTGTATATTATATATATATATGGTTGTTTAATATTGTTAATATCACACACACACACACACACACACACACACACATATATATATATATATATATATATATATATATATGTTGGTTGTGTATATAGTATGTATCTATCTAGTATTATGTAAAACAAAATATGTCTGTGTTCCTGTGTATCAGTTTATCTGTGTGTCTATCGACTCGAAAATGGCTTGGTCAATTTTTATGAAATTTCACACGAAATCATTTTATGTGCTTAGCAGTATTCTTAGATATGTTGTGTGTCGAAGATGTCTTCGAAAGTATCGATAATCAATAATCGAAATAATTCGATGAAAGGAATAACAGGCGATTTTGACCAAAGTTGGCATCTTACACAGCCTAACATAACAAGTGCATTTGAGAAGTTTTATTACCACACAAGTCGAATAGTCCAACATATAACATCAATAATATGTTCTTGTATATGACAGGGACGCGTTGGAAATTAATGTTTCTGCTTAAAGCACAATTTCACAAGGGTTCATGGCTTTTTCAATGTGTACTTAAATTCAAGACATTATAACTGCACAAACAGTAATGCCAGACAAAAAACCAGCAGTAAGTTCTTTGATACGACAAGGGTGTGTTAGATATTAATGCTTCTGTTTAAAGCACAATTAAAGTATGGTACTTAGCTTATATATTTTAAACTTGAATGCAATCTTTTATATATATATATATATATATATATATATATATATATATAATGATTTTAGAAAATCAACAGTACGTCCTCAACAGTGTAATGTAGGCTACAATACACTGTGAAATTAGTTGGTTGGTAGTTGGTTTTTGTTTTACGGCTAATTTAATGCCGATTTGAAATTAGATACTCTGAAAAACATATGAAGCTTCATCCAGGTGTATCGCAATGGATACCCAATTAGGACGGACAATCAATCGATTTTATCGAAAAATAAGTTATTTCATAAATTTCGATTACAATACAAATATAGGAGTGTTGCGCATTCGCTGTTCATCATTCAATCCCGAGCAACGTCGATGCTAAATGTGAAATTGAATAACCTGTTAGAAGTTATAAATCTCATTTAGAACTCCGTAAGTGTAAACATCTAGCAATAACGTAACCACGAAAGTATAAGATTAATTTTAGGTGAATATGATGATATTCAATAAATTTCGTCATGCGTACGTATGTAGGTATGTACTGTCTTAATGTAACGCACTACATAATGTTATACTATGTGAAAGTAATATCTGGTAATACTACGTTGCAACATGAATGTCTTTTTTGACTTTCATGTTGTTGAAACATCCGACATTACTTTGTTTTCTTTGGTTGTTTTCTTTATATATGTAATGTCTCTCTTTCTTCGAGTTTTTATTGTTACATTTTAAGAGTTTTTGTGATTCTAATTAAGATGTGTCATTTCCCTATAGTCTTGACGAGTTTATGCTTACATTTATTTTTTCAAGAAAATAGTAATACTGACAGGCGTGAGGAATCCTCTTGTACGATTTTAAATTGGTACATGGGATTATTGCATTTTTAGAGATATTTAAGAAGGAAGGGTACATTTTCAGAGCATTCATACTTAATATGGTCGTTCTTTAAAGATATGTCAAATGGAATGAATATGAAGGAGAAAAATAACTTGATTACATGAACTGAATCGAGACACAAACAGACTAAACACGGCGTATAATTATTTGATAGTAACTTTAATGGAGATAATTAGCAGAGGATGAGTCCTGTTTTTTGTTCAGTGATCTTAGGTTTATTTGGATCAGGTCTGTACGAACCATTTAGGGTTCAATAGTGTACTTGGTCGGATTAAGATATAAAACTAAGTCATTAATATATGAAAACCTCAATATTAAATATGTAACAAATGCATTCTCCATTAATTAAACCATGGGAATTGACGTGCCACAAAAGTAAACACTTTCATATATTGTATTAAAAAAAATTACAATTGCGGACATTCTTTTGCCGGTAGTATATATATATATATATGTTGTGTTCCGGAAGTGGCTTAAGGAAAACACGGACTTGGATATATGAAGAAAAAAAGGTAAAGTGTATTGAAACAAAAAAAGAATAAACAAAGAGCAACACTCATAACGCATAAAGCTAAATTTGCTTACTATGAAGCTCACTGACAACACCGAGAGTTTTAAGTTTAGAAATGTTCATATTTTGTGCATAGGAAGGTTTCCGCATTACCCGTTCCAATACCTTTTGCTCCGCAACATTTTGCTAATATCTTTCAGCTTTTGGTAGATAGACACTGAGTCGGTAATTTTCTTTCTTCTCGATCTTTTCTGATATGAGCTTAGAGTAGTCTCCAAAAATATGTCGATCTGCTATCAATTAAAGAGTACTATGTATCGTCTGTCATATCTTTTTTTGTGTTTAAAAATCGTTTTTATGCATATTATTTTGTTTTCTGCTCCTCTACTAATCGTTGCTTTTATATTTCTCGGCGTATTTTCGAATTATATTCTTTTTATTTGTTTCATTGATTTCTAGCATATACATCAATTTTACGTATTAGATTGGCTTAATTCTGAATGGATTTCGAGCACCACGCTTTCGTTTCTTGATGCTCCGTCAGCTTACATATTTTCTGATTAAAAACGGTGCCTGATAAATTTATTTACTTTAAACTATTTATCTAATGCAAACTAAATATATTTGAAAAATTGTATAACGTACACCTTCAATTTTTTTTTAATAAGCCCGTTCTAAATTTACTGTTACATTTAATTCTTCAACAAAATTAATTTTATTGGCAATTGTCGTACAGACTAAGTTTATTGTCTTTTGCAAAATCAGTTTGTTCAAGTTCTTTAACGTATAAAAATTAAAGATTGAATGGTTCGACTCAGTGACCAACTGTAATTTAACGATTTCGTTAATACATTAATAAGTACATATTTGCATAATTTTCGTCAAAATTTTCGTTGGATTTTGTCTGTTTGACTTTTATTTTTTCGTTATCGTCTGGTTCTACAATGCGACATTTTTTCTCCAGGTTTGCCACAATTTTGACTATTCTTTTTTTCAAAACGCGCGGAATTTTCCGAATTTACGTTGCATCAATAACATAGTATCCGTGATATTTTTTCTAAATATTTTGCTCATTTTTAAATGCAGGCAGCTGTTTTTTGTTTTCTTTTTTATGTACTCCATTACTTCATATCAAACTGTAGTTTAGTATCTTCGTTGTTCTGATTTTAGAAGCTTCATTTTGTTTGGCCATTTTACTCCTCTGCTGTTAGTTAGGCGTGATCTTCGTATATTTTTAAGAATGGCTTTCGATGCTTTAAATTATTGGCAGGTTGAGACTTGCTTTTTGTTGTTTTTTCGAGTTTTGATAAACTGCCCGACTAATTTCAGAATTGTTGATGAAGAAACCTATCTTCAGGTGCACGTACACAGATCACTGTTTCCTATTCAACAGCGATGCTTAAAATGGCAAAGATATTGAATCACACGACACTGCTTTGGCTTAAATGTTACGCCAATAATAATTCCATCAATTATGAATGCAGTAATTGTCTAGTTTATTCAACGAGCCACCCCATCGTATATTGACGATGTTTTTGCCAGTTTACATCTCACATCTGCGGATCGAGTGGGAAAATGCGAACTGACCTGAAAATCCCTTAGCGATTCAAGAAGGAGCAAGATTTCGTGTAAATAGTTATACTATGATGGATACAAGTAAACGATGCTAAAAAACTCCACTAGTCATGACTAGGCGCACAATTATTTCAGTATGTGGAAAACTACTAGGTTATTTTGATGCTTGCGGAGAGGTCCGTGTAGTTACATCACGCATAAAACATTGCACCAACAAATTCATCAGTGGGGTGATAAAACGCATAACTCGGCTCTCTGTAGGATATATGACGACGCGCTTGCCCGACGTGATTGGTGTGTCAATAGAGGTGAGGTGGCAGTTTGTGTGGACGCTAGCTTACTTGGCAGAGAGGCCAACTGTTAGGCCAACGAATTATTCATCGACGACGATTGCACCCAACAAATAATTCGCAACACATAACATTGGCAGAACTGAACACAATGTTAAAATGAGTTAACGTTGTGCTTCAGTGGCAAATGAACATTTTACATATAAAAATGCATTCCGCCTGCATAAAACTGCATAATTACTTCTCTAAACGGAAGGATCCAAGTGTGTCGAAAGATGATATAGGGATAATTGTTAAAGCATGAGAGGTGTTTTTGTTTGTCATACACTTGTGCACTTGTGCGAATGGTGGCTTGATAAGAGTCACAGTTGGAGATTACTCATTGATTTTGTCCCTCGCGATTTGCAATATGGAGGTCCCTACGTCCACAGAATTCATCAAACATTGTACGTCGGTTTGAGTCCGTTTTTTAAGAGAGAAGCCCACCATTTGAAATACTATCGGAAAAGTGCGCAGCATTAACCAGCCAGCACATTTATAGAAATGTGAAAAACAATGTTCAATATCAGAAGCAGTTTACTGATATAATGTCACAGCAAAAGACAGTGTTCCACATATAGGACGCTGTCATACGCATTATACACCTAGGACGTCCGCATACAAGATGTTGACTTACTGACCAACTTTTACCTGCAACATTCCAAGGGAAGTAGGGAATGTTTGGGTTAGAATGCCTCACAGCAAGTGTACGAGCAAATCCATGATAGGTCGGGTGATTAGAATCAATAGTCCACACACTGTCATGATTGATGCAATCCATTATCATATAAAGAATTGGCCAACATTGGCAATCAGTATGTAAGTTTCCTAGATCTTCTTACAAGCTGCCCTGAGCTATGTTCATCCTGTGTTCTGTCTCCACTGGGACCCTCCGATCATTCGGTAGTCTTAGTTAAGATAAAATCAAAATGCCATGTCCTCAGACATATCTCTCAATCGTACAGTATATTGACACCCTATTGCTGACTAGGATAGCTTCCGTACATTCATATCAGATTTAACCCTCTGCCCCATTTTTAAAAAATGAGTGTGCTCTATAGAGTCAGATCTGAGAAAATGGTTAATTGCCAGTATAAATTGTTTCATACCTTCCAAAAAAGCCCAACCAAAAACAAACAGCCAGCCGTAGGTAGCTGTTGACATTACGCTTAAAAATAACTATTTCCATTGGTTCCAACGTAATGTAGTAAAGCGGTCATTAGGTCTGCCAGCAACCACTAAAAGTGTAATAAAGTACGCGAGAGATGTGTATGCTCAGTTCGTCAAGTCCAAAGGAGCTGAGCAACCGCGTGGTTTCCACCAATTTTAGTAAATAACAAAGAGGATCCTGCACAGAAGCGTGTGCTCTTTCCCAACCATCATCAATGAACCTGAGGTAATCTCATTAGCATCGGACAAAGCCAAACTCTTTACAAAGAATTCTGCAGCTAATTCTATTCCATACGAATAGGGTCAACAACCTTTCGTAATTCTTCCTGCGCGTGAAGGTGGTAAGCTAATCAAAAACCTTGATTAGAGTAACGCAATTGGCTATGACGGCATTCCTGTTATAGTGGTCAAAAGGATTCAACCAGAACTAGCTACCATACTTACAAAGCTGTTTAAGCGTTGACTTAAGGAGAATTGCTTCCGAACACCTTGAAAAACCTCATCAGTATGCCCAGTATTAAAACTTAAGGTGATAGGCACTCTCACTCCTAGTACAAATCAATAAGTCTCGCGTTTCTCTTGAGTAAGTTGCTAGGATATGTGGTAAATAGAGAAATGGTCAAACACCTCAGGAAAAACAACCTACTCAGTGACATGCAGTATGGTTTCCGTTCTGCAAGATTTACAGCAGATATCCTAACGATTATATTTCATATGATTAGCGAATCTCCCGATGGAGTCTTCCTTTCAATGGCAATTGCTCTTGACACTATTCGGTTTTTGCATAAATGCATACTCCACAAGATCTCCAGCTACGGTGTAACTTGAAATATCGTCTCATTATAAAAGCATGTTTCTCTATTAGGTTTATAAGATTAAAAGTTGATGGGCAGAAATTGGGAGGCCTCAGATGCTGAAGTCCTTCTTGGTAAATCCTGGGCCCAAACTTCCTTCCTGATCTACATCAGATATCGTCAAAAATCAGACCATTTGAAGATATGTATGTTTATGACACTACCATCTCTGGAAACACTGCAAATGCCCGAAATGACTAACTTCTTTCTGGAAATCTTTTGTGGTATATCCGTAATACAAGAGCTTCTGTGCCGTAATCAGAGAGCTTTTTTTTCTTCTCATTTTTCCATTAGTTGTCGGTGGTCAGCATTTCTTTTTTAAATTTCAGTTGTTCTACTTTTAAGTTTTTGTAAGTATCCTTGTTTTGCATTCGAGTATTTGTCGTCAAGTTCTTGTGGAACAGTTGTTGTTTTTAAATTAAAATTCTCGTATAATTTCTCTATTCCTCGATCAAGTTGTTTTGGCTCGGAAAGGAGAGTAATGAAACACGGGCATAGATATGGTTAGGAAATGTAAATTGTATATAAACAAAACAGGATATACAAGGAACAAACAATTGGATTACATACTGTAAAGATGGCGTACTACGAAGTACACAGACTAGTGTGTACCATTTTTCTATCGCGAGATAGAATGATGCAAAATTGGGGAAATACCACAAAAGCAGGATCACTCTGACCCAGCAACTAAGTCTGAGTATCCCCATTGGCATTCTCTGGGAAGGGCGTCTCAGATAACATACTATAAACTTGTTCCTTTAAACAACTGGAAGTAATGCCTGGATAAATAGAGTATGTTGAATCAGTCCGACAGCAAAAATGCCACTTGATTGATTGTCAATGTTGAAACCTCGAGATACGTGTACTGCGAAAGTACAATGACCACACCGAGAAGCATCTTGTGTTTATCTATAATTCAGAAGCTTTTAATAACAAGTAAACAAGCAACATAAAAAGAACATTTAATGAATTTTAATATACACGTACATTTAATATGAACGTAACAAAATAAAAAATAAACTAATAATGAAAATGAGTAAATACATTAAATATAATAAATAGAAAATTAAATGTAATATCACGTGACACTACTCACAGAATATAAAAGATAAATAAATAGGAGTTAGAAAAACTTCGAAAAAACGAATCAAATAGAATTAAGATAAACATTGATCAATATACTTAAAATAAATTGATTAATGTAAACATCTATGAAATCTTGAAATATAATAATGATTACACTTTACCACAAGATTGCATACATATATATATATATATATATATATATATATATATATATATATATATATATATATATATATATATATATAGTTTTCATTTATATTTGAACAAACGATGCTGCTTCACATTCAAAGAAATGTTTCGATGGATTGGGTAAATAAATAAATGAGCGTCGTCATGCAAAAAGAAATGTGCCTTCTTTAAAAAAAGGCCGATTTCAAATAAAAACGGAGAAAATTACCAACGTTATGGGCTATAAGTCACTTGGTTATCTATGAAAAATAAATAAGAGACAATAAAATGTGATGAAAAATAAGGAAATAAAAAGAAAAAGAGCTAAATTCGTTATTAATAACAACTGCGCAGAAATCGATTTACTTTCGAAACTATGAAGGCACAGAACAAATTTAAATGCAATGCCACGTGGCAGCTTTTTAAAGATGTAATCGAATATGTGATTGTCCTCTACGACATGTTTAATATAACATTGAAATAATAAAAATTATAGGAATATGTATTGATTAGTAAAACTACTCAAGGGATGAAAATAATAGCCGACCATTTTGATTTACGGATTATTCAGTTGGTATGATAGATGCAGTAGCTATTTACATTTTATATAGCCTCAGCCGGGATACTGAAGACCTGAAAGTATGTATTTTCATGTATAATGTGTTTTGGGGTTATAAAAATAAACATGGTCTGAAAATGCAAAAAAAGTAAGAAATAAAACAAATTACCTTTAAAGTTGACATCAAAACTAATAGTAAAAAGTAAATATTATTTAAGTAATACTTAACTTTTTTTACATGGTGGTCACCAAGGCCCAGAACCCACTCGGGGATAAGGGTTATAGTGTATGCAGTAATCAATGGGATAGTATGGGATAGTATCGTAGTAATAGTTGGTATTGGAGATTTGATAAAGTGTCATTACTTAAATGGCGGCTCATCAGGAATTTGTTTGTGTTGGACTTGAATACATCTAAGTTGAAGTCGGGGGGGGGGGGCAGGCAAGCGGCAGAGAGTTCAACAGGCGTGCAGTTCTAAGAAAGAAGCTTTGTTCATGAAATCTACGTTTTGATTTAGGCACGGATAATGCTAAAGACTATATGAACTACGCTAAAAGAAAAATGCAAATCCAAATTATGATCAAACATATCTCTAAATGTATTAGTAAAACAATTGGCAATAACATCGTAAATATATTTTTTAATCCTCCATAGTAAAGCTTTAAAAGGGGTGGTTATAGTGGTATCTAACTAAACTAAATTGCGCATGTACTTTTAAATACATTATTAAAAGAAAAAATATTTTGTTTTCATCCATTGTACGTTCATGGTGAAAATCAATCTTAAAATAATCTCGAAACCGATATAAAGCTATATTTCAGTTCTAATAAAATTCTTTAGAATATATTTCATAAAAACACCATTTAATTTTATATAATTTATATACGTCATGATCATGTTTGACACACCACGTCTTTTTCCACATCCTCTATGAGGCAGCAGCAGTAGGTGCGTATTATTTCATAGAAATTTCGTCAGTAGTCCTAATCCTCTTTCTAGTTTGATCTTTTTTTTTTTTTTAGTTTTTCAAAATATGATGTAAAAATTGCGAGTGTTATTCAATATTATAATGCATAGCTGAAACGTGCAAATCCTTTCTTTAGCGTCCATACTTACAAAACTGTTTAAACGTTGTCATAAAGAGAATAGCTTCCCATCAACCAGGAAAATCTCATCAGTATGCCCTGTATTTAAGAATTCAGGTGGTCGCTCATCCCCCTCTTATTACAGGCCAATAAGTCTCATGTGCGCCATGAGTAAGTTGCTGGAATCTGTGTTAAATACAGCAGTAATCAACCATCTTACTGACACGCAATATGGTTTCCGTTCTGCTAGATCTACAGCAGATGTGCTTACAGTTATGTCTCATAGGATTAGCAAATCTCTCGACGGAGGCAACCTTTCCAGGGGAATTGCTCTTGATAGGGTATGACATAAAGGTTTACTTCACAAGAACTCTAGCTATGGTATAGCTGGAAATGTCTTCACAATTATTAAATAATTTATTTCTGATAGGTTCATGAGAGTACTAGTTGAGGGGCAAAAATCAGAAGCTCACAGTGTTAATACTGGAGTTCCCCAGGCGTCCATCCTATTCCTGATCTGCATTAATGATCTTCCAAATCACATCCTTCATTATTTGTAGACATTTATGTTGATGACACTGACATTTATGGTAGCACATCTACGACAGTAAACGACCAAGTTCTCTCCGATTCTCTCTCTTCTGATCTTGAGCACGTGGTAAAATGGGGAAAGGAGTGGTTGGTTATTTTTAATGCAGCTAAAACCAAGCTTCTTTCTTTACATCATCAACACTGTGATCCACACCTGGCATCAATTGAAATAAATGACTTTCGTCTTCAGGAGGCCTCAAGTTTTGACACGCTTCTGGGCGTGGCCGTTACTCCTGATCTTAAATGGAACACGTACATCAAATCTGTTGCCAGGGCCGCTGAAAAAATGGTGGGATATATCTATCGATCTCACTGCCGATGCAATTCTCTATCTATATAAGTGGCAGGTTCGTCCAAGGATGTAATATCGTTGTCACATCTGGGCAGGAGCTGCTAGAAAGGACCTGTCCTGCCTTGATAGAATTCGAAATAGACTTCGTAGCCTCGTAGGAGATGTCCTTTTATCTAACCTGCAACCTCTATCTCACAGAAGAGATACTGCGGGTTTGTCTCTAATGTATCGTTATTTTCATGGAAAGAGTTCGACTGAGCTTCAGTCTATGGTCCCCCCTCGCCAAACGTTCACAAGAAACACTCGTCTAGCTGAAAACATTATTAATAATTCCGTCCAACTCTTTATCTGTGCCTAAACCTAAACGTAGATTTCATGAACAAAGCTTATTTCTTAGACCTGCACGCCTGTGGAATTATCTTCCGTTTTGCTGCTTTCCGGCTGACTGCAATATGGTTGTATTCAAGTCTAACGTAAACAAGTTCTTGAGTAGCCGTTCCATATAAGTTAACAAATTTACCGAATTGATTACTGTATTGTCCAATTTCTACTGTACACTCTTTAACCCTTATCCTCGAGTGACCTCTTGGCCTTAATAATGAGGTGATGCCTTTGTAAATATAAATATATTAAATGTACAATATATATATATATATATATATATATATATATACATATAAATGGCAGTAATCTATTATATTAATGATGTAAATAAAATTTAGTTTCAAGCAGTGCATATCTGAGGACTGGTAAATGTACCTGTGGCATTAATTTTTAAGAACCTATACATAAACCACATTGTATGTATGCCATCTAACAGGTGTGAATATGTAGAGTTTCTCAGGACTGCTAATGCGTGAGCAACCAACAAACAACTGGCCATGAAAAAAACAAGGTGTTTAAAGTTTAAATCTAACGACTTGGAGGTTTTGTCTTTAAGCTTAATTTATAGACATCGCAAAACTAATTTTATAAAAAATTGCAAATGTTTGAACTGAAATGGCATCTCAGTAGGAGCAAGCGGAATCTAAGGGATTGACAGGTTCACCTTTAAAAGGTCCTGTTATTACAATGGCATCTAGAACATTAGCTCTCAATGATGTTATTTCTCATCATGTAGCATTACACAGTTTAAGTAGATTAAGATTGTGCATCTTATATTTGATTTGTTACATATTGTATTTACTTAATATTGTATATGAATTTTAGTTTTTTTTAATTCAAATAGATAACTATCAGATCTCTTTCAAACATCTTTGATTAAATCATATTATATAAAAATGAAATACTATAGTTAGAATAATTAAGGAAATTGTCGTTTATAGAAATAAAATGGCGTTTTGTTACAAAAGCTAAAATAATGCATTCCGAAAAATTGAGTACAAATAAAAATAAGTAAAAATCATACCAAACGTGCAAAATAATATAAACTAACATCCTGAAAAATAGATTTTAAACAATCAAGGATTTTAAAAAGTCACTCGGTAAGAATAAAAGAATAAATTAAAAATATTACTAGAAAAAAGACGAAAATTGCAGGAGCTTGAATTCATAGATAATAAATGTTTGCCGGATATTGCAAATTAGAAATTCAAAAAAAGGAAACGACAGGAAAAGAGTTAAAAAATACATTGATAAAAATGGTAGAATACAAATGGATAATTAAAAGAGAAATGGTGAAATGTATGTAAATATATAAAAATACAAAAACAAACATAAAAGGAAAATGACAAAATATGTACCAAAAAGTGAAGGAAATATATACAAGGTTAATAATGTTTGCTCGAAGCACTGTCTGGTGGGTATATGAAAGTAATTTTATAGAACACGATAGAACGCAGAGATATAACGGATAAAACAAGTGTTTTCTTCAGAAGAATTGCTTCCCAACACCCTAGAAACGTCATTAGTATGTCTCTTATTAAAGAATTCAGGTGGTCGGTTATCTCCGTCTCAGTACAGAAAGATTACTCTCCTGTGCGTGGAATTCGTGTGAAATAAAATAATCTTCTTAATGACATTAAATCTGGTTTCTATCCTGCAAGATCTTCATGGTTACGTCTCATATGACCATAGGATCTCTCGCGGAGCCTGCTGTCTTGAGCAATTGCTCTTGACATATCAAGGCCTTCCATAAGGTGAGGCAAAAGTGTATAATCCACAAGATCTCCAGCTACCGTGTAATTTGAAATATCTTCTCGGTTATTAAATCAGTTCTCTCTGATAGTAGACAGAAATCAGAAGCTCACAGTATTAACGCTGGAGTCTTTCAGTTGTCTATCCGGGACCCTACTCTCTTCCTTATCTACATCAATGATCTTCCAAATCACATCCTACGTTTCTTTGTTGACATTTATGTTGACGATATTATCATCGATGCCAACACTTCAAAAGCCGTAAATGACCAAGTTCTCTCTGATTCTCTTATCATTGATCTTCAACACTTGATACAATGGGGAAAGAGGTGGCTGGTTAATTTAATTCATCAAAACCCAAGCTTATATCTTGTCATAATGACCCCTGTCTTGCATCGATTGAAATGAATAGCTCTCGTCTTGGGGAGTCTCATATTTTGACAAGCTTATGTGTCTGATTTCCACTCTTCATCTGAAATAAAACACGTGCACCAAATCTGTAACCAATTTCACTGGGAAAATAGTGAGATTCCTCTTCCACTCCAGTAGATTTCTTACAGCTAAACAATTCTCTACTTATATAAGATACAGGTAATTCCTAGGATTGGGGACTGTTGCCATAGCTGGGCAGAACACTTATCCTTCCTTGACAGAGTTCGAAATAGATTTTGTATCCTAGCTGTGAATGCTCTTTTCTATCCCTGCAACCCCATTCCCACAGACGTCTCTGCTTACTGTTTATGTTTTTTTTTCATTGCATGTGCTCCTTTGAGGTCAAATCGATGGACTCCCCTTGGCAAGCTGTCAGGAAAAGCATTGCTGCAAACACTATCAATAATTTTCCCCACTCTTTATTTGTGCCTAAACCTAAACGTAGGTTTCATGAAGAAAACTTCTTTCTTAGAACGGCATGCTTGTAAAACTCCGTTTTTTCCGTTTCCCTGCCTTCCAGCTGACTACAATATGGTCGTCTTCAAGTCCAACGTACAAAGTTCTTGATGATCCGCCCCCCATGTAATAAAAATTACCAAATTTCCACAACTAACGATTACTACGATATTGTCCCATTAACTACTGCACACCATTAACCCTTATTGTCGAGTAACCTCTGTACCTTGGTAAATGATGATTCCTTAAAAAACTGAAGCAAATGAGGAAAAATAATGATAGAGATAAGTATGCAAATTATGTTTTATGAAGACAATATGTTACATTTGTTTTATATGTGTTATACTTACATTATGTTCTTACTTTCGTCACTATCGTCAGATGCAAGTTCAGTATTGTATGATAAATGTGAAAACAAACTTTATCAGATATATATTCGATTTGTATGATTTAATTGGAATTTATTATTGAGACGAGTGTTATTAATTTATTTATTGCGGACTATTATCCTCATCTTTTTTAGTTGTTGTTTCACGACGTTTCTGCTTTGTTGTTGTTTCACAACGTTTCGGCTTCGTCAGGAGGAAACCGCGACAGGATAGAAACTTCGAATCTCCTCATAGCATTCTCAGCAATTATGTGTTTTAGGTGAGAATTGTCTGAAGAGAACGGTTTACAACCTTCCCAAAAGCCGGCCAGAGGTTTACTTGGCCAAAAACTTGGTGAGACGACATCACGTATTGATGGCAGTAATTCGGAATTGTCCCCAGTACTCTACTATTTTGGTTATTATCTTGATTTTCTTCATCATTCATACCCCTTTTAGTTTTCTGGCTAGCCTTGTGTATTTGCTCCGTTTATCATTTTCTTTGATATTCACGCTATGACCATCTGGGACAGCAAAGTCTACGATTTAACAGGACTGCTAATTATTATGGCATCCGGCTTCTTGCTTCTATGGGGTTTTCTGTTTGTATGCCCCTGTCCCATAGGATTTTGTGATTGTTGCTTTCAAGTACTGTTGCCAGCTTATGTTTGTACCATATGTCCGTGCTTCTGAAATGCAGTTGTTTGCATAATTCCCAGTATACAGTCATCCCAAAATATCCGTGCCTGTTCTTGAATTCCTTTTGTGCCAATTTAATGCATTCCCTTTCTACATGATTTATCGTTTGATCGTTGTGTCCTCAGAGTGTTCATTTGCTGTTTACTTGTGTTTTGTCGATCTTTGCTTTGATGTGGATGATTGTTATCGAGTTATCTTGTGCTGCAATTACTAGGGATTCAATTTTCCGATTTACATTTACTTTTCGCATCCATCTCCAGGTGTTTTCGTTATTCTCATCTTTTGTCATTCTTATGAATCTTCCGTGTATTTGTTTCTTTCCCCATTTTCCTTTCTCGTATTATCTTTTCTCTCTCTGTTTTCTGTTTTGTTGATTTTTTAGTGTCTCACGCTCTGCCATAATTATCCTTTCAGAGTTCTGCATTATGCATTTTTCTAGTTCTTTTTTTGTGTAATTCATACAGTCTTCTGTACAAACCAGTCATCTCTCGCCGTCTTTCCTTTTCACGTTGTCGGTCAACATCGTCCTTTGGGTCCAGTGCATTGTACATAGTCATGAGTTTCCTGGTTTTCTGATCGGATTCTGTCGGTTCTTCTTTAGCCCACTCTATAAATATTCCAGAGTATCTTACTAGTGATACTGACTATGTTTTTATACCTTTTATTTAGTTTCTGCTATATAATTTAGTTTCTAGGATAGTTTCTTGTCTGCCTGGGGTATTCATTTCTCATTTTTTCCTTCGTGGTTGTTGATTTGATGGTGTCTGCCTCCAGAACTCCCAAATATTTATAGGCGTCTTGTTCCTCCTAGTGCTCTCATGAACGTCTTGTTGTCGTCTCCAGTGCTCCCTTTCTTATAACTAGTAGTGCGTATTTTTCCACATCAAACTCCATTTGGATATCCTGGCTGAAGATCCTGGTAGTATTTATTAGTGTCTCTACCTCCTTTTCGGTCCTTGCGAAAAGTTTCAGGTCGTCCATGTACATCATGTGGCTCATTTTTTTTCTTTCTGCATTAGAGAACTTGTATCAGGCTTGGAACTTCTCAGTATATTGTTTAGGGGCATCATTGCTATGATGAACAGTAGTGGTTATAATAAATCTCCTTGAAAGATGCCTCTTTCTATGTTAATTTTTGTTATGTGTTGTCTATCAGCTGTCAGTTTCAGTGCTCATCGCATTTTCAATCACGTTGATTATCCTACTTGATATTTTATACATTTGTAAGCATTCTATTATCCATGTTTTTAGGATCCTCTCGTACGCGTATTTGTAGTCGATCTATGCCATGGCTGAATTCTTTCTCCTTGTTTTTACTCCCTTCATATGTTGCTCTTTTTTTCCTTTTTAGCATTCCCTCTGTTCCTCGGGAAGAAGTCCACGATTATTCAGGTAGTGGTAGATTAGTAAGTAGGCAAGCAGGTAATAGGCCTTTAGTTGCTGGAGGGCGGTTCCTTTCTCTGTTTACTTCTGTGTCAGCGTGCTTCCACCTTTTGCCATCCAATCTAGTACGTTTCTTTCCTGTATACATCTACTCAGGTTTTAAGCATACCTTTAGTGTAGTGTTGTTAATTTATGAAACAGTATAAATGTATCTCGTAGTGTTCTGGTGCTCTCCAATTTGCCATTTTCCTATGGTTTCTCTAGGGTCTCCCTGCTGATTTAATTCACTATTCCTTTTTCGATTTGTTGTAACGCTTCTTTCATGTCTTTAAGGCATTCTGCATTTCTGTTGTGATCCCGTAGTTCTTCCCATATCTAACTCCAGTAGCGTTATGTTTCTCTTGGGTTTGGTAGTTTTGTTTTTTGTTTTTCCTCCGTTAACATTTTGGTAGAATTGGCGTTTTTCTTTTTTTTACATGGAGGTCACCACTCATCAAGGACCAGACACCACTCAGGGGAAAGTTTTATTGCGTGTACAGTAATCAATAGGATAGTGTTGTACTATTCGTAAATATTGGAGATTAGATAAAGGGCCATTTGTAAAGGGGGCGGTTCGTCGGGAATTTGTTTATGTTGGACTTGAAGACAGCGGAGTTGAAATCAGGTGGGAAATAGGCAAGAGGTAGAGAGGTCCACAGGCGTGCAGTTATTAGAAAGAATCTTTGTTCATTGACTCTACGTTTGATTACGGCACAGGTAAACAGTGAGTAAAATTATTGACTGTGGTTTCAGCTAGATGGTTGTTTATCGTGAAAGGTTGGTGAGGGGAAACCAGAGATTGCAACTCAGATGAGACATGCCATGGAAATAACGATGAAACAAAGATAGGCTCGCAACGTCTCTTCTGTGGGAGATAGGCTGCAGGGAAGAGAAAAGGGCATCCCCCTTAGCCACGAAGTCTATTGTGTACTCTGTCAAGGAAGGATACGCTGTTTTTAGTAGATCCTGCCAGATGCGGCAGCAGTATTCCATCCTTAGACGTACTTGGCTTTTATACAGATAGAGAATTGCATCAGTAGTGAGATATCTTCTGGAGTGGTAAGGGATGATACCATTTTCCCAGCGACCTTGGACAGACGTGATGTACGTGTTCCATTTCAGATCAGGAGTAAAGGTCAAACACAGAAGCTTATCGAAACATGGGGCATTCCCTAGATGAGAGCCATCCATTTCAATTGATGCCAGACGGGGATCAGCGCGTTGATGATGTAAATATAGAAGCTTGGTTTTAGATGCATTCAAAGTAACCAGCAACCTCTGCCCCCAATGTACCACGCGCTCAAGATCAGAGGAGAGAGAATCAGAGAGAACTTTGTCATTTACGGCCTTTGATATGTTGCCATAGAAGGTCGTGTAATCAGAATATATGTCAACGAATGATTTAAGTAAGTGTTTAAGGAGATCATTGATGTAAATCAGGAAGAGAGTTGGGCCCAGAACAGACACCTGAGGGACTCCACACATTAATACTGCTGGCCTCTGATTTCTGCCCATTAAACACTACTCTTATGAGCCTATCAGAGAAAAATAATTTAAGACATTTCCAGTTATACCATAGCTGGAAATCTTGTGAAGTAGGCCTTTATGACACACCATCAGAAGGCTTGATATGTAAAGAGCAATTACCCTAGAACGGAAGCCTTTGTCGAGGCATTCGCTAATCCTATGAGATATAACCGTTAGTACATCTGCTGTAGATCTAACAGAACGTAAACCATATTGCTTGTTACTAAGAAGATTATTTCTGCTGAGGTTGTTGTAATATTTCTCTATTTAATATGAATTCCAGCAACTTACTCATAACGCACAGGAGACTTATTGGTCTGTACTGCAAGGGAGATGACATCACCTGAATTCTTAAATAGCGGGCATACTGATGTGGTTTTCCATGGTGTTGGAAATCACGTCTCCTTAAGACTACGCTTAAGCAGTGTTGTAAGTATAGGGGCAAGTTCTGGTTGAAGCTTTCTTAACAGTATAATTGGAATGTGGTCAGGTCCAGTTGCTTTACTTGAATCAAGGTTCTGGATTACCTTGGCGACCTCACGCACAGATATTTGTATGCTACCTAACATGTTGCGTGTTATAAAAGGAAATACGGAGAGTTTATGGCCTTCGTCGCATAGGTTAGAATTAGCTGCAGAGTTCTTGGTAACTAGTTTGGCCTTGACTGATGCTGACGAGATGACCTCTGGTCTATTGATAATGGTTGGGATAGAACGCACACTTCTGTTCAGGATCCTATTTGTTATTTTTCCAAAAATAGTGGGAACCAAGCCGTTGCTCAGCTACTTTGGATTTAACGGACTGAGCATATAGCTCTCTTGCATTTTTGTTACTCTTTAAACAGTGGTTGCTGGCGGTCCTGGAAGCAGCTTTAGTCTCAGTACATCTATTACGTTGGTAGCTATGGAAAAAGTGATTTCTGTGCGCGATGGCAGCAGCACATTCTGGGGAGAACTATGGCTGGTTGTAAGGTTTTTGTTGGAATTTTTCGATGGTATGAATCGGTATATGCCTAAAATTAACCATTAGTTCAGGTCTGATACTATATTAGACATCCTTTTTAAACATGAAATGCAGAGGTAGATCACATATGAATGTACGGAAGCTATTCCAGTCAGCCATAGAGCATCGGTATACAGTACATAGGAGAGGTACGTCTGAAGACTTATTACATTTCATTTTTATCTTAACTCATACAACGGAGTGGTCAGAGGATCCCAGAGGAAATAGAACGGAACATGAACATAGCTCAGGGGAAGTTGAGAGAAAAAGTTCTGGAAGGTTTGATTACTTACCGGAAGTATCGGGCACACGGCTTGGTTCGGGAACAATCTGAGTGATAGGCAATGGCAAACTTATGACAGAACCTCCCCACATCATCTGTCTTATTTGAGTGGGGCAGCCATTCCACGTTATGGACATTAAATTCACCGCAAATGTGATTGTTAGCCGATGTATGAGCAGACAGGATATGGTCAATTTTCTCAGATATGCTCTACAAGATAGTAACTCCGCTGTTGTGGGGGCGATAGAGGGCAGTGGTGTAAGAAATTTCAACCCGGAAGCACATATAAGTAAAATAAGGGTCTTCGCTTGAGATATCCCAGCCACGCGGGAAGCCATCTTTAATATAGACACATATTCTATGCCCCATGGCGATTTTGAGGGTCATATATAGATGTTAAGTTAGAGTATCCTTTAATTAGGAACTCATCAAGGAAAGTGGTCGGCCCTATTCCAGTTTCGCTTAGAAAAAATATGTCCGATTTCGTTTTCTGTAATTGTGTTTCAACCTCTGGAAGGTTGGAACGTAGACCCCCGTTGAAGAAGGAGAAATAGTAGTAGGGGTTTACGTTGGAGGATGGGGTTCTAGGTTTATTCGTGTTTTATCTCTGGAGATATTTCATGTTGCGGTTTTGAGATTTGTGGAACAGGTCGGCATACTTAGTTAGAGCAGGACAGAGAGGGGAAGTAAGAGAGATAAGACAGGCACTTTTTTGTAGCACATGATAAGGTAAAGCCGTAACAATTACCCACTAGTATGGCATCGAGAGACCCACCAGAGATTACTGAATAGTCCTGAATTTATTCAACTAATGGCAATACATCAGCCCCAATACTTTGCACTTGCTGATAGGACAGCCTCCTTAGTGGTTAATCCAAGGTTCGGGTCCCTGGCTATCAGGCGGATAACGCAAGCCTAGATGAAACGTTTGCCTCCAGCATCCTTACTAGCGACATGCCCACAAGATAGACATAGAAACAGAAAAATTTCCGACATCTTAGACTACTGGTTTTCCATTGTTTTCTTCGAATGTCATGCTTTTCTTACACTATCCAGATTTGTATCTATATCATCACAATCTCCCTTCTTTTGTTTAGATTTTTAGTTCAGTTTTCATGTTTTTTGTTTAGCTTCTGCCCGCCTGTCGCATTACCAATTGTACATATTATTCACATCGCTTTCTTCCTGTCTATCGTTTTAGTTTCTTTTTATTCGTCTTGATTACGGTTAGTAGCTTCATTTCCCATATAGGCTTTGTCGGTCCATTGTTCCCCTGCTGTTTTTTTCTGATTTGAACTTCATATCATCTTGGCGTCTCGTACATTGTATTGTTTAAGTCCATGGCTGTATCTGTTGTGATGTTTGGTAGGTGCTTGTTAACCTTCTCTGTTTCTGTTTTCAATTTCTTCGGCTCTTGCTTCGGTAAAGATGATAGCTTTGTTTTTATCAAGTTGATGAATTGTTTTTTTGTCTATTTCGTTTGCTTCATCCTATACTAGCTTTGTTTCATTGTTCTCGATTTCCACATTTGTAGAGTCTAGTTTTCGCAGGTCCTCCGCCTACTAGTAGGGTTTCAATGTGGGGTTTCTACACATGCAGTTTCAGTGGGGAATGCTGCATGCTCATTTTTCCCAATAATTTTTAGTTGTATTTTCGTTAGTTTCAGTGTTGAAGGCCAGTCTCTCTTGAGTATCAGTCTTGCTTGGTTCGCAATTCTTTGTTCTGTCGTATGGTAGTTACTGTAGAAGTCACCTAGCTCTTTCATTCGTTTCTGATAACCTCCTCTTTTTAGGGTGGCTTCCATAATAGCATTCCATTACGAGTCTATTCTCTTTCGTTTTCCGTTTCTTCCTTCGGGTTTTTCTTTTTTGCTGGTTATCTGGGCTATACTGTGCTTGGTTGGTAGCATTTTGGTCCCTGAAATTAGGAGATATACTTCGCTGTACAGTGGCTATGTTATTTGCCTTTCTGAAATTAGAAAATGGCTCAACATTCGCAGGGTTACGACCGGTCCCCCTGCTGCCTCACGAGGAAGCACCTGTCGGTCATGACGCCCAGATCTTTCTTCTGGTTCCCACGGTTTTTGTCATTGGTATTGGTCATTTTTCATATTGTGATGTTTGTTGAAACACCAAGCTCAGATTTATTTTTACCTGAGGTTCTGTCACAGGAATAGTGTTACCTATCACGTAGGTGAGAGGCATTGTGAATTATCGCACGTTCATAAAGAACACAAACACGAAAAGAAAACAAAAACTACATAGATAAAAGCATAAAAATAAGTATTATAATTGTATAAGATGTAATTTGTGGGAGAGCATTTGAAGATAGGGCTCCCTTACACTGGTGTAGGTAGCTGCTGGTAGTGAAAGCATGTGTATCTTTAATCTTTATTTTAATTTTATATCTATTTATTTATTAATTTATACCTTCCGTTTTCACAACCAGAAATATAATAAAGAGGCACTTACAGTACCTAAGTGGAAGAAAGTTCATGTGCCTAAATTAAAGTGATTCGTAACTCAAATAAGAATTGATATTGGAAGTTATGTTCTCATGCATATTTATAGGTATAGATCTTAGTGCTATCGCCAACAAGAAAAATCAAATCAAATTGCCTGATATACATAACTTAATACTTACTTTGTTTTAGCATTTTATTACGTCAGACTAAAGACAAAAAATAAATAAAGGAACATTTTGCATGCTGTCCAGGTTCACTCTGTTACAAGAATTTTCTTCGCTATCTTATAACTGACAGTATCCACACCTACCGCGTACAAGCTCCGCCAATCATGCCGTCTCTAGGGCGAGCTTAGGAAGTCGTCTCTTGTAGGAGTGATGCTTAATTTATAGCAGTGACTTGGATAAACAACTCCTCCTTTGTTAGGGGGGCAGTCCACGTCCTCGGTTGCGGTGCGAGATCTGAGTTCTTATCATAAAGTGTTCATTTATACCTAGATATATGACAGAAAACCATACTGTTTTATCTTCTAGGGGGAGATAATGCATGAAAAACGGCAGTTGTTCAGCCAAGTCATTGTTATCAATTAAGCACCTACATTAGCGGACATCCTGAACTCGCCCTAGAGACTGCATGACTATCGCAGCTTTTATGCGATAGGAGTGGACGACTGTAAGTAATAAGGTATAAAAGAAAATTCTATTAATGGAACTGACCTGGACAGTAAGAATATTCCTTTATTATTTATTTATTCAGTTTTTTTCTTTTTTCTTTTGTCTGTCGTAATTAAACGTTTTAATAAAATAGGAAATAAGTTATTATTATTATTATTATTATTATTATTATTATTATTATTATTATTATTATTAATTAAATTAGTACTTTAGGGCATGTATATATATATATATATATATATATATATATATATTCAATATGTTTTAGTTATTTTATTTATGTTCCAAGTATTAATAGCTAAATATGTATTTTTAAATTGTTGTTCATGTTCTTATTTAATGTTTACATCTTACTTTCTAATGGTTGGCAGAGTTGCCGTAATTATTTAAAGTATAAAACACAGTCGTAATGATTAATATACATACATACACACATACATACATACATATACATGTCTGTGTGTGATATATATATATATATATATATATACATACACAAAATAGACAACACGCACACTCACACACACGCATATATATGTATATATGTATATACATACATACATATATATATATGTTTATTTCAAAAAATTTTAACTGTAATTAAATTCGATATGATTTATTTCTGCCTGACAACTAGGTATTGTGTCTCTTAGATCTGAATAATTGCTTTAATATCTTTGAATGTTAGCACACGCACATATATATGTATATATATATATAAATATATATATATATATGTGTGTGTGTACGTGTGAAAGAGAGATAGAGTGAGATGTTTTCGTGTATATTTTTTACTCATAAAACGGGTTCATGTACACCTATTTCATATATATATATATATATATATATATGTGTGCATGGGCGTGTGTGTGTTTCTTACTTAAATTGTCTAGATAAAAGGCGGGAATGAAAAATATATCTGGATAATTGGCAATAAGTTTTAATACTTAAGATCACATTAAAAATTTACGTATATGATTATAAAAATATATAAAATAGGGTATAGACAAATTGTAAAATTATTTATGAAAGAAAAGCAGAAATATATGTTTATATAATATTTCAATATCTGACTGTAAAACTCGGAAACCTTCGATTCTTTTAGGGGAGAAATATAAATTGTTATATTGAATACCTACATTTGAAACTGCTGCACACATAGATTTTTGAGTCAGTCTTTAAAAATGTGAATTACATACTAATATAAGAGGAATGATAGAAATAATAAAAAAAATAATTACTAGTTACGACTATTATAAATTCCAATACGAGTGCGTGAAAAACAGGTATTAATTACATAAATATATTGTGTAAAAAGGTGGGGGATTTAATATCATTTCGAAAGCAAATGCACCCAAGATGTCAAAGAAATGCACTCGATGAGAATGTAACAATAAAAATCCATTGAAAAGTGTGTAAAATATGACAGCAAAGGAATTTTTCATTATAAATTATCATTTAATTTTATTTTATAATCATTAACGTTAGCTATATCGTCTGATTTCGAACGGTATTCATTGTCTCTGTTAATTACATTGAGTGGTATTTGAAGGAATGCATAGTTAAAACAAAAGAATGCGTGTCTATACCCAGTTGAAGAGCATATTATACTAACGAACGGCCTTCTAGTGCTATCCGGAGATTTAATGCTAGAATTTATAAAATTCTATGTTAGATGATAATACTAATTTGTTTCATTGCAAATTTTGCAAAACTTATAGCAACAATACTCGAAAAAACGCAACACTTTGCCTTTCCTCAGTGATTATTTTATTTTCCAACATTCTTCCTTTTTTTTCTCGAAACAGTTTTACTAACTATTTCATTTTTCATAACATATATAATGTTTTACAATGATAATAATTTCCTATTATACGTGACTCAGCGATGAACAGTAGTGCTAATTATACGACAAGTTGCACGCTGAATGTTATAGAATGTCATTTTGTTTCCGTTCAACGCTTTTTCATAAGCGGTTTAAGGCGTATTCGTCGCTTGGAGAATAGTCTCAAACTAGTTTGATTTTAATAATCTCTGTTTGCACATGGACCTTCCACGCCTGTGCCTGCCCATGAACAGCACTAAAAAGTAAATTTGATTGGCAATTGCCTGGTGTCTAAAGAATAAATCACACTCGTCTGATCAACGGATAAGCTAGTATCATCCAAAATAAAAATGGCACATCCTTTCCTTTTAAAACAGAAAGTAAAAAGGAAAAATACGTAAGGGCATTTGCGTTTTATTGGCTGATTCTCTCAGTGCATCCCAACTTCACCTTTCTCTCATTAATAATTTTTACTTTTCTTTACAGCTATCATACAGTCTCGAACGTTTCAAGTCTTATCATCTCAATAATGCGTTCGCTATCTGGTCTGTATGGCCTGCCGTATATTCCATTGTCACGTTATATTCTTAAAGAATAAAAATTTCGACCTTGCAATCTACGGCTTTAGTTCTGCATTTGATGAAAAATATTAATGAGTTACGACCAACACATGTTTTTGTCGGTGATGGCGACGCAGCTATATACACAAAAAATGTCCCTAGCTTAACTATAGATCTAATGCTTCCTTTCCTTATTGTTTTCAGTTTCTGCAGGTTTTCTTTATATAGTTTAACTTTTTATAGGGTGCTTCGCGGCAAATTCCACATCATGTTCAGCTAATGATTGTTTATCTGGCACATCAAAAATAAATTAGTATATTACTTCAGAAGGAGGGTAAGTTACTTGGATCGTTCTTTGATAAATGACACATTTTTCTCATTCCAAACTTTGGCAATAATGGAACTCTACAATTTTTCCGGGGTATACTTGATTTTTCTTTTCTTCAGCTATAGTATTTTTTTATATCGGTTGGGCTAGATTTCACACAGATAATACTGATTTCTCATCATTTCTGTATATATCTTACATGATACAAGTATTTTGTTTGCCTCCTGTTCGCCGTATGTTTTATAATTCAAGTCCTCGACTTTCTTAACTACGCGTCTGAAAATAATGGGTTTTACTATGAACTTTTCAATCTTGAACGCTATCTGATTTTCTTGGCCACGCGGAGTTCTCTCAATTTTGACTGTTTGTGCTGATGTGTTTTCTTTGCTAATTGTAATTTGTACCTCATGTTCTCCACATGTTCCAATATATCATTTGCGTATAACTACTGCTTATTTGCATGAGGCCACGTACTGTATGTCCGTAGATGAATTCAAATGTACTGAAAACCATCGACTCTTGCATTGCATCTCGTATCGAAAACAGTAATTCCTGATTGGATTCATCGTCGTTTGACAGAATACGCTCTCAGCATGAGTTGTTAAATTAGCATGTACGAGTTGGATTAGAGGTGGTAGGCACTTGATAACACATGTTCGGTCGATTTCATAAAATCTCGCGATATAAAACTGAACCCTTCATCTGACTGCACTATCTTAAAAACTATTTTTAAAAACCACATCATGGAGTTTGTCATCTTATTAGCTGATATCTCCCGTAAGAGAATAGCCCCTGGAAGCGTCGTGCTCGCGCACATTATCGTTAGAATATATGGATTTCCAGCCTAAGTAACAGACTTATACAATCTATATGTCTATGAACTTGAAATTGTCTGTCTGCGTGTGTGTTTCTGTGTGTGTACATTTTCCTACCAAACTACTCTGTCAATTTTCAGTATACAGACTTGAGATTTGACATAAGAGGTACTGAGATTTAGGAAATACTTTTTATCGGTTTCCGGCCAAAAGTTTGGCTGTTAAGGGGGGCAAAGTTCAATGATTTGACCGTTGCAGCCTCTATCAAACTCCTCCGCCATTTGGGTCTAAACAGTTCAAATGTTAAATGCAGGTTACTTAGACATGGATCAATTTTTTTATTTGATTTGAGCCCAAAACAATAAATGTTATAGAGTCTCTACGAAATTACTCAGCCAATTTTTGGTCTAAATATTTGAAATTTTACATAAAGTGCATTCACACATAAGGCAAGCTTTTTAATCGATCTTTTGGTCGAAAACTTGTCCACCAAATGGTTAAAGTTCTAAAGATTTGACTTTTGCGGTCTGTAGCAAGCTATGCAAGAAATTTTGATTCCAAATAATTGAAATTTTTCATACCAGGTATTAAGACATGAGTTGTATATTGGTTTATATTGGAGGGAATGGTATAAGTAAACGTGTCATGTGTTATCTAGTGGATGTAAGATATTGTTCTTTTAACAGACAGATATTAAACGTATAAATCGTATGGATGTTGTTTAGCCAGGAGGGCATGTTATTGACGTGTAAACCGAGTCATGTTGCATAAGACTTGTCACACGGGATATTTTACAGTTCATATGTAAGAAAAATAATATATGCTTCATACCTTTTTGAATAGTTCTTCTGTATCTTCCCGTTGCTCCGTGACGAACCATGAAGCGATCAGCACCATTCAATTGAGACATCTCTTCTTAGTTGTGAAACTATTACAACAACTCTTTATATTTTTATAATATAAATTTATTACAATTGTCTCAAATGATTTCTACAGGATTTGCAATTTGTCTACATTTTCTATTCTTACAGCTTGCTCCCTAGCTGTCTGTCCACTCCTGTCTAGACGTCTGTCCGCTGTGGTAGTCAATCCTCAACTCTCTGAATCTCTCCAAAACTAACTACATCACGTGTTCTCTTACGTCACCTATTTACGTGTCTCATACCAACCTAATCCACAACTTGTTATTTGTGTATTTAAAACCCAAAATAATGTTTACATATATTTTCTATTTTCATATTCCTTTTGCGTATGATAAAGTGTGCATTACTTCTAGCTTAAGTTTATGCATAAGCCTAAAGACATTACTTCTTAACCAGGTTTTAAACTGAGTCAAAAATAACCAGACTTATTCAATTTGATAAAAGTTTCATTATAGCATATTTATTATGGGGTGGTCGAATATTCTGGCATTAGAACGTACTGTACTTGCAATAACCCTTATCCCTGAGTGGCTTACAAGCCTTGATAAGTGGTGACCACCGTGTAAAAAAGATAGATAATTCAATGTGGAATTTAAAAGAAATAAATAAAAACACAAAATTCACCAAGACCCCCACCCCGACCCTTTAAATATCGGCATAAAAGCAGACTGACTGACTGGCTGGCATTCGTCCTCTTAAAGCTATCGCCTCCAAGCTAAGTCGAACTCTACTACTAAGAAACTTTTCTGTTCGTAACTTTTGCCGCGTACTAATCTAAAAACACTACCATGTTTTTTTTTATTTTTTATTTTTTCTCTTTTTCCTTGTCACAGGTTTGACTTTAATCCTGAATATTTGTCTAGTTTTCTAATCTTTCTCCTAAATTTTTGTTGTCAAAAATACTATTATTACCCAATACTTTTCTTTTCTTTTAAATACGAGAAAAAAGTCTCCCATGAAATTGAGCATTTCCCAAATTATATTTGCATATTATCTGACCTCAAAAACACGCGGCTTTTTTCTCCTAAAGTATGCATTACTTCTAGCTTAAGTAAATACATACCCCTAAAGGTATTACTTCTAAACCAGCTTTTTAAACGAGTTCAAAATAACTAGACTTTTTCAATTTGATAAAAGTTCCATTATAGCATATTTATTATGGGGTGGAGCTGGAACTGTTTAACATCCCAGCTGGACTTAGATAAAGACAAATAGTAGCCATGCATTAACATAGGAGGGGAGACAATCTTCAAGTGCTACCCTAAGCTGGGAATGAGGCAACGAAGTAGATATTAATAAGTCCTTCTCCCGTTTTTCACCCCAATGGAGAGTAGATAATGCATGTGGATGTGTTATCGGCAGCTCCAGTAACTCTCGCTTCTCCTTTTTTTTCTTCACTCCTCATTTCCAATGAGTGATTTTTCTGACAAAGGGTGAAGAAAAAGCTGCTTTCCAGGTCGGTAGTACTTTGTAAAGAGTAGCCTGAGATTTCGGAAATTTCTGTTTCTATATCTATCCTTGTGGCCATGTCACTAGTAAGGGTGTTAGAGATAAATGTTTCATCTGGGCTGATGTAACCCGCCTGATAGTCAGGGATCCGAACATTGGATTAACCACCAAGGCGGCTCTCCTGTCAGCAGGTGCAAAGAACCGGGGCTGCTGTATTGTCATTTGTTGAATGGATTCTGGACTATACAGTTGTTTCTGGTCTCTCGATGCCATACTAGTTGGTAATTGTTACGGCTTTACCTTATCATGTGCCACAACAAAAATTATTGTCTTTTTCTCTCTTATTTTCCCTCTTTCTCCTGCTCCAACCAAGTCTACAATCTCCAAAACCTCAACAATCATGATAAAAAGAAACACGAATAAACCTAGAACCCCATCCTCCAACATAGACCCCTACTACCAGGTCTCCTTCTCCAACAACAAGGGTCTTCCAGAGGATAAAACACAATTACAGAAGACGAAACCGGACTTAATCTTTCTAAATGAAACTGGCATAGGGCCAACCACTTCTCTAGACGAATACATAATTAAAGGATACTCAAACTTAACATCTAAATCTGACCTTCAAGATCGCCATGGGCATCGAATATGTGCCTACATCAAAGATGGCTTTCCCTGTGGTAGGGATATCTCCAGAGAAGACCCTAATTTACCTTATATGTGCTTCCGGATGGCACTAGCTTACACCACTGCATTTATATTTGTCCTCTATCTCCCCCACAACACTGAGGTTACTATCTTTAAGAGCATATCCGAGAAAATTGACCACATCCTGTCTCTCATACTTCAGCTAACATTCACATTTGCGGTGAGTTCAATGTCCATAATGTGGAATGGCTGATCCACTCAAATAAAATCGATGACGAGGGTAGGTTTTGTTATGATTTTGCCATTGCCTATGACCTACTCAGATTGTTCACGAACCCACCCGTGTGCCCGATCCTTCCGGTCAATATGCAAGCATTCTAGACCTTTTCCTCACAACTTCCCCTGGGCTGTGTTAATGTTCCGTTCTATCTCCTCTGGGATCATCTGTCCACTCCGTTGTATCAGTTAAGATAAAAATGAAATGTAATAAGTCTTCAGACAGACCTCTCCACCGTACTGTATATCGATACTCTATGGCTGACTGGGATAGCTTCCGTACATTCATATCTGGCCTACCTCTGCATTCCATGTTTAAAAAGGATGTGTCCGCTATAGTATCAGACCTGACCAAATGGTTAATTGTAGGCATAGACGGATTCATACAATCCAAAAAATTCCAACAAAAACCTAACAGCCAACCATGGTTCTCCCCTGAATGTGCTGCTGCCATCGCGCACAGAAATAATTTTTCCATAGTTACCAACGTAATAGATGTACTGAGACTAAAGCTGTTTTCAGGACTGCCAGCAACCACTGTAAAAGAGTAATAAAACATGCAAGAGAGCTATATGCTCAGTCTGTTAAATCCAAAGTAGCTGCCCAGAGGCTTGGTTCCCACCAGTTCTGGCAAATAGCAAACTGGATCTTGAACAAAAGCGTGCGTTCTATCCCAACTATCAACAATAGACCTGAGGTCATCTCGTCAGCATCAGACAAGGCCAAACTATTTGGCAGGAACTTTTCAGCTAATTCTAACCCATGCGACACTGAACATCACCTCCCTGTATTTCCTCCTATAACAGACAACACGCTATGCAACATTCAAATATTTGTGTGTGAGGTCGCCAAGCTAATCAATAACCTTGATTCCAGTAAAGCAACTGGCCCTGACGGTATTCCAGTTATATAGCTGAAAAAGCTCCAACACGAACTTTCCCCCATACTTACAAAACTGTTTAAGCGTTGCCTTAAGAAGTGCTTTCCAACATCCTTAAAAACCTCATCAGTATGCTCTGTATTTAAGAATTCAGGTGATGTCATCTCTCTCTCAGTACAGACCAATAACTCTCATGTGTGTCATGAGTAAGTTGTTGGAACCCATATTAAATAAAGAAGTAGTCAACCACCTCAACTGAAACGCCCTTCTTAGTGACATGCAATATGGTTTCCGCTCTGCAAGATCTACAGCAGATGTGCTAACGGTTATATCACATAGGATTGGTGAATCTCTTGACATAAGGTTTCCTGTCCAGAGCAATTGTTCTTGACACATCAAAGGTCTTCGATTAAGTATGGCATAAGATCCTACTTCACAAGATTTCCAGCTACGATATTACTGGAAATGTTTACTCAATCATTAAATCCATTCTCTCTGATAGGTTCATAAGAGTAGTGGTTAATGGGCAGAAATCAGAGGTCAACAGTATTAATGCGGGAGTCCCCCAGGGGTCCATCCTGGGCCCAACTCTCTTCCTGATCTACATCAATGATCTCCCAAAACACATATTAAATCATTCATTGACATCTATACTGATGACACGACCATCTATGGAACACATCAAAGGCCGTAAATGAAAAAGTTATCTCTAATTCTCTCTCCACTGAAACGAGCGCGTGGTACAATGGTGGAAGAGGTGGATGGTCACTTTTAATGCATCCAAAACCAAGCTTCTAGCTTTACATAATCAACGCTCTGACCCCATCTGGCATCAACTGAAATGGTCTCGTCTTTGGGAGTCTCCATGATTTGACGAGCTTCTTGGCTTGACCTTTACTCCTGATCTGAAATGGAACACGTACATCAAATCTGTTGCCAAGGACGCTGGGAAAATTGTGGGATCCTTCTACCGCTCCAGAAGATATCTTACTACTGGTGCAATTCTCTATCTGTATAAAAGCCAAGGACGTCTAAGGATGAAGTACTGCTGCCACATCTGGGCAGGAGCTGCTGAAACAGCCTATCCTGCTTTGACAGAGTACAAAATAGACTTCGTGGTTTATAGGGGATGCCCTTTTCTCTTCCCTGCAACCTCTTTTTCACAGAAGAGACGTAGAGAGGCTGTGTTTGTTTTATCGTTATTTCCATGGCAGGTGCTCGTCTGGGTTCCAATCCCTCGTTCCCCTCCTCAATATTTCACGAGAAACACTCGTCTGGCTTAAACTACTGCCAATAATGTTCCCCACTCTTTATCTCTGCCTAAATCCAAACGTAGATTCCATGAGCAAAGCTTCTTTCTTAGAAGTGCAAGCCAGTGGAACTCTCTGCCGCTTGCCAGTTTCAACTTTGACGTTTTCAAGCCCAACTTAAACAAACTCCTGACAAACCGCCCCCTTTAGTAAGACACTCTATCTAAACCTCCAATACTAATTATTACTACAATACTATCTCACTGATTACTGTACACACAATAACCCTTATCCCTGAGCTGCCTTCGGCCTTTGATAATTTGTGACTCCCATGTAAAAAAAAAAAAAAAAACGCACGTCAATCATTTCTTCTGCAATTTAATGGTTTATTCTTCTAATCATAATAACTGATCCCGCGACCATTCGTCGCTCAAACCAATTAATAAGAATACAAAAACAATAATAATAATGTTTTCCCATTGACCCCGCTTGCCACAGTTAAGAGATACTACGCTATGATCACAGCCTAAAGGGTCATTAGATTACACGCGCAACAGCTTTTTAATCAGTTTTGTGCAATAATTTGGCTGCCAAGAGGTCAAAGTTAAATCAATTGCCCTTTTCGAACTCTAACAAATAACTCCGCCAATTTTTGGTCTAAACACTTGAAATTGTTAATGAATGTTACCTGGACACGAGTCAAGATCCGTCATTGGATAATTTACCTTTCACCGGACTATCCATTCACGTGTAAATACCTTTTTCTTCATCGTATTCCCTCTGCTTCACTTTTTGTTATCAAGTAAGATCTTTGATTTACTTGCAGTTTCATCAAATACTTTTGTATGCAAAATCCGATCTGTTAAGCCCTACTCTCTGGTGAAAAGGCAAGTATTTCTTCGAAACTCCGCTGATTAAGAAATACCCACTTTACAAGTGTTTCCTTTTCAGATTAAATATGTTTTTATCTCTTTTTCAAAGTGTTTTTAACATATTTTATCAACTGTTTGCTCTTATTATAAGCTCTGTCTCCTATTTGGTTTTATCGAACTTTTACATCTGGTTGAGATTACTTTATAAATATGAATTCTTTAATATTTATAATATACTTTAGTTTTACCATCTTGGATCATTTTGGTAAATTTAATTGTAATTTTTATTTCACACACACGCATACACACATATATATATACATATATATACATACATATATATATATATATATATATATATATATATATATATATATGAAAACACTGGTAATTAGTAAAAACCTGAGGGGAGTGCTTTATATGTGTTTTATTTTTTATTGCCTTTTTCTCTGTTTGGTTACATAAGAAAAAGGGGGTGAGGTAGGAGATAATAAGGGGGAGGGAGACGGGTGTTGAAAATATTTCAATTTTGAAGGTTAAGGTACATTAGATTGTATTGTATGTGTGGGGGTAGCAGATTCGGGTAGGTGTGAGTGGAGATATATGGATATAGGGAGGGGAGGGGGAAAGAGAATGGTAAAGAAAAAGAAAGGGAGTAAGGAGAGGAGGGGGAGTTTCGATTTTTAGGTTTTAAATTTTAACTGCCTTTTGCTTTTTCAGCGAGGTATATTAAGTAGATGAGAGAGAGAGAGAGAGGGAGAGCGAGTAGGAAAGAGAGGGAGAGAGTAAGGGAAAGGGTTAGTTGAGATGTCAAGTTTTGACAAGTACAGGGTTCATTTAAAATTGTCGTAGTCGCTATGCGTCGACTTGTTCATTTCTGTTTACAATGGTTTGTTTTTGTAATAAGTTAAGGCACGCGCAAATACGAATACATACATATACATTCATATGTACATTTCTACACATCCATATACAGACATATACGCACACACATATATATAAACAATGTATATGCATACATACATGGATCCATATGCAGACATACACACACATATAGAAAATCCTTTACACATATATAGACTCACAAATATATTTAGACACACACATATATATACATATATATATATATATATATATATATATATATATATATATGTACATACACCTACCTATATACATATATGTGGAGATATAGATCCCCAGTTAGAAGTAGATGTACATATGATGATTGTTACGTCTTATCAGACGAGTGCCACTCCATCAGACACTTAATGCCCATGAGCCCAAAAATGACTTTTTTCTTCTTAGTCCTAGTGGTGAATTCACACGATCAAGCAGGCATGATAATGAATACGGTCATTGAGATAAATTATTACATGTTTCCAGCATTTAAAGCCTCCATGACTTTTCCATCGCCACAGGACCATTTTTATAGA